>NC_088383.1:53796818-54099848 GCF_037993035.2 Macaca fascicularis | reverse complement strand
CTAAAAATACATAAATAAGCCAGTGTGGTGACATGTTCCTGTAATTCCAGCTACTCAGGAGGCTGAGGCAGGAGAGAATCACTTGAACCTGGGAGGCAGAGGTTGCAGTGAGCCAAGATGTCACCATTGCACTCCAGCCTGGGAGACAGAGTGAGATTTCATCTTAAAAAAAAAAAAAAAATTAGAGGTTTAATTCACTAGAACAATATCTAACTAAGAAGCACTCCAGAGAACAGAGAAAACAATTAGAGGGAAATTATTGGAAAAATAATACTGGACAAATGCCCAGAACCAGTAAGCTTGAGGTTTCAGATTGAAAAACCTCTGTGTATGCAGCATCATAAATTCACATAAATTCATAAAAAATAAATCTACCAGTGATATCTTTGTGAAATTTCAGAAATAAAGACATGATACTAAAACTGAGAAAGGTGAGAGAGAAAGAGAGGAAATAAATACAGCTAACATGTACAGGATTAGAATGAGAGGTGCTGACTTGATAGCAATGTTGGAAGTTGGAGAGCATTGGAAAGCAATGCTTCTACAAGCTTGAGAAAATAAAGATATTTTCAGACAAGCAAAGACTCAAACCACAATAAATTCCTGCATAACAGAGGGTAAATCCTTTCAGCTTACAGGTCTTTTCTTTTTTTCCTTTGCTAGGAAAGGATAACGATGCTGTCCCATCTACTTCACAGAGTTTTAGAATTAACCGGACCCGTATCAAGTGTCAATGTAGTACAGAATCTGTTTCGTGGGAACCTGAAGAAGTCATCAGTTTCAAGGGACGGAAGGGAATGATGCCTGGGTCCTTGTTCAGTTAGAGAAAATCCACCTTGGAAACCATTTTCTGAGCACTTCCTTTGTGGTTTTTGTTTACATATTGTGAGTTTCTTGTCCTTACGTAACTAATTTTACTTTGGAGCAAAGATACGTGTTTGGAATATGGCACAGACTGTGATGCCACCCGCTTCCTCTCTTCAGCTGATGAAATTGTTCAGTGGGGACAAAACTCCTGTGCATGTAATTCTCATGTACCAAAGCAACCAGAGGGCGTGTTCAAGCCATGTAAAGTTAAGAGCCAAACAGAATAGAAAACAATTTTTCAACCCAGGAAAAGCGTTCACAACAAGTTATTAAAACAAAGAGGAAGAGCAAAAACGAAGACTAAAGGCACGAAACCAGGTAAAGAATAACTAGGAAGATGAGGAACCAGGGAGAGAAGAGGGATATCAACTATAGGAGGAATGCAGGATGGCTGTTCAGGACAAATGCCCAAGCCAGGGGCTCTTGCCAGGGGCACACGTCTATGCAGTGCAATGCATGCGTGATCTTTCTTGTGTAAAGGCTGGAGCATACGAATACTGTCTGCTCTCTTTGAGTAAGGCATTCATCTCCATGATATTTGAACAATTCGATCACTTTATTCAATTAGAGAAGATATCAGAAATGTATTTATAAGAGACTAGTGTGGAGACCAGTGTGGAGCTGGCCCAGAGAGGCAGAATGGACAGGTGAAACCAAAACTCAGGAGAGCTCGCTGAGTGCAGAAAGGGTACGAATTATGAAAGATGGAGCCAGGACAACATATCCCAGCATGTGGAGCCTCTGTGTTCAGTGCAGGTGCCTATCTGGCATGATCCAGGGGTACCCTTGTAGGAGAGAACACTGCAAAGAGCCCCATAAGGTAACCTCAGTGAGGAAAGAATATGAAGACCATAGGGTGGGCTTTACAGATAATCACAGTAAGACTTTAAGGGATGGGAAACTTGATCAGGAAGAAAATACAAAGAATCCTGGGATAGCTCAGCCTGGAGGAAAAGACTAAGGAAAAATTTACTACAGACAATGAGACACAGGAATTTCACACAAGATGGCTGCTGCCCTTCTATGAAGGGAAATGGGTCTATGTTAATAGCAAAAGGCAATTCAATTATTTATTCTTAAAAGAAAAACTTTAGACAAAATAAATTTAACAGATTGTATTTGAGCAAAGAATAATTCATGAATTAGGCAGCATTCAGAACCAGAAGAGATTCAGAGAGCTCCACTCTACATGAGCAGTGAGCATTTACAGACAGAACCTGGAAGTAAAGCCCAGAAACAGTTTCATTAGTTGTAGTTAGGCATTGCCTTATTAGGACATGGCCTTATCAGTTGGCTGCTGTGATTGGCTGAAGCTTGACTGCTTGACTGCTTATGATTGGCTGATATCTGGCTGTTTGTTACAACAAGCTTAAAAATTATACTCCTAAATTAGGTTTCACTTTGTTTATATGCTAAGTTGCAATTTGTTATGTAGGAACTCAAAGTATGGAGATAGCCTTGTGTCAAAGTTAAACACTGTACATATAGAAAAATTATATGTATATATAAAACACATGTTTTATATAAATAAAATATGTAACACATATCATGCTATGTAACATATGTACTATGTAACATATATACTTACATATAAGATAGTAGAAGATTTTAAGTCTATATCAAATTTGAATGGGTATTGTGGTACAAAACAAAACATAAACTTGTAGTTTTCCAGCAAATAAAGTTGGATATGATTATGATGAGTGATATCAGATATATGAGCAGATAAGCACAGAGTATTGTTTCTTTGTTTCTTATTGAGGTGAAGTTCATATAACATGAAATTAAACCATTTTAAATTGAACAATTCAGTGGCATTTAGTACATTCACAGTGTTGTGCAACTATCATTGCTATCTAGTTCCAAAACATTTTCATTACCTCCAAAGGTATTCATCAAGCAGTCACTCCCACTTCCTCTCCTGCCTTTTAACTTGAGAATTGTATTGATTTGCATTTAGTATAATTCTTAATAGTATATGCATTATCTCAGGTCCTATTTGTTTGCTTTACAACACTTACAGCAACGTGCAATTACTTTACTGTCATTGATTTCTTGTATTGGCCATGCCTGTCTCCCCACTGGGCTGTAAGCTCCCTGAGGACAAGGGCCTTCCAAGTCTTGTTCACTGTTAGACCCCCAAAAACCTCACATGGTGCTTTCCTCAGGAAATTGATTTGAGTGAACTAATGTGAAAGGACTCAGTAAACTGTATATCAATGTGAACAAAATGAGAGGTATTTATTATGGAATGGACAGAGAGCAGATGCTAACTAAGCTGGTGATTGTATGATGCTGATTTCAGGAAAGTGTGAATGACAAATATGCTACCTGGGTCCCTATTCCCATAGCGAGCGTCATGGGCAAGGAGAGGAGTCCAGCAGTATGGTCGCCGTGTGGTTTCTCAGCTGGAGCGCAGCAGGAGCAAGCGCGGAAACATCCTTCTTTTCTCTTCTCCCCTCCCCTCCCCAAGTGCAAATGGAACCTGTGAAACATGGCTTGATTTTGAGGCTTCTAATTCTTCATTGCATTCCCAGACCCTTCTTTTATCTCTGATGGCAGCCCTGAGAATAAATCTCTTGGTCACACTCTTCAATCAGGTTCTCCCAGAGAAAAGGTTAGGCTGCAAGGATGACAGGAACCAGACGTCAAATGAGTTTCCAGGAGCCGAGGGAAGGAAAGGCTTTTCCTAAAGTTTCTCCAGCCAAGAGATTAAGAAAAGGATGGGGGTCATAGAGCAACAGCAGTAGAAGGTGGCATTCCAAGACTTTCTCTGGGACTCCACCTAAGGTCAGTTTCTTGTCACGCATGCCTGTTTGTCTTTTGCCTGGCCACCATCAATGTAGTGTTAAGAACCAGCAAGCGGGAACACGCTCCCAAGTCACAGTCTGCCTCCACATACTGCAGTTTGATTATAGCATCCTGCCTCTCCACAGGAGGAAAGTGGTGTCGTTCTCCAGAACCAGGTGTGGATTGTGATCACACCTAGAGTCGGCTATGTAGAAAACTTGAGAGATTCCATGTTCTGCAACAGTGTCCACAATTCAAACCTGTATTCAAAATAAAACTGAAAGCAGAGAAAATCCACAGCAGACCTACCACTCTCCAGGCAGATAGTGCCCTCTCCATTCTCTGCAGCCATCACCTGCCTCTGCTAGACACTGCCCAGGCAGAGACCTGCTGCTGCAGAGCAGTTCTGTGTCAGCCACTATGGCCTCAGAGAGAGCTGCAGGAAACGGAACTTCTCACGTCCTCTCCACAGTGGAATCACAGGTCAGCAGCTAAATGGAGCCTCTACCCTCTGGGTGACTTTCTTGTCACTTAGTATTCTTTTTTTCTCATTCTAGTACTTTAGTTTCTTTTTTTTTTTCAGTTGTGTTATCTGCTGGAACCTTTCAAATGTATTACTAATGTCCTTCCAAACAGACTCCACATGGGACTTTTCATGATATCTTGGCTGTATTCACACAAAGATTAGCTTGTAGGAGGCACAAAATAAGTATGCATAAATAAATGAGTGGCTCAGCACACCAGAATTGTGTGTCCAGCTCCATCATTGACTGTTCCATCAAAGAGATTGCCCAAATTCCTTTCATGAGGAGAATGACAACACTTGACTGCGTATTCGGACTCTTCTGAGGCTCCTCAAATATACACACTCATTGAATAGAGCAAGGCCTGAGTCCTGGTTTAAAACTGCACTAATGGAATTTTAAGGCCCTCCTAAGGTAGTGGACTAGAAAGAAATTCAGTTTTCCCCAAATTTACTGCTTCAGTTTATGTCAAGCAATTCGGTGAATGTATTAGGCCAGTTTTGCACAGCTATAAGGAACTATATGAGGCTGGGTAATTGATAAATAAAAGAGGTTTAACTGGCTTATGGTTCTGAAGATAGTACAAGAAGTTTGGTGCTGGCATCTGCTTCTAGTGAGGCCTCGGAAGCTTCCACACATTGTGGAAGGTGAAGGGGGAGCAGGCATCTCACATGGTGAAAGTGGGAGCAAGAGAGAGAGGGAAGAGGTGCCACACACTAAAACAACCAGAGTTTGTGAGAATTCACTTATCAAGGGGACAGCACCAAGGCCTTCATGAGGGATCTGTCCCATGATCCAAATGCCTCCCATTCGGTCATACCTCCAACATTGGGTATTACATTTCAACATGAGATTTGAAGGGGGCAAACATCTAAACTCTGTAACTCCTCCCCAGGCCACTTAAATATCATGTTCTTTTTACATTACAAAATACAATCCTTCCCTGCCAGCTCTTCTGTCTTAACTCATTCCAGCATCAAGTTCAAAGTACTAAGTCTCATCTGAAGCTCATCTCCTTTTACCTACAAGCCCATAAAATAAAAACAAGTTATCTCCTCCCAAGATACAATGGTACTACAGGCATTGGATAAATATTACCCTTCCAAAAGGGATAAATTGGCCCAAAGAAAGAGGCAATAAGTCCGCAGAAGTCTAAAACCCAACAGGGCTGTCATTAAATTTTAAAGCTCCAAAATAATCTCCTTTGACTCCATGTCCCACATGCAAGGCACACTGGTGCAAGGGGTGGGCTCCCAAGGCTTTGGACAGCTCTGCCTCTGTGTCTCTGCAAGATTCATCCCCCATAACTCCTCTCATGGGTTGAAGTTGAGTGCCTATGCCTTTTCTAGGCATAGGCTGCAAGATGCTGGTGTATCTACCATTCTGGGGTCTGGATGGTGGTGGCTCCCTTCCCACAGCTCCACTAGGCAGTGCCCCAGTGGTGACTTGAACATGTGGACTCCAACCCCACATTTCCCTTCAGCATTGCCCTGGAGGAAGTTCTCTGTGGGGGTTCTGCCTCTGCAGCAGGCCTCTATCTGGGCACCCAGGCTTTCTCATATAGCCTCTAATATCTAGGTAGAAGCTGTCAAGCTTCTTTCATTCTTGCATTCTGTGCACCTGCAGGTTTAACACCACATAAGCCACCAAGGCATATGGGTTGCAACCTCTGGAGTGGTGGCCTGAGGCATACCTGGGGTCTTAGGAGCTGCAGCTGGAGCTGGAGCAGGCAGGATGCAGGAAGCAGCATCCCAAACCTGTGGAGGGCAGTGGTGTCCCAGGTCTGGCCCCGGAAATCATTTTTTTCCTCCTAGGCTTCTGGGCCTGTAATGGGGAGTACTGCCTTCAAGATCTCTGAAATGCCTTTGAGGTCTTTTCCCCATTGTCTTGGATATTAGCACTTGGCTCTGTTGTGGTCATGCTAATCTCTCTAGCGAGTGGTTTCTCTGCAGCCTGGTTAAATTCTCTGCTACATGGCCAGGCTGCAAATTTTCTAAACTTTTATACTCTGCTTCCCTCTTAAACATAAATTCCAACTTTAAGTCATTCCTTTGCTCCCTTATCTGATTATAGGTTGTTGGAAGCAGCCAGGCCACTTCTTGAACATTTTGCTGCTTAGAAATTTCTTCTGCAAAATACCCTAAGTCATCACTCTTAAGATCAGGTTTCCATGGATCCCTAGGACATGAACACAATGAAACCAAATTATTTGGGAGAGCGTAACAGTGGTGACCTTTGCTTCGGTTCCCAATAAATTCCTCATTTCCATCTGATACCTTGTCAGCCTAGCCTTCACTATCCATATTTCTAATAGTATTTTGGTCACAACCATTTAATTAGTCTCTAAGAAGTTCCAAACTTTCCCTTATCGTCCTGTCTTCCTCGGAGCCCTCCGAACTCTTCTCACCTTTGTTGGTTCCCTAGTTCTAAAGTTGCTTCCACATTTTCAGGTATCTTTATAGCAATGCCCTACTCCCCAGTACGAATTTTCTGTATTAGGCCATTTTTGCATTGCTATAAAGAAATGCCTGAGGCTGGGCAATTTATAAAGAAAAGAAGAAGTTTAATTGGCTCATAGGTCTACAGAGAGTACAGGAAGTGTGGTGCTGGCATCTGCTTCTGGTGAGGGCCTCAGGAAGCTTACAATCATGGTGGAAGATGAATAGGGGAGCAGGCATGTCACATGGTGACAGTGGGAGCAAGAGGGCAGGGGGAGGTGCCACACACTTTTAATTGGCTTATGGTTCTGAAGATAGTACAAGAAGTGCGGTGCTGACATCTGCTTCTGGTGAGGCCTCAGAAGCTTCCACTCACGGTGGAAACAACTAGATCTTATGAGAACTCACTCACTATCATGAGACCAGCACCAAGCCATTCATGAGGGATCCACCCCCATGACACAAACACCTTCCATTAGGCCCCACCTCCAACATTGGGGATCACATTTCGACATGAGATCTGGAAGAGATGAACATCCAAAGCATATCAGTGAGTGAATATAAGTTGAAGAGAAAGAAACAAATGTTCATTCTAAAGTTACAGAAGCAAACTTTTGTTTGCCTTGTTTTTATTGACTTCTTTTGGATTATGATCTAATGAGTTACATTTATTCGTTTTAGTTTAAAATACCCATATTCATTTATATAGTAAATACTGGTCTCTACTGAATGTCAAGATATTTGTCTTTTAGTCTATCAAACTTATCTAAGAAATTCATATGTATATTTTCTATAACTTGCATTGAAAGATGTTAACTTAGTGGTCATTAATACATAATTTCCCAAATGTGCAAAAGCTTAGGTAAATGGTTAATATAATGTTTGAGCATTAAGTGTGGGTAGATGGATATTCAGGGTGCTCTCCTGGATTTAACCCAGATGTGTTTCTATGGATTTATTCTAATAAATCTGCTCTCTGTGAGTCTTTAAGTAACCATTTTCAAATCTTCCAGCTCTTGGAGAAGGGAAGTATCTTTTATTTTTCTAACTCATTGTTTTTCTAGCTATGTTTCAATTGCTGTGTTCTTTGAGGTTCAGCTGCTTTTGGATTTTTAGGTTCTTGAATTTTTCGTCTATCTCAGGATTTCCAGATGTTAACTGAGAGTCAGTTGCTTTTGGCTTTTTAGATTCTTGGATTTTCATCTATCTCAGTGTTTCCAGATGTTAACTGAGACACTGTATTTCAGGGTGTGCTCTGCGGGACAGAGGTAGGTGTCAAATCTGGACTCTTGTCACTTCTTACTTCCTGCTTTGCAGTTTTCTTAGCTTTATATTTCCTTTGATTTTTCAGGGCTGCTTTTGATCATGGTTTATCATTTCCTGGTTGTGATTTCTTATTCTGGGGTGATTTCTCTTTATGCAGATTAGATTTGGTGATTGGTTTATTTCTTAAAGCTGGGAGTCTATCAGTCATTGTAAAGTTAGGTTCCTAGTTGGGTGCTTCACTTGGAACTGCTTGATAAGTTACTGCTTTTGCTGGAAATAGTTCATCCAGAAATGGCTGCCAAGAAACCTGCCATATTTCTACATTTGATGATACATCTTACTCATGCAGGACAGGACTGGTATAATGTCAAAGCTTGTATCCATTATTAACACACAACCTGGGAGCATGTGTGATAGTAAAAGGTGCTCCCATCTAGGTACCTAGCATAATATGTATGAACAGAGGCTACTTGTTTGGAAATAAGTTTGTAGCTTTTAATATCCCACACTCACGTTTGTTCTTCAGATTTCCGAATCCAGTTAGTATTAATATATGGCCACAAGGGCCAAATAGGCTGCCTTAGAGCACCAGTTCCAAGGTCAAACACAAGATCACATTTCAGGTTGAAAATCATAGCTTTGGCAGGCATAAAACCATATATAGCATAAAACTCAGTAGAACCAGAATTCCAAATTATATCATAAATGGGGCTATGTTTTGGTAATTGAACAAATGACAGCATTTTCTCCATTGGTTGCAGTGCAATGCAGCCTTTGTTCCCCATAGCAGGAAGTTCTTGTCTTGTCAACATCTGTTCTCGCTATTACAAGCCAGCAGCGGCTTTTTCATTCCACAGCATTGTAACCTTATCAGCTTAGAGAAACTGCTGTTCGCTAAAGCTGCATGAGGTCCAAAAAAGTTGGGGTACGAGTATAATACAACAAATGAAAGTACACCCTTACTCCTGGAACATGGACAGACCCCTGTGTGACTGGAGTCCAAGCGATAACTCACAATTAATGTTTTGCAAAGACAATTTACTTATAATTTTATAAAATTGTCATTTACAAGGAAGTGAACTTTATTGTTAACATTTTGGACACAAAACAGTTTCATCATCTGACCAGATGGATACCAATTTGCATTTTTTTCTTGATGAAAGACTTCAAGCACACCCCACTCTCACGTGATGGAGTTGCAGGTTGAGTCTCCCAGCAGTGCCATGTGTAGGGAAGTGTAAGGCTGCTATATTGCCAGGACATGGGACTTTGGTAAGAATTCAAGGCAAAGTGCATTTGGA
The DNA here is from genome assembly GCF_037993035.2 of Macaca fascicularis. Taxonomy (NCBI): domain Eukaryota; kingdom Metazoa; phylum Chordata; class Mammalia; order Primates; family Cercopithecidae; genus Macaca; species Macaca fascicularis. Next base: position 54,090,662 of record NC_088383.1, on the reverse strand, counting down.
GGTAGAAGAAGTGTAGTAAACCCATGTTAGTGACACAGATAATATTTATAATTTTTTTCCTTTGCCCCAACAAATGAGGGTCCAACTGTTGCTCAAGTTATAGACTTTGTAATTTTCCTGAGATTTCCTTGGAAACACTATGCTTTCTGCAAAACATGGTGGTGCATTCACCATACAGAGTCCTTCTGATCCTCAGTTGGGTTCACATACCGACTGTGGGAACTTAGAAGCATCCTTATCTCTGAGTCTGTAGCCAAATCTTCCAGGAGTGGCATGGACAGCCCCACCATCTCCTGGAAAACAGTTACCTTTCTTTCCAATCCCCCTTCTTGTCATGAACTGTTATACTGCTGCTGGGTCTCTTATTTGACTAACTTGGGGGAGGTCTGTCCTCCCCTCCCCGCTGGAAAGTAATGGGAAATGCATGAATTCTCCAGGTACACAGCCTTTGCTTCTGCAGTTTCTCTTTGGCCATATGAATAAGCCCGCAATGAATCCTCAGCAGTAGGAATTTGGATTGCAATTGGTGCTCTCTGTCACCACCTTATTGATGTCGGCTGCAGAAACCTCCACCCGGTCTTCAGTGGGGTCCAAATGAACCAGAGCAGGAGGAAGGAAATAAACTGCCGTCCCTCCATAGGCTCCTATCAATTCACACTCAGCACCAAGGCCATCTGGCACCTGACTCACATTCCGCAACTGTGTCCACAGAATCTGAGATCTGGCAGGGCGGGGACTGACATCCCTCCTTCCCCAACTTCCAGCCTGATTCTTCTGGTACCCTCATCTCGAAAGGGTCACTACCATCCTTTACTTCCTCAATCCAATAATGTAAGCAATTGGCTCAAATCTCTTTCACTCCCTTTCCACAAAGAGTTCACAGTCAGATACAAACACACCTCATACTCCACCATGCATCGCTGCTCTTACTACCACAGCTGTGTCACAGTGATACCTCCTCCCCACATCCCCTCCTCCATGGCCTCTGCAGTGCTCTCTCTGCTTGCTTTCCCTTTCTCACTTTACTCACTGCATAACAGCAGCATGATTCTCCAAGAAGTTATTCCATCCATCTCCCTGTTCAAGGCCCTAGAACACCACTCATGGCACCTACAGTAGCTCCCCACGCCTGCCATTCCCCACACACCTGTCCCTCCTGCTTCCCAGCCTCAGGCTGAGTGCCTGTCCCCTGCTGGATCCCCAGCCAGGCTGCCTCTGGTGAGCATGAGCCTCTCTGACCTGGGAGCTCTGCACGGTTCCCTAGGCACCCTAGGTGTGAAAGCCTTGTCCTGGGTCCTTCTGTGACGGCTTCCTTCTTACCTTCAGATGCTACTTTCTGAAGTAGCCTCTCCCGGGTCATATCTACCTCACTGCCCTGTTACTACCTTGCCTGGTCATGTGTTGACTGGCCAATTGTCTGTCTTCCCAGGCAGAATGCTGGTTCAGTGAGGGGAGGAGCGAGGTCTTTCTCACCATTGCTCCCCAGCCCTAGCAAGGAGCCTGGCACATAGTGGGTGCCCAATACATGTTTGTTAAATGAATTAATTAGATCCTTTCCTTAGACTTCTGTGTCCAGTGTGGTTAGGAAATAGCTATTGAATGAAAAGTAAATAGATGAATGGATCAGTAATGGTGTAATTATGTTGTAAATCCTTCTGCAAATGCCCCCGACATGCAAGGCAGCTCCTGGGTGTGAAAGCATCTCTTCTCACAGTCATGTTCATGCAGCGGCATTGTTTATAACCAGATTTCCTTTGATCTTTTGCAGGACAAGAATTCATCTTGTGTGGGTGGAAGAGATCATGACTCTGGAATTCTAAAACATCTCCCAGATTGATTTTTTTTTTTCACCAAGGAAGCACCTGTGGATGTGGGGTCCTAAATGAGAAAGTTCTGATTTTATACATCTATGATTTGGATGGAAACAAAAGTGAATCTCTGACCTTCTGGTCACCTCTCTGACTAGCTCTCCCATTCCTGTACATTTACTCCAGGGGAAAGTGCAGAGGAGGTGGGCCATGCCAGGAGGGGCACAGCCATTGGGGAATCTGAATTAGTGGATTTCAAGCAAGGTTAGTGTCTGGGGCTAGGACCACCTGGAAGCTCCTGTGGTCTTCCAGAACTGACACAAGTGGCAATGAAAATGGCCTGAAGGAGAGGTAAAGGGACTTACTACAACAGCCACTGGCCCCTGCCTCTGGGTTTGCCTTTTGTCTTCTCTTCCTTGCTCTTTAAACCTGGCTATCCTTACTCTCCCTTGGAGAACACTCCTCCCAAGACTGACTGTAAAGTAAGGCTGCCCCTGCAAAGCCCAAAGATGAGCCTGGCTGAGAAACAAGAAATACTCTCCTGGCTCTCCAGACTCCCCTCTCCCCACTGTTGGTGAAGCTCATGGCTGGTGAAACCTTGGCACGTTTAAGCTCTCCATACAAGTAACTCCTTGATGTAGATTTTGGAAGCATCTGAAAATACAAGATAGCGTTAAAGTATGCCTGTGTGTGTTCGAAAGAACAGATGGGAAAATCCCTTTCCCATAGCTATTAATAACCCTTTCCAGGCACTAAAAGAACAACAGCCATAACTCTCACCCATCCAAAGAGTGCTGAGCACAGCACTTTCTTACTTTACACACCTCCTCCCTCCTAATTGTTCACTGATTGGATTTCTGTTCTGATAACTCTCTTTAAAAATTTAGTTTTATGAGAATTTCTCCCGTGTCTGAGCTCTTTCATTTGGACAAGCTCTTCACCTCTGTGGCTGCCTCTTCTACCCTGTGAAACTGGACCAGGGTGGCATCTGCTCCCAGAGGTGCTGCAGCCCCAAACGGGCATGATCATCATGTGGCTAGGGCCACTCAGTGCAGTTCCAGAAGACCCTAACTCCCCACAGAAGAATCTGTGAAATGACGCATTTTATTTCTCATGTCGGCCAAGTCCTACATCTTCTGGCACTTGAGGTCCCTTCATTTTGTCTCCTGCCACTTGATAGAGGCCTGGTGTTGAATGAGCACTCTGTGAATGCTTGTGGAATGAGGATTTTCACCTCTCACCTCTGCTCCCTCTGCTAACCAAGTTCTCAAGATTCTTGGTCACATCGTGGCCTTTCCTGGGTTTGAGTCTTTGAACAAGAACAAGGTGTTCTGTCTGCCCATCTTGCCTTAAGAGCACCCATTTTCCAGTTTCCTGATGTTGAGTCCCTGTGTGTTTACCTTTGAAAGGAACAAACTGAAAATTTGCAAAAGGGTTGAAAAGTGGAAAATGGTGCCGTAAATAGTCTGAGACATAAAGGAAATTTTTGATGAAAGGAAGTCAGTGGCATTGGAACCAGTGGTTTCCAGGATTCAGCACTGAAATGGGATAGGAATGGAAGGGCTTCCCCAGAGAGTGTGAACCCCCCCAGCTTGAAATAGCAGGGCTGGGAGCACTGAGGCCAGGGTAGGAAGCAGGTTGGAGGGAAGGACTTGGAGGACCACACTAACACCCTGCCCAAGCTTCACTTGGCTCAGCCTGCAAGCCGGGGAAAGGAAGATGTGCCTGTAGGCTCTGAGCACCAGTGGGCAGAAGCACAGAATGTCTCAGCTGGCTCAGAGCTACACAATACACCCAGGAAACACCAGCCCCAATTACTCGGCCCTGCAGTGAACCCCTAATTCTTCTGGCAGCTGAGGCAGGATGAGCTAAGTTTGTATGAATGAGGGAAGTTGATCAAAATTTACTATTGAGTGAAAACATGAGTCACAAAAATTATATTTCCATATAGTACACACAAGCATGCACAAATACGCACACAGACACACACACACACACACACAGAGAGAGAGAGAGAGAGAGAGAGAGAGAGAGAGAGAGAGACATCCCTATATCCCTGAAGGGATTTACAACCAAACGAACTCGGGATTCAGATTCAGAACTGGACTTTCTCTTACAGGTGTTGTCTTATTTCTCCTCCCATGCAATGATCTGGTTCCTGATTCTGAGGGACTGGCTGATTCTGAATTCCTGTTGGTCATGCTTTGAGGAAGAAACCTCCAGTCTCCTGACTGTGCATCTCAAACCCTGATTTCCCTTCCAGGACAGTTCCCTGTGTGCGCCTGCAGCCAATTTGCTTGCTAGGTTGACTATAGCCTCCCAGTAGAATCTATAGATTATCTGTGGGATGTTTGCACTCCATGGAGCCTAGTTTGATACATAAATGTTCAATTGACCATATCATTTAAGTAATGTCCAGATTGTGTCACTGGAGGGCTCTGGTTGGGGGCTGGACCTCAGGGTCCTGCAGAAAGATACTTGGATTTTCTCGTAAGTTTAAAGGGGACTGGATCTCATGTCCCCCATGTCACTAACCTCTTTTACTCAGCCTCTGCAAAACCCCTGGTTCTGATGGTACACAGGTGGGAAGGCCATTGTGCCTCCCTTATTCTCACAGGGGACACCCAGCTCTGAGCACTCAGCCAGAGGCCTCAGGAACACCCCAGGGAGACTGGCACCCAGCCAGCTCATTGCCTGACTTGGCTGCAGCCCCAGCCTGTCTTTGAGGTATTTAGAAAGTGCAGCATGAATGCCTCTGGCATGGCCCCAGCTGTGGGAAAATAAAATGCGTCATTTCTCAGAGACAAGTTCTCAGTGTCAAGTTCAGTGTCATTCAAGTGGCCCCTAACAGAAGAGTGTGCTTCCTGTCCAGGGAGTATTGCCCTTCCATGTTGGACAACTGCAGGCATCACTGTCCAGAGGACACAGGGACAACCTGAGAGAGATCTGGTTCTGATTTTCTATAAAGAAAATTCATCACCTGAATTTCCACTATTTTAATACAATCTCCATTGTTAAAAAATAAACTTTGGCACACTGAAATTTCAGAGTTTATTTAAGCAGTGATTCATGAATTGGGCAGCTCCAAACTAGGGTGGTTTGGAACTCCCCGGAGGTAGATGAAAAGCTTTAAAAGGGTGAATGTGGAAGCAGAGCAAACAAATTAGTTGGTTAAAATTTGAGCAATGGCCTTATTTGGACTATGTAGGTGGGAAGTTCAAAATGATATAACTAATAATGTTCAGTTGGCTGGTGGTGGGCTGAGCTTAAGTTTAATTTTTAAAAAATTAGTCATATATAGGAAACGAGTCTGAGTTAGGTTTCAGTGGTTTGTTTATATAGAAACCCAGGACATAGGAGCCACCTCAGTCTAATGGCCTCCCCATTTAATTATTTTAACATCGTTAGTGTTCTAGAACCAACCCTTATATTTTAAAGCATATATAGAGCACTCTCTCTCACACACACACATACACTTGTGTACATATGCATACATATTTATTTTTGCGTATTGGTCTTTTATCCTGTGACCTTCTGAACTTACTTATTCTAGGTTGGTTGGTTTGTTTGTAAATTTCTTGGAATTTTCCATGTAGACTATTATGTCATCTCTCAGTATTGAAAGTTTTTCTTTCCAACCTATGTGCCTTTTAGTTTCTTTTCATTTCTCATTGTGCTGGCTGGATTTTCTAGTACTATGCTGAATGACAGTGGTGAGAGTGGACATCCTTGTCTTGTTCTAGAGCTTAGGTGCAAGCACTTAGTCTTTCACTGTTAACTATAATAGCTGTGGATACTTTGTAGATGTTCTTTATTTCTAAACTTCTAGTCCTCAGTGGTCCCCTATCCGTGAATCTTTTTTTTTTTGCTCAATTAAACTCTGTTAAATTTAATTTATCTAAGGTTTTTCTTTTAAAAGTTATATCTGAAATATTTTTGCTTGTTTGTTTTTTAAACTATGTATAGTTGGGTCATATTTTTGCTTTAATCCACCCTGTCAGTCTCTGTTTCTGCTTTTCATTTGGTGTGTTTAGACTATTTACGTGTTCAATAGTTATTGATCTATTATTTGATCAATATAATATAATATTGAGGTTATCCACCATTTTATTTTTCATTTTCTGATTATTTTGGTTGCTTGTCTTTATGTTTTCTTTTTATTCACTTCCTGTGGGAGGCTTAAATATTTTTAGAATTCCATTTTGACTTAGATAGTGTTTTCCAATGTATCTCCTTGCATATCTTTTTAGTGATTACTTATGTAAATTATATGTACATAACTTATCACAGCCCATTTGGGTTGACATTGTAGCAGTCTGAATGAATTAGAACACTTACCTACTCTTATGCCCCTTTACCCTCCCCCATTCTTAATATAATCATCTTTAATATTTCCTCTACATGTGTTGGGAGCTATACAGACATTATTACAAGTTTTGCTCCAGTGGTCAAACATACATTAGGAAATTTAAGAGGAGTAAAGTCTGTTGTATTTACCCGTATTTTTGCTTTTTCTGTCATTCATTCTTTCTTCCTGATGTTCCTGTACCCTTCTTTTATGAATTCCTTTCTGTTTAATGAACTTCCTTTAGACATTTACGGTAGGTCTGCTGGTGACAGATTTTCTTGGTTTTACTTTATCAGAGAATGTCTTGATTTCCCCTTATCCCCTGAATGAAATTTTTTCACTGGATATAGAATTCTGAGCTGACAGCTCTTTTCTTTCAGCACTTGAAAAATGTGCCTCTTCCTTCTTGCCCCCGTGGTTTCTGAAGAGAAATCTTTTGTTCTTTGAGATGTTTTTATGCTGTGGTTAAGTTATTCTTTCCCTCTGACTACTTTGAAAAATTTTTCCTTGTCTTTAGTTTTCAGAAATTTGACTATGATATATTTTAGTATAAATTTCCTTGGTTTTATTCTGTTTATGGTTTTCTCAGCCTCTTGAATATGTAAATTTATATATATTTCCAAATTTGGAAATTTTCTGACATTATATTTTGAATACTTTTTCAGCCTCCACTCCTGTTCTCCTTTCCTTTGGGGACTTCAGTGACACAAATGTTAGACCCTTAGTTATAGTTCCACATGTCCCTGAGTTTATACATAAAAGACATCAGGTATATATATGTTAAATATAAATATATATCTTTAATGTATCTTCTTTCTGTTGTTCTTTCCTTTGTCGGGTATATTCTATTTTATTTTCAAGTTTACTGATTCTTTCCTCTCTTTTCTTCATTCTGCTGTTGAGTTCATCCATTGAGTTTTTCTTTCTGCTTTTGCATTTTTTAATTCTAAAATTCCTATTTTGTTCTTATTCATATCTTTTATTTCTTTGTTATAATTTTCTTTTCTTTTTTGGTGGGGGGCACAGCCTCGTTCTGTTGCCCAGGCTGGTATTGCAGTGTTGAGATCTCAGCTCACTGCAACCTCTGCCTCCTGGATTCAAGCACTCCTCCTGTCTCAGCCTCCCGAGTAGCTGGTATTACAGGCATGCACCACCACGTCCAGCTAATTTTTTTTGCATTGTTAGTAGAGACGGGGTTTCACCATATTGGCCAGGCTGGTCTTGAACTCCTGACCTTGTGATCCATCCACCTCAGCCTCCCAAAGCGCCGGGATTACAGGGGTGAGCCACCGCACCCAGCCTCTTTGCTATAATTTTCTATTCTTTTCCAAACATCTTTATCTTTGCTCCTTGAAACATTTTTGTGGTGCCTGCTTTGAAATCCTTGTCGGAAATATTCCAACATCTGTGTCATCTTGATGTTGTAATTTGTTAATGATCTTTTCTCATTCAAATTGAGATCTTCTTGGATCCTGGTATGTTTAATTGAATCCCGGACACCTTAGCTATTATGCTGCAAGACTTTGGATACTGATTAAATCTTGTGTTTTAGCAGGTCTCCTCTGATGACATCTTAGCCATGAGTGGAAAGGGTATCTCTTTACTACTGGGTGGGCATTGAAGTTGAGGCTTCTGACAAGGTGTCTAGAGACACTGTGGGAGGTGGGAGGGAACTCATTACTGCTTAGCAAAGATGAAATTCCAGCCTCCACACTTAGTCTTCTTGACTTAGGAAAACTTGGGCAGGTTTGAGGGAGCCCCTTTACTCTCTGGCAAGAGTGGAAGTGCAAGCTCTCTACCCAGCCTTTGCTAGTGGGATAAAAGTGGGGCTGCAGGTTTTTTCCTGTGGTGTTCTGCTGGAATAGAATGGTTATTGTCTAAAACTTTTCTGTCTTGTGAGGCTGTACAATTCCTGGTCCCTCGGCTAAAGTAAACAGCTTTTTCTTGTGGAGGATTGGGAGTGTTATTTTTGTCTGTATCTGTTGGCATTTCCGGGTCATTAGCTTCTCTAATACCTAGTTTGGAATATATGAGGCCAGAAGAAAATTCATAGAACTCACCATTATATCATTTGTTGGATTCTGAGGTCCCTAACTGGTCTGCCTTTTTTCTATTTACTTTTCAGTCTTCTAATTTTTTAAAAAATAAAGTCCAGATTTTTAACTATACTCAGCAGGAGGAATAGTTTAATATGTACAGCTACGCCCCCTTGGTAGAGCCTCTATCATTTTGTTTTTAATGTGTGTGTGTGTGTGTGTGTTTTAAACAGTTTACTGCTCAGTTTTGCTTTTATCCTAACTGAATTTCTTTACTTTTGAGTGAGGAAATTCAGCCCATTCACAATGACTCCAAATCCTGCTACAAAACAATGCATTTCTTCCATTTTGTTTACTATCTTTGTGCTTTGCAGTGATTACCTTTTCTTTTTTAGTTTGCTGATTTAATCAAGTAAAATTTTATCTTTCTTCCCTGTGCCCCAATGTCTTTAACTTGGATCATCTATTTTGCTTCTCGATTGCACTTTGAGTGGCCTCCTATGTGGCCCACAGCTACTAAGTATAGTGCTCCATTGATCCTCTGTCCATATTTTGAGGTTCTGGGAGAGTATTCAGTAGGAACACAAAAGCTGTGACTTCTCAATCTGTTCTTTGGAGCAAGTTTACATGCTTATATTTCTCTAAAAGAGCATAAGAAAACTAAGTTGTAGAGGTAGGACCCAGAGGCAGTGGATCACACTGACTTTAGGACTATCTGAATGCAGCTGTTTTCCCTGGGCAAGATGACAATCCCAAGGAAGTTATAGCCCTAAAACCTCACATTGTCATCATCTGAGTCTGTTCCACATTAAATGAACCCACTAGCCACAGCCTAAAGGGGACCTGGAGAGTCCACTTTGCGTAGGGAAAATAATTTCAAAGAAGTCCCTCTTGTCTTCAGCTGGTTCTTCTTAAAAGGTGACATGAGGGTATAACCCAGCATCTCAAAGCATCTCAACTGTCTGTCTTTTGGGTACAGGCACTCCTTATCCATCATACTATTTTGGTGAATGAAGATGAAGTGCCTTGGCCTGGAGCCACCTGGACTGACAGGATTTTAGGTTAATTGTCTCCACCTGGGACTTGTCCATCATTACGGTTATCTTCTAAAGTCCGCTTATGTTTTAGACATAGTTGGTGCAGAAAAGCAAAGATTTGTGGAAATTATTTATTTATTTATTTATTTCTGAAGCAGAAGCACATCCTGAAAGGCCTCACAAGTTCAGGTATTCACTCAAATTAGGTCAGAACACGGGAAGATGAACCATATGTGTGCCCCATCGGACTCTGAACACTTGCTTAGCCTCTCTATGTCTCAATATTCCCCTCAATAATTTATTTTATTTTAGAGATAGGTTCTTGCTATGTTGCCCAGGCTGATCTCAAAGTTCTGGGCTCAAGCTATCCTCCTGCCTCAGTTCCCAGGTATCTGGAACTATAGGTGGCATTCTTATTTTTAGGAGTCATAGCATAAAGAAATAAATTAGATAAATGTAAAGTATATCAGGTGATGATACGTGTTAAGAGAAAAGCAAGTCAGGAAAGGAGATATGGAGGAGGTTGGAGGGGGCTGAAGCTTTAAATAGGTTACTCAGAGAACTCCTCACCGAGAAGAGGGCATTGAGCAAGGATCTGAAGGAGGTGGGGGAGGAAGCCCCGTAGATGTCTGGGCCAGGGGTATTCGTGGTAGGAGAAACAGCCAGCATCAACTCCCTGAGCTGGGGCATTCCTGGGGTGTCAGAGGTTCAGAAAGGAGACCATTGACTGAAGCAAGGTGTGCAAGGAGCAGAGTAGTAGAAAATGAGTGGGGGAGGTGGTGGATGGGGGCCTGGGGTGGAGTAGGGAGGGCAGACTGGGATGGAGACCTTACTGAAAGCTCTAAGTACACTGACTTTGTGCATCGAATGCGAAACCACTGAGACTTTTGAGTAGCAGGTAATGTGACCCATTTTTTGTGTTAAGTTCTCTCTGGGGTTCTGTGGAGTGCAGAGTTTATGGAGCCAAGTGTGGAATCAAAGACGCCAGTGAGGAGGTTACTGCAGAAATTCTGGGAGAGGTGACAGGACTGGACCAGGGTACAGGTGACAATGAGTGGTCAGGTTTGGGAAGTGTTTGGAAATAGAAATGGAAGGCTCTCTGCTGACGGATTGTGTGGAGTGTGAAACAGAAAGGTAAAACATGACTCTAGGTGTTTGGCTGAGCAAGTAGAAACTCACAGCGGAAACTGATGAAATTCAGGCCACAGATACATTTTCATTTAAAAATATCCAAATTTCTGAATTTCTTGAACAATTGGAAGACCTGACATCAATGGGCCCAAATTATTGCATAACAGCAATTTGCTAGAGGTGAGTCCATGCTTTCTTTCAGAAGAGCGCAAATGCCTTCTAATTTGCCACAGTCTCCACCCCCCACCTCCCTCTCCGCTGTGCTCATGTTGCCTGCCAGGTCCCGGCAGTCATTTTATTTTATAGCTGTTGTGTTCCAGATGCTATACTAGAGACTTCCATATGTCCTTATACTTAAGAACATATGAAGAGAACAAGAAGAGTTATTGTTGAGAACTCTGACTCTCACTGTGTTCCTAGAGCCACCCCAGCAGAGGTGGCTCTAAGTGATGAAGAGAGTCAGAAAACCATGTGTCCACGGTTCTGCTCTTTCCCATTATACAGAAGTTCCTATCTTCTTCCATCCCCTTCCTTATAGTCTGGGAGCCCCAGGTGTGACTCATGCATTTTCTGGGCCACTGTGTAGTACCTGCTCTTCCCTGTCTCTTCTGATGCCTATGATCTGTCCAACCATGTGAAACAGCTGGAATCAATGTCGCTCATGCCTCCTGCTTACCATGTCTCCTCCCGTTCAGTCAGCACATGGCTTTATTGCAAGTCTTTGTCCTAAGATTCAGGTGGATTCTAGGAACTACAGGATACTCCTAGTGAAAGATACCATGTTGTCTTCTAAGTCACCCTGAGCCTATAAATTTCCCCCATTTTTTCCTTAGGACAAGGCTCATCCCAGGAGGATCCATGATGCTTTATGAAGACTGTCCCAACAGCCCATCTCTGTCATCCTCCAGACATGCTAAGGCTGAATCATGGAGCAAACACAGCACAGGCTCAAGCTGAGACCCTGCCATGTGACCTCCTAGTTCTATGAAATACCCTTAAACAATGCAGAATTGACAAATCCTCACAGAACCTGATAAAGGTACACATATTTATTATATAAGTGTCTCAGTAAATGAACAATTTTCTGTAGTGCTTAGTAGACTTCTGACTCCATGGAATGTTTCTAAGTAGAGGTTTCTTGGTCAAGGAATTTGGAAAATGCTCATAGCATATACAATTCTGGGAGACTTAGGAAACACATTAGTGTATTCAGAGCCCCAGGAAGCCCTGCAGTAGTCTGCCACTTGACTTATTCCAGTTTATCCCTACATTATGGAATGCTTTTATCACTGAATACCTTCAGAACGCATTTTGGGAAAACTTTTATTTATTCGTGGCAACCCTGGAGAAAAAACTTAGAGGTAAAGTTCCCTCTCTGAGAGGCCATAATAAATGTGAAAGTGTGGAAAAGAGCCCTCATCCTCCACCTCCGAGGCTGGTGTTCTTGCCAGGATATCACCCTATCAGTTCTTCCTAAAACTCTTCTGTCCCCAGTACAAATACTCTCATCACTACAATGCCTCACTTCCGCAGGGCTTCTCATGGAGCTGCAGGAGTTCTTTGCAAAGTCCTCCAGCCCTGGTCTAGGAATTGAGATTGATCTATCACAGCAAGAGTTGCCTCACAGATGCTTGATTATTGTTACTGGTTACATGTGTGATATGTAGCGTACATATCAACTACACTTTTAACGGATAACTTTTACTTATTTTTTTTTATTTGGAGAATGATATGTGCTCATTAAAGAAAAATTGGGGGAAAAGTTGGTAAAGAGTGAAGAAGAAAAATTCATGTCAACCTAGAAATAGCCCAGTTAACATGCTGGTGTCCAGGGTGTACATACACATATACATGTTTGCATGTTTTGGGAACAATTTGAAACAATATGCATGTTTGTTACAGTTTTGGAACTGTAACAAAAATGCACAGTTATAGTTATTTATCATGACCTCCCTGTTTTCCTTACCATGATAGGTTGTGAAGATGTTTACATCTCATTAAATACTCTTTGGGATCAGACTTTTAATGGCTGCACAATGCTGCCTTGTATGAACGTGTGATGTTTCACTCAGCCATTGGTGGTAGAGTCAATGCCACAGATTCTCCATGCCATTTCCTCTCTCTGAGCACTTGGTAAGCCTTCATTTCCAAATCTCCCTTGCAGTTTGAGTTCTGGACATTGGTTGTGGACAGAAGTTATGGATGCTACTTCTCTGCCTGATGTATCTGTCCTCAAACGGAAACTGTTGGTGACAGAACCACAGGTTGGGAGCAGCCTGGATCTAAGAGTCACTGCTTGGGAGAAATCTGCTTAGAGATGCCCAAACTACATCAGACATTAAGTGAGAAATGAATCTTTGTGTGTTGAGTACTGAAATTTCGACGTTTACTTGTTACTGCTGCATTGCTTAGCATACACTAACATGTCATCACTCTAGTTACATCTTTGGGTTTGTTTTCAATTTATATTTTTAAAAATAGAGCTTCAGGACACATATTAAAGCATATATCTTTGTTTATATCTCTGGATACTTTCCTCAAAAATATCCTGCTTTTCAGAAAATGTGTACCAATGCATGCACCGCCCTCTCTGCCACACACAGAGTACTGTATGAGAGTAACCGTCAGATCTTGGTCTCATCAAAATTGTTCATTATTCTGAAAAAAACTTTTGCTGATTTTATAGAGAGCAAATAGCATCTATAATGTTAATGTGCATGTTTTTGATCTCTAATAAGGTTGAAAACATTCTTTCCTAAGGTCTTTCTGGGAATGAGTGTAAGTGTGATAAGAAAGCTGAAGCTGCCGCCATTAGCATATCCCCACTTCTCTGGCTTCCATGAGTCTTCTGGCTCCATAGGCTTCTTTGATTGAGCCCTACCCATGAAGAAAGGTGCCCCTTGCATCAGTCTTACAATTAATTGCCTTTTTAATAGCCTGGAAGAGTATGGCTGTGTCTATACAGAAGTGAAGATACTGATTCTTTCTATTTCATGTGTCTTTAAAACAAAGAGCAGCCTCCTGGCTGCCCAGGGAGAAGTGGGTAGCAAATCTGAAAAGGTTGCATGGACTCTTACTGATGATACAAGGAACTCACGGTCTAGGACAGACACATATACCACAACAGACCCCGTCCTGCAAAAAGGCCAACCAAGGGGTTGCAGTAGTACAGAGAATAGGGGACCACTTCTGCCTGGGGGGCTGCAACATTCAAGGTGGATTTTGAAGGTGACATTCAAAATGACACTAGAGTTTGATCTCTGGTCCTGAGTCCCAGGCTGGGCCTTGTCTTCCATGGACAGGCCTCATGGCAGCCTCTCTAATGGGATATACAAGCCAGGTTTCCCTGTGCTGAAAGGTGATCAAATCAGACAAATTGTAAATCCACAGCTCTTGTTTTGTCAGCATGTATATTTTTATAGAAAGGAGCACATCTTTGACGAGCTGGCCAGATAATCATCTCTGCTTTTCCTTACTTCTTCAGAGCTGTGAAAGAACGCCCTCGGCAGGGACCTGGTTTTAATCACCTTTGATTAACACAGAAGCTTTTGAAAGCAAAGGTGCTTTCTGTAAACCATAGCAGGATCCAGAGGCATTAACATTTCAGACCTTTCCTCAGTATATGAAAAGCCTAAAGGAGATTCAAGGTATCAAGCCCATGGAGACAAAAATCACTGCGTGGGGAGTTACTTTAATGCCTCTGACTCATTTCTCACAGAAAGTTTTTGGCTTTTTATTATCATTATTTTTTCAATCTTGAAAAATTGCAGGCCATACAAAGCCAGAGCCTTCTGGGTCCAGGGAATGTTTCAGCTTGCCTTTTATTTAGTGCAAAAGGAAGGCTTTTAGGAGAGATTGAGAGAAGCCAGGGGAAGCCTTGGGAATGGACCCAGAAATGATTAAGAGGCTGGAAATATCCAGCCTAGAAGAAAAGGCAAGAGGGTTTATGGGACTTCACTGGAGACCATGGGTGAAGTTACTTTGTGCCCTTAAGAAAACTTAAAAGTTAAAACATAGTGTTCCCCTTACCCTGGGATTCTATTATGGGCTGCATGGGTTGGCTGGGGACATAGGAGCCCTGATGCACACGGGCAACAGGAAAGGTCTTTAAAACTAGGACCAATATCCATCCTTTGGCCTGGTTTAAGAGTGGATCTACTTTAAAGTCTGTATTGCTGAGCTGATACAGGACTTCTGGGGGTAAGACTCAGCAATAAGGAAAAGAAAAGAATAACAGGGCAAATGCTTGTGATATTTGCTTTCAGAAGCCCTAACTTGGAGCATACACCTCTGGCTGCAATGAGTCTGAGTGAATATTGAGAGAAATAGACTTATGGGCTCACCTGGATAGGAAAGTCATGGTGAATCTGTTCTCTCCAGTGTTTCTCAAAGTCAGGCAGGACCAGGCACATGCTCATGGATGAGCTTCCAACTTTCTCTTCTCTCATTTCAGAGGAAGGGGTTCCCCAGTGGAAAAATGCAGCCATGGCTAAGGGTTCATCTTTGGTTTGGCTTCCCAGACCTCCCCAAACCCTGATGCTCCTCTGGTGTGGGGTTCTGTCTGGGGATCCTGGCTTTTTAATTTCCCTGTAGATTGATCAGTTTTGCTGGGTCCAGGGGATTCTGCAGCATCCAGACCACTCAGGATTGCTCAGGAAAGCCAGTTCACAACTTTTGGTTTCCCACAGAACAGAGCACTTCCCTTTAAACCAAAACATAGCTGGGGCTACTCCATGGTGAGGAGTAGGAGAGCAAGGTCAAAGACAGGAGTCCACAAGCATCATAGAGGACATGGGGGCCTCTGTGCTTCATCCAGTGTGTGGCCTTGCCAGGATCACATCACATTTGGAAAGAGAGCAAGGGGGAAAGAGGAGGCCCACCCAGGACCCCTCTCTCTGGACGAGGTTCTGAAGACTGAGATTGGTCTAGAACTTTCCCTCTGTGATATCACGCTCATAGACAATATTTCCTATTCAGTCATATTTCTTGTAAGAAATGAGAACAGACAGCAAAGGTAGGTGCTGTGTAATAAATTTGATTGTGGGAACTGAAAAATGGAGAGGGGTAGATGGACAGTTTGGGAGGAATTGCTGGGTAGGGGGTTCTGGGTGCAGTTTAGAGAGAGATGTGAGAGTGCTTATAGGCTAATGCATGGGAAAGATTCAGTTGAGAGGAAGAGGTTTAGATGAGGAGGGAGAAAAGATAATCATTAAGGAATTGTTTCAGAGAAAATGTAGAGGACGGGTTCTGAAGCTGAATGGGAGGCCTGAAATGGACATAGATATTGGAAAGTCTGTCAAGACGTTAACGAAGTCCCTTCCCAATGGTTTCCCTGTTCTCTACAGAGCAGGAGAAGAGGCTAGCCTTCTGCAGCAAGGGCAAGAGAGTCCAGAGGACTGAGGCACATGGTTTGCACGGTTGCAGAGGAAAGGAAAGCCACCATCCAGCCATGGGAAGGGCCCTGTGAGCTCCATCTTCTCAGCCAGGTGGCCTGTCTATATCACCATGGCTCTGGCACCATGAGCAAAAGATGAAGTGGCAAAAGATCTGGGGTCTTTTCTTCACATTGCAGAAATGTGTGCTGCAGAACACAGGAATCCATGTGTGTGTGGTGCACCATGATATTTCACCACACAGGGAAATAGAGGGACCCGTGTGCTGCAGTGCAACCTCTCTCCCTGTCTTGTGTTTTCTGGCTACCAGCCACATAACTTCTGACCCATTGAGACCCTCTCTAGACACACCTTGTGTCTGCCAAGCTCAGTGCCCCGGGTCCTTCCAGGTTTGTTCATGGCTTTCACTCTCATACTTGCCCTGGGCTTCCTTCCCAGTCACCCAAGCCGGAGATAGATCCCAGCACTGCTCTGCCCTGGGTCGTCATGTAGGGAATTGGTTCAGCCTATCAAACACTGGCTAGGTGGTTTTTAAAATTAAAAATTTTGATTAGGAGGCATTTTGAAGATCTAGTAAAGAGTTGGGGGCTGGGAAAGGACTGGAGATCAGGGAGAATATAGGTGGGGAAGTAAGCGTCAGGGCCAGCATCAGCCTTTCTGGTGGGGAGCATGGTGTTTTGGGTTGCACTGTGTCTCCAGAAGAGATACGCTGGAATCCTCACCCCCACCACCTCAAAATGTGACCTTATTCAGAAACAATGTGTTTATAGTGTCAATCAAGTTAAGATCAGGTCATTGGGTGGGTCCTAATCCAATATAACTGGTGTCCTCATAAAAAGGAGAAATTTGGACACAGAGACAGACAGTTGTAGAGGGAAGAGGATGTGAAGCCACAGGGAAGAGACGGCATCTGTAAGTCATGGAGACAGGCTTCAGGAAAACAGCCCTGGCAACATCTTGATCTTGGACTTCCATCCTCCACAACTGTGAAACACAAACTTCTGTGTGTCAGCCACCCAGCCTGGTGTTTGTTACACAGCCCTAGCACACTGATACAGAGAGGGGAGGATGGGGGAGCAGGTAATCAGATATATAGTAAGTAACAATTGGTAACTTAAAGGTAGGCTTCCTCCTCTGTCACTTCTCAGGGAATATACAGGCAGACTGAAATCAGCAGGATTCAATAGTCTTCTTTGTCTTGGACGCCATCTGCAGGAGCCTCTTTTCCAGCCTTCTTAGAAATAACCCTTTCTGTGTCCCAAACATGAGAGTTAAAACTGGCAGTGCTGTGCTGAGGGTGGGTTGGGAAGAACCGAACCAGAGTAGGGAGTCCCGACCCAGGTGGGCAAGATGCCATGACCTCCAGTCAGACAGGGCTGAGGAGGCCTGCTGTGAGGACAGAGAGTGCAGCCCAGGTTCTGTGGGATAAGACCTGGGCAGGGGAGCAAATTCCAGGGGTCTGGAAGGTTCTGACGTGATTCAACACTCCAATGAATTGCCTTGTCTGTGAGAAACCAAAGCAGCCCAGTTCTGATGTTTAAACTCCCTTCCGGTGAGACAGGAGGGAAGCATAATGTCACGATGACCACACAACAAGGGACAGACGATGCACAGAGGTGCAACGATGTCAGGCTCTGGTGTGGATCGTTTCATGTAACCCTTGTCCACAATCCCTCGAGATAAGTTTTCATGTTAAATTAAAATGGAATCAGGTGACCAAGCAATTGCTCAAGGTCTCTCCAATACTATACATTGGAGAGGTGATTGGAAGGCAGGTCCCTCTGATTCTCACGTTTGTAATTAGCATGCGTGCAGGACAGTGCGGAGCCCAGTCACGGTGGGGTGAGGGTGGGAAACACCAGGGAGCATGACCGAGAGAAAGAGGTCTTGGCAGCTGGGATCTGCATCTGATGCCAGGGAGAGGCAGTGAGTGTTCTCTCTGCAACAGGTATCACCATAATAATTCATGGAGGATGCATCCGCAGAGCTTGCAGGGGTGTGTGTGTGTGTGTGTGCATGTATCTGTGTGTGTGTGAGTGCATATCTGTGTGTGTATGTGTGTGTGCATGTGTGCCTGTATATGTCTGTGTATATGTGCGTGTGTGTGTGTGTGTGTGTGTGTGGCGTGAGGTAGGAGGGTACAAGTGAGGCCCTCCACAGGAACGCTTGCTAAGGCTGGATGACCACAGACTGGGCATTTGCTAGGGAAGCACAGTGCCAGATGGAGGAGGCTTGGGATTCAATGCTGAGGCCTTGGGCAAATATGGAGCATCCGAGGCTCCCTTCCAAGCCAGGCTGACCATGAGGTGGGTGTGATGTGAACCATGACCAGACAAAACAGTGTCAATAAAATTGGCCCCTGATAATCTGAGACTGTGACCACGTTAAGGATGTCAAAAAGTCCTTCCTATTTTTTCTAAAGCATCATTTTGCACAATAATTTCAAGGAAGCTATTTCAGCAGGCTGTGTCTGGAGGTTACCAGGGCAATTTTGATGGATGACAGACAGAAAGCAGAACTCCCCACCTCCTGGAATACGTCTCCGTCTTTGTGGAGAGAGGTTAGGCTGGAAAGGCTGGGTGACAATTCAGCTGCAGCTAGGCCGGGTGGAATTTCTGTCCAGGGCTCAGTAGTGCCCTATGGGAATACTTGCCCTTGGGCCTAGAAGGACACACTCTCAGACCTTCAGGGACCTGGGGAATGTCTGAGTCCACTGAGTCACCCTCTTTCTGTGCTCTGGGCATGGAGGAATGTGGGAGTGTGGCTGGAGCCAGAGACAACCCATGTTCGTTATCACACTGTACAAAGGACCTAAGTTACAGTCCATGTCGAATCACCCTGACACTGCATACTTCGAGGCCTTTGGCAAAGTATTGGATAACCAGTAATTACAGCAAAGCACTGGCTTTTGTCTCAACAGCTCTTTCACCATGAAAAGAACCAGGTACCCAAGGATATTTTTTACCCTGGATAATTTAACTGTTCTAGAAGGCTCCTAATGTAACTAGTTTATTTTTCTTGAAGTACGATGAACGTGGTCAGCCCTACTTGTAATGTCTCTCTAGCCTCTACAGGTTCTCATCCACTGGGCTGAAGGCTAGTTCTGCCATTGGGTTGACCTCACAATAGTCTAGCTGGATGCCTACGTCTCAGGTAGCTCCCCACCCTTCCCTGGCTTCCTGAGTGCCCAAGGGTGACTTGCTCATTCACTCATTCAATCACAAATATTCTTGGGGTGGATTCACTGTGCTACAACGATCAGTTAAGTATTTTGCACCTGAAAACCCTGAAACAGAAAGTGCATTAATTTTTTGATCAAGAAAACTGACTGTCAGCTTTGCCCTTATGAAACTTCTCACCTGGGGCATCACTAACCTCTGGAGGACAGGGATGGTGAGAAGGTTGTCCCAGGGATTTTGTAAGAATAATAAACATGAATTAAGTAAGATAATTCATGGGGAATTAGTAAAGAGTAAACCACTGTACAAACTGAGATATTCCACCTACTACTGTATTTATTTATTTATTTTCCATAATAAAAAATAATACCATGGAGGGAAAATATGTCCGTTAAGAGTTCCATAAATTGGAGATGGGAGAATCACAGCTGTTTTGAATGGGCAAAGTTGAAATTATAAATGGACTCTCAACAAGATAGAGCAGGCTCATGAAGATGTAGAATGTCTTAGCTTTCTGCTGGACTCATGCCTGCTTGAAGAAGTGAGATGATTACTCTCTGTTGATTAGAATGGAAAAATAAATGCCATTTATTTGTTAAAAAACACATTTGTAAGAGAAAATATGAGAGGGGGTCCTTGAGATAAGCAAGTGATTCATGCTGGCCTTGAATTGTGTTTTGCCTGCTCCATAGCAACTTTCAGCCAAGAGAATGGGACTCAGCAGCAGAAGAACTACGTTTACAGACTTCGCAATTTTCCTGCAGTCCTGGCTCCTTCCAGGAACATTCCTTCTAATGCGCCCAGAAAACAAATTGGGCTGGTTTCACCATGACAACTACTAATTTAATCCAACATGAAAAGTTAGAGGCAGGCAATTTGTTGTGTACAATTCAAGAGTTACCAAAAAATCCTTCGGATTTGGGTGCCTTCCACACCTCTTAGGTAAGTTAAGCACATCCTTTTGATTCTAAGGAAAACTGCTTGTAAAATATTTGGGAGCTCTTGGGACATCAAATAGCTCTTAGAGGAGTGCATTTTAATGGTTTACTTGTAAAAGAATCAGTAAAAGAAGTAGAAACATATGGTTCAAATTCCTCTGAATTCTGCAAGGTATTTTTGTAGATGTCTTTTTTTTTTCTTTTTTCCTGAGGGTCTCCACACATCTTTGAGTGCTTATCCTAAAAATACTCCAAATAACCATTACATGTACTGGCACAGCAAATGAGACATCACATGGTAACATGGGTCTTGCTGAGGTTGCAGACCTGGGTCCTAGCAGACACTGGGTTCATTGAGAAGTGTGGGGAGAAGGAAAGAAACAAGAATGTTTGGGAATCCTGAGTAATTAGGGTGCAGAGGCAGCCTATCCAGGGCTTCAAGCCTCAACACCTTACAAACTCCAAGCAGGTAGCTTTAAAGCTTAATTGGATCCTGACAATTGAAAATGGAGATTGGGTTGTACAAGCAGCTTGAAAATTGTAGCACTGTTGTTAACTCTGGGGCATTCAAATTCAACTAAAACGACACACTGACCAAACAAAATAGGACTGTGGACAGCCTCTGCCACCAGCCTTGCCCCTACCACTCCCCACTCCGGTCTAGCTTCCTAGGTTGTGGATTAGCACATGAGCTGGGAAGAGACTTCCCTAAAGGCAAATGAGTAGAAAGGTGGGTACTGAATACAAGTCCTGGGCCCGTCTGCATTATATCACATCCCAGTGCACAGGCAAGCAGAAGGCTGTGGAACGAGGGTGATGATAGACTTGGGTCAAGGGCATGTGACCTTGGGCTAAGGACACAGTCTCATTATTGTGAGATTTCTCAACTGCAAGGCAGAGGCAAGAATGATCGCATCACTGAGTTGTGAGGATGGAATCTTTATACTATTCTACTGTTATGTGCTGCATAATGATGTTTCTGTTAATGACAGAGAGTAGGTACGACAGTGTATGGTATTTTTGCTGTGCCTTTTCTACATTTAGATGAGTTAGTACACAAATGCTGACCCTTGTATTACAGTTGCCCGCATCATTCATTACAGTCACAGGCTATATAGGTTGTAGCCTAGGTGTGTAGTAGGCTACACCATCTAGGTTTGTGTGTGAGTACACTCTACGATAGCACAATGACAAAACCACCTAAAGATGCATTTCTCATAATGTATGTCTGTCGTTAAGCCACATATGCCCATAGTTACTATTGTAACAGTTGATTTTTCCAGTCTTAGATATTAGCTTAGCAATTATGATTGGGCACTTGCTTTGTGACTTTCACTGAAGATGCCGTGGGGAGTCAATGCAGACATGGCTTCCCTGGCAACTCAGTCCAATGGGAGAGACCACCACCACTGAAGTGACCACACAAGTAGACATAAGATAGCAGCTATGGCCAGGACTCCAGTTTGGGTCAAGAGGAGCCTTCCTGAGAAAGTGAATGATGAGTGGGGTTTAACTAGGAAAAACTTCCCATGCAGAGAGAATGGTGTGCAAAAAGGTTCCCTGTGTCTGAGGGCCAGAGTAGTTGTAGCTGAGGCTGTCAGCACAGTGACTTAGGAATTTCCCTCCTGCTTTCTCCTAATATGCATTTGCAGTCTGCACCCTGTGCTAATGGAATTGGTCAAGATAATCAGTTATCCATGGCCATACAGCTGGGCATTCCGGGAGCAGGCTGGATATTGCTGTCACCTCTTTGAATAGCATCACTAGAATTCTTAACAAAACAAAAACAAAGAAGAAAACAAAATGAACTTTCCACATTCCCTCTACTATTTTGTCTAAAATGTTGGCAAAAGAAGGGAGGTCATATACTTGTTAAGAAAAAATGATCTAGGGAGGTGGGAATAGGTGGGCAGGAGCTAGGCAAAGAGAGGGATGGGTAGGTTGGGAGCGTGAATATAGGCTGGTGGGGACTGGCCAAGGATGAGAATCAGAAGGTGGCTACAGCTCAGCTCCTCCAGGACAAGAGGTAAGGTCCAGGCAGGACATGAATATCTTTTAGCAAAATAGTTGCTGTGTTCCAGGTCTAGAAGGAGATGAAGCCTAGGCGGTCCAGGTGACAGAGACAGAATGAGAGAGCACGCAGAAGATTTAGAGGCCTGGGACTCACTGAGAATTGAGGAGCAAGTGGGTTGGGGTGATCCTAGTAAAGTCACTGGGAACTATGGTAGCTACAGGAGAAGACAGTTCAGGCGCCCTTTCTGCCCAGGGTCTGGGTTGGTCCCATATTGGATCCCTGGGTTGAACAGGACTTAAAGATGAACTAGGTGCTGAAGAGTGAGCCAGAGAGAGGAAGAGAATGATGCCCAGCTTTTAGCATGGATCACTGGGTGATAATGGTGCATTTACTAAGTTGGGACATACAAGAGGAGAACCAGGCTTGAGGAAGTCATGGGCAAATTGGGTTTGAGATGCTAGTGGGATATTAAATATATTGTTGAATTTAGACTGTGCTTGTCACTTAGCAGATGTTCAATAAATACTTGTCAAATGAATAAATTGACCCATGAGCCATTTGGAAGACAGAGATTATAGCACGTGAATAGCTATGGTTGGATCAAGGAGAGAATACATGAGAGAAGCAAAAGAAGTTTCCCTCCCTGCCATCCCCATCAGCACTAATGATGCCCTTTCAGGCAGATGACTCAACAGAGTTCATGCTAACATATCCCACAGGTCCATCTGGGGTCCCTTACTCTCCTCTAGAGCTTCCCTGGGGTCACAGCATGGCTCTTAGTGCTAAGTGTTGCTGTTCCTCTGTAGGGATAAGTTCCTGGGGCCTCCACCAATGTCTCTTTTCTCTTTTGAACTTCTATTTGGTCATCACGTTCTTGGTGCTGTTCTCCTGGTGCTTTCCAAGTTTTCCATGGAATTACACTAATGGCAAAAAGAAGAAGCTCATGTAGAGTTTTGGGAGCAGAGCAGGTTGGGCCAACACTAAATTTCTTTGAAGCTCCATTTTATTTTTATAAATCATGTGAATATGTTTTACTTTGAATTTTTTGACTGCTGAAGGAGATCGACACTCCTGACACATGTATATTCTACAGCCTCAAACATGGCACCGTTCCCCCAGCCCAGCCTGCAGTTTGAGAAGAAAGTCCGACAGCATTTATTCTGTGAAATCTCCTGCACTCCCACTGCAGAACAGCTCAACCATCTCACTATTTTCATGTTCTACAACATTTCAGATCCAGAAGAGTCCAGGTGGACTTACATTTATAAGGCTGTTCAATTTAGACAGGGCCAAAAGGAAAGATCTGTGTGGCCACAAATATCATTGCTTAGAGGGATCTCAGTGGTTTTCTGATTTAAGGACTAGAAGAAGCATGCCACATGTATTACTACTCTGATCCTCTGTGTGCAAAGCAGGTTTCTGTCATTATCATGGAGCCCTTCCCTTTGGGCCTTAGAACCCAGCATTTCTTTTTAAATTAATATATATTACTGATATGGATTATAATTATGCATGTTTTAGAAGTGCATGTGATATTTTCATACTAGAATACAATGTGTAATGATCAAATCAGGATAATTGGGATATTCACCACCTCAAAAATTTATGTTTTCTTTGTGTTGAAAATGTTACAATTCTTCTAGCTACTTTGAAATATACAATAAAATATTGTTAATCATAATTTCCCTACTGTGCTATCAAATACTAGAACTTATTTCTTCTTTCTACTGTTTTTTGGCACCTCTTGACCAAGTTTTCTTTATTGTCCCCCATCCCCTGCTTTCCTTTCCAGCTTCTGGTAACCAGCAATCTACTCTCTACCTCTACTAGATCCACTGTTTCAGTTCCCCCATAGGAGTAAGAATATGCAATATTTGTCTTTCCACACCTGGCTTATTTCACTTAACATAATGACCTCCAGTTCTATCCATAATGTTGCAAATTACATAATTTCACTCTTTTTTTGGCTGAATAATATTCCACTGTGTATATATGCTATATATATCTATGTTTTCTTGGTCCATTCATCTATTGATGGACACTCAGGTTGATTCCATATCTTGGCTGTTGTGAATAGTGTTGCAATAAGCATGGAAGTACAGACATCTCTTTGATGTGTTGTTTTTCTTTCTTTTGGATATATATCTGGCAGTGGGATTGCTACCTCACATGGTAGTTATACTTTTAGTTTTTTGAGGAATCTCCATATGGTTTTCCATAGTGGCTGTACTAATTTACACTCCCACCAAAACTGTATAAACGTATACATCTCTGCATCCCCACCAGCATTTGTTATTTTTTGTCTTTTTGATAATAGCCATTCTAAGTCGCTATTATGAGATATCACTTTGGTTTTGATTTGCATTTCCATGGTGCTTAGTGATACTGAGCATTCTTCATACACCTGTTGCTTATTTGTATGTCTTCTTTTGAGAAGTATATATTCAGGTTTTTGCCCATTTTTAAAGTCAGATTATTATTAATTATTATTATATTGCTATTGAGTTGCTTGAGTTCCTTATATATTCTGGTTATTGATCTCTTGTTGGATTGATAATTTGCCAATATTTTCTCTCATTCCATAGGTTGTCTCTTTGTTAATGGTTTTCTTTGTTGTGCAGAAGCTTTTTAGCTAATGTAATCTCATTTGCCTATTTTTGCTTTTGTTGCCTATGCTTTTTAGGTCTTACCCCCAAAATCTTTGCCCAGATCGATGTCCTGTGGCATTTCTTTAATGTTTTCTTCTATTAGTTTCATAGCCTCAGGTCTTACATTTAAGTCTTTAATCCAATTTGAATTAGTTTTTGTATATGGTGAGAGATGGGGATCTAGTTTCATTTTTTTCGGCATATAGATATCCAGTTTTCCCATCACTATTTATTGAAGTGACTGTCCTTACCCCAATGTATGTCCTTGACGACTTTGTCAAAAATGAGTTGGCTGTAAATTCATGGATTTATTTCTGGGTTCTCTATCCCATTCCATTGGTCTATGCATATGTTTTTATGCCAGTACCATGGTGTTTTGGTTTCTACAGCTTTGCAGTGTAATTGAATCAGGATGTGTGATGCTGTCAGCTTTGCCCTTTTGCTCAGGATTGCTTAAGCAATTCTAAATCTTTTGTGGTTATGTACAAATTTTCAGATTTTTTTTCTATTTCTGTGAAGAATGTCATTTTCTTTTGATAAATATTGCATTGAATCTGTAAATTGCTTTGGGTAGTCTGGCCATTCTAGCAATGTTAATTCTTCCAATCCATGAGTATGGGATATCTTTTCATTTGTCTGCGTCCTCTTTAATGTCTTTTATCAGTGTTTTATAGTTTTCCTCATAGAAATATTTCACTTCTTTGATTAAATTGATGCCTAGGCATTTTTTTTTTTTTGCTATTGTAAATGAGATTACTTTCTTTGTTTTTCAGATCGATTGCTATTGGCATATAGAAATGCTACTGATTTTTGCATATTGATTTTGTATCCTGCAAATTTGCTAAATTTATTTGTCAGTTGTAAGGGTTTTTTGGTACAGTCTTTAGTTTTTTCTGAGTGTAAGATCATGTTGTCTGTGAATGAGGCTGATTTCAACACAATATCCCTAGAATTGTGGGGATCGCAACCTACTTGTCAAGCTCTTGATGGTCAGTCCCTCTCCACTTTACAGAGAAGGCTATTGAGGTCTAGGGAGGTGGAATTTACAAAGACTTCTTGTAGCAGAGCCTGGACTGGAGCCTGGTCTCCTAATGTCCAATTTAATTCACTGTGCATTCCATTGAAAAACTTCTGGCTAGAATCAGTCTTCCCTCCCTGTGGATCCCTTCTTAAGTGTCTTTAACACAAGTTCTTTGTTTAAAATTCTAATTGGAGTGATTAAAATCTCTCACTCAGCTCTGAAGACATGAAACAACCATAAATTGCCTAATGAACTGAGAGAATTATATTCCATTCACTAAGGGAAAGGAGTTTACCTGGTTTACATCTCTGCTCCACCACTTACAAGCTGAATGACCTTGGATAAGTTACCTAGCCTCTCTGAACTCAGTGTTCATCATTTGTAAAATGGAAACAATAGCCACCTTGGAGAAATAGTACATTAAATTAAATGAAATAATATGTTAAACACATGAAATATAGATAGCCTTTGACTAAGAAAAAATTCTTGGTTGTGTCATTCATTTTTCAAGAGACAGTATTTTCCTAGGTCACTGGGGCTTTGGTCTAAAATGCTTACAGATGGTACATCACCTGGTGGCATATTCCCGGGCACTCGCAAACTACAACAAAGCATTTGAACATGCTGGACATACCAGTATAAGACAAAAGGAGGTGGCCTGTTGCTTTTGTTGTCGTAAGTTGAAACAGATCAGCAAGGGGAAAATAATATGGGACAAATTCGCAAAGAATGTGGAGAACACAGAAAAAGTAAACTTAGAAATCATCATGGGATGTAACACTACCAAAGAGAGAGCCAGGCAGTCGCAATGGGCCCTGAGTGTTGACCTCCACCTATGGGAGGTGCTGCCTCTGTGCTATGCAAAACCCTACTGGTCTCCACGCTCAGCTAAGGTGATGAGCCACACAGACAGAGGAGCCTCCTCCTGGTCCTTTGAATGTCCAGGTTGAGGGACAGAGCAAGAAGGACAGGAAAGTAGCCCAGGGACAAGAAGAAGAGGGCTGGCAGCCATGTGGCCAAGAGCCAAGCCAGGCTAAGACAGCAGATGTGGGTGATGTTTCCAGGTCAGGAGCCACTGCCAGGATGCCAGGCCTCCTCGAGGGCATGAGTGAGGCCTCTTGCGAACAGGAACGCCTCTTTGGAAGCAAGCTATTTTATTCTGTCCACATTTTCTTTTCTGGTTTTCAAGAAGTTCTCAGCGAAAAATGCTGGTCAAATTGGTGGCACAAGCCAAAGATAAGAGTCAGCCGTGAAAAGCTAAAGGGATGTCACTGTGCAGTGGAGGGTGAGTAGCCGGGGCTGCGCCAGAAGACAGATGAAGATGCAGGAGAAGAAAGATTCAGGGAGCAGAGAGGCAACTCCTGGTAAGTCCCCAACAAGCCGACTCCATATTCTAGAATGGGCACTTCTAGCACCACTAGGAGCCTGGGGTTCGGATTTTATAGAAGGGCTGTGCCCTTACAATTTCTCTTCTGTTTTTGCTTCTCACACTCCTCTGGCTGCTTTTTGTATTTCAATTTACAAGAAAATTTATTTTTTCTATTTTTAAAATGATAGTTGGGATCATGACTTTGACATTTGGGGAAAAAGCAGGTATAACTCACACCTTACTTTTAAATTCCAGATGGATTAGAATGACCATTTCTAAAAAAAAAATCTGTATTAGAATAAAATATGTATAGGGTAAAATGTAGACTATTATCTGAGCAGAAATTGCAAATGAAAAGATTGATAAATGAGACTGCACATAAAAGTAAGATGTCTGCAGAGTACATATAATACAGTATCCATGGAATTTAGAGACAAAGAACCAACCAAGAGAAAGATAGCACAGCAGACTAGAAAGGAGGAGTGTTGGCCGGGCGCGGTGGCTCACGCCTGTAATCCCAGCACTTTGGGAGGCCGAGACGGGTGGATCACGAGGTCAGGAGATCGAGACCATGCTGGCTAACACGGTGAAACCCCGTCTCTACTAAAAAGAAGTACAAAAAACTAGCCGGGCGAGGTGGCGGGCGCCTGTAGTCCCAGCTACTCGGGAGGCTGAGGCGGGAGAATGGCGTAAACCCGGGAGGCGGAGCTTGCAGTGAGCGGAGATCCGGCCACTGCACTCTAGCCTGGGCGACAGAGCGAGACTCCGTCTCAAAAAAAAAAAAAAAAAAAAAAAAAAAAAAGAAAGGAGGAGTGTTATCACTTTTGATCTACAGAGCTCTTACTTGAAAGCCAGTTAAAAAAACAAAATCTGCTTAATGATAGTAGAAAAAAAAAAATGGGCAAAGGATATGTGTAAATGGACAATGGAGATATAAAATATATTTAACCAATTTTATAATAAAATATAATAGATATAAACAAAAATAATGAGTATTTTCTCCTACTTTTCAGGTCAGTAAAGATGATGGAGACTGGCGGCACCAGTCGGGGTGGGGGGAGGGGAAATGCCGGCATCAGAGCAGAGGAGTCAGGGCACGGACACACACCCTCCCAGCTGGGTTGAAATTCAGCTTCACTACTTGCTGGCTGCCACTTGCCTTCTCTGTGCCTTAGCATTATCAGCTGTCATCTGTATAATGGGATTAATAATGCCTCAAAGGGTTGCTGGGAAGATTAAAAGGGTCAACATGCAAAGGGCTTAGAATAGTGCCTGGCATGTGGTAACTGCTACACAAGCACTCATTTTATTATAATTATTACTGTTGTTATTCTCAACATGTTACCTATGGGAACATAAACTTACAAAAATCTGGCACAATATGTATAAAATATGCATGCACTTCAGCTTATCGATTTTTTTCTCTTATTTTATCCAAAAGTGTTAACCATAAGTACATGAGGAATTGTGTGCAAAGATACTCATCACTGTGTTTTCATAGTAGCAAAACATTGGCAAACAAGTTGAAATTTTAACTTTAAGAGCTTCTTTGCATGAATGTCACATAATGTCAGTATAATGAACTGTTATGCATCAATTAAAACTAAAAAGAATGATATACCTAAGCGAATTAACACAGAAACAGAAAACCAAATACCACCTGTTCCCACTTATAAGTGGGAGCCAAACATCAAGTACACATAGACACAAAGATGGGAATAATAAATCCTGGGGACTCCAAAAGGTGGGAGGGATGGGAGCAAGGGTTGAAAAACTACCTTCCGTGTACTAAGTTCCCAATATGGGCTGCAGGATTATTAGAGGCCCAAACCTCAGCATCACACAATATACCCATGTAACAAACCTGCACATGTGTCCCCTGCATCTAAAATAAGATAAAATAAAGAATAAAAATATAGAAAAGAGAATGATATATACTCAAATGTGAATCTGTATCTGTGTCTGTAGCTCTACCCACATGCTCATTTACATTTATTTCCAATCCGTCTGATTCTGGAATTAAATTCTGAAAATGCAACACAGATGTTAATTTCTACTTTGCTACTACAATGGTGTTTTAATTTTTGTATTTCTCATTTATTATCTGAATTTTCAACAATGAATTCATTCCAAATGACAATAGCTTTATTTTTTTCTAATTGCAATATTCTGAAATTTCAAAAAATCAAAATACTCAAAATAAGTGGAATCACACAATGTCAGTAGACACATCGGTGGGATTCTACTTTTCCAGTTTGCTTTCATTGTACTTGCACATATGAAGGAGACATTCCTATAAATGAAGATTTCTAAGAAATGAAGATTCTTACAAATTCTATAAAAGGAGATATTCTTATAAACCACACATATACCCATAGTGTAAGTTAGGGCTGCAGGATTTGCAGTTTTTCTATTGTCCTGTGTTTTCAAAATATCACAGACATCATTGCCTTTGAATAAAGATAGATGTAACTTATTTTAATGAACTGGTTAGTCTAGAGCTTATGGAAATGTAATGCATTATTCATATGTATTGGTTCAAACTTCTGGGCTACTAGAAGTAGAATTAATGTGTTAAAAGAAATAGAGATTTAAGGGTGGGTGCAGTGGCTCACACCTGTAATCCTAGCACTTTGGGAGGCTAAGGCGGGTGGATTGCCTGAGGTCGGGAGTTCGAGACCAGCCTGGCCAACACAGTGAAACCTCATCTCTACTAAAAATACAAAAATTACCTGGGCATGGTGGCACATCCCTGTAATCCCAGCTACTCGGGAGCCTGAGGCAGGAAAATCGCTTGAACTTGGCCGGGGGGAGGTTGCAGTGAGCCAAGATCCCGCCACTTCACTCTAGCTTGGGCTGAAGAGCGAAACTCTGGCTTGAAAAAAAAGAAAAAAAGAAATAGATATTTTAAGTCTCTTGATGGCTATTTCAGATTATTTTCCAGAAAGATTATACTTATCCATACTCCTGTTAGCAGGATTCAAGGACTATCTAAGTGTACATGCATTTTTAATTTAACTGTTGAAACTGTTATCTCTTCAGTCTTAGTTGGCACTCAAAAGGAACTTTCGGTCCAAAGTCCATGAAGGAGCAGTAGAGATTCTATTGAAAAGTAAAAACCTTATTAATTCAAATGATAAGCATTTGAAGCCTTCGTAGCTGTAAATAATTCATTTACAAATGTCAAAAACAGAAAGTAAAGATTCTAGGAATCATAGCTTGAGAGTGTATAAGAAACAGATTGTATGGGCACCATCCAATTCCAGTGGAGAGTATCACTTTATCTGTAATCTCTTTATTCTTGGCTTCTTCTGCCAGTTGAAAATGAGCTGCAATTAGAATTATTTTGGGCACTACTTTTCCTTTCATTATTCACGGTAGAATGCATGCCTCAAGTATTTACTTTTGACTACATCCTTAACTTTGCAAAACATTTCTCTTATCTTTAGGTACATACACACACACGTTGATGTAATCACAACTAAACCTAATGCTGTGTCTTTAACTCATACAAAAACACATTGAGACAGTCAAACTTAGTGCATGCTAAAGGGATATACTTGTAAGTTTTGCATATATCTGCAAATGGTATGCATGTGTGTGTGCATGTGTTGCGTGTGTGCCTATGTTTATTCTTGGGGTGAAGGACAGGGAAGGTTACTGCTGATAAAGATATCTGGGGTGTTCATCTGATCCCTCTGGTACTGCATCCCATAGTGAGGCTTAGATTTGCAGTGTGGCCATTGTAGTGCCTGGGAGCTGGCCTGCCCTTCCTCTGACTGATGCTCTAAAGCATCCCTGTGGGATAGGCTGACAAGAGGTATTCTTCTAAAGTTGGAGCTTGGGGGAGTCAGCGGCCTGCACCCAAGGCCCTCAACTGGAGGTAGGAGAGATGCAGATGGTCTCATCTTGAATTCCTGGACCGTGTTCTTTCCCTTCCAAGCTGCTGCCTTGGTCTCTGGTGGTCCCCACTCCTCTTTCTACCAAGGCAGTAACTGAATCCTGCAGGTATGGGCCAGCACAGGGGGGTCTGGGTCTGGCCCCTCCCTTCCCAGCTACTGCTTCATTCAGGCACATTCCCTGCGTCTGACCCACTGCTCTGTGATTGGTGCCCTTGGGTCTGTGTCACCACGTCTGGAGCTCAGCCTTCTGGTCACTCTTCCCCTGTGCCTCTGGTCCACCAGGAGCTCTTGGGCCATCCTCTCACAGGGTGCTCTGGCAAATAGGCTGTCCTTCCTGGGACGGAGCTCCTCACCCAGGACCTGGTCTTCTTTGTGTCACTGCAGCAACTCTCCCACCACGCTCACAGCTGTGGCTGACTAATGTGATCTGGGTGTGGAAGGAATTACCCAAAGGCCCAGAGACATGAGCCTCAGACAGCTTTGTAGGTCCCCACTGTAACTGGCTTTGTAGGGACGGTTCTGGTGGAAGATTCAACCACAGAATAACCCTTTCTGTGGATCAGCTTAGTTAAGTAGTATCTGTTCAGGTCCATTCCAGCCTTGCCCATGGGCAAATTGGTTCCTGGCTTTTGTCTCAACAGCCAGCTGGGCATCATAAACAAGAAACCACTGACCAAGAAGCAAAGGTTGGCATGTTTTCAGTGGGCCTTGAACTTCTACCCAGAAACCTTATCTCTGGCAAAACAAATTCTCTGATCAGTTCCAAATTCTATGGTTGGAAATAGCATTGTGGGAAGGAGTTGACCAGAAAACAATGCAGGAACACCTTATTTGTTTGCAATAGGCATGGCAAAGTACCTCTTAGACTGCTTCAGAGAAGGTTTTTAATGCAGATCTCTTAGCACCTCTGACCCTGGAATGAACTTGCCCTCTAGCACGGTCCCTGCTCGATTTGCTCCCACCCTCAATCTCCTGCCAGGTGCTCAGGAGGTCTGCTCAAACACCATGCTGCCTGCCCTGCCCTCTCAGTGCACGCCGCAGGCTACTCCAGGACCTTAGACCAGCTGGTTTCTTCTAAAGTTACCCAGAGCACCCCAGGAGCCGCCTCAGGACACCTCCACTTCCCTCACAAACATGGACATCTTAGAGTTTTTCTCCAGACAGAACATCTGTCACCCTGAGACTGGTTGGCTTTCGGGAAGTACACTCGCTGCAGGAGGGTTTGAAGAGTTAACAAAACCATTCAGGATTCTTTGCCATTGGTGATCAACCCACCAGGGTTGTGTCATTTCTTCACTGTTTTTTTTTTTTTTTTTTTTTTTTTTGAGATGGAGTCTTGCTCTGCCGCCCAGGCTGTAGTGCAGTGGCTGGACCTCAGCTCACTGCAAGCTCCGCCTCCCGGGTTCACACCATTCTCCTGCCTCAGCCTCCTGAGTAGCTGGGACTACAGGCGCCCGCCACCTCGCCTGGCTAATTTTTTGTATTTTTTAGTAGAGATGGGGTTTCACCGTGTTAGCCAGCATGGTCTCGATCTCCTGACCTCGTGATCCGCTCATCTTGGCCTCCCAAAGTGCTGGGATTACAGGCTTGAGCCACCGTGCCCGGCCTTTCACTGTTTTTTAAAAACAGACTGGGGTCCTACATGTAAGCCTCTTCCACTGTCATAAGGGATTAAAGCACAACTTCTGGGAAACCCCAAAGAGCATTTCTGTGAAGCCCTGTGCTGTGCAAACCAGGCCAGCAACTCTTCCGCTATCCCACACAACCCAGGGTCTTTCGCTTAAGCTGTATCACGGCCCAATGCAGTATGAAATGATGAAGTGGGAAATCGGTTTAGTCGAACACACCAAAAATGGTATTTTTGGACAATGAGGAAATTTGAATTTGAGTACTAGTCCATACAAAGGAATCATCGTTAATTCTATTGGGTGGAAAATGTAGATTTTGTTCTGTAGGAAAATGTTATTGGTTTGTAGAAATTTACACTGAAGTCTTTAGGGTATGAAATACTAAGTTACTCAGAAGAATTAATTTTTAAAAAATATTCAACTCATGTTTGAAACATCTATTTAGGGGCAAATAGGCCTGCACTGCTTTGTCTCTAGAGAGAAACAAACATGAGCTACTATTGGGCCCTTGTTTGCCTAGAACTCATGGAAGTAACAAATTTCCCTCAATATCAAGGGAGAGACGGCATGGGCGCCTCGGGAAGGCGCCTCAGAAGAAAGCAAGTCTCAGAAGGGAGGGGTGCACTACTGAAGCTGCTAAAGCTCAGAGCCCTGGGAGGCTCCGAGCTGAGCCACTGCAGCAAGCCTGGTGGCCACGCCCCAGCTCCAGACCTGGGTCCCAGCATCACCTTCCAGCAGTGGCCGTTTGCAGGAGAATCCAGAGGACCCCTCCGCAGACAGATGGATCTGGACCGTGTTCTCCTCCATGAACCTGGAGCACTCAGAAGACATCTTCGGCTCAGGTGTAATGAACCAAAAGACCATAGTTATTTGTCTTCAACATGTAATGATCTCACTTTTCATTCTCACCATCACCTCCTCGTGGCACTCCCACTGGGCAAGACAACAGACAGAATAATGGCCCCACTAAGACTTGCACACCCTAATCCTTGGAACCTGCATGTAAACAGGTCATTTTAAGTGGGAGAGGGGACTTTGCAGAGTTGATTAAGGCTCTTCAGATGAGGAAATTCTCCTGGACTCCCTGGGTGGGCCCCCTGTAGCCACATGAGTCCTTAAAATCAAAGAATCTTTGTCAGTTGTGGTCAGAGAAAGCGATATGCGGCCAGGAGCAGGGTCGGGGTACAACCCTACTGCCCCGGAAGGTGCAGGAAGAGACCAGTAGGTATGGCCACCTTTAGATGCTGGAAAGGCAAGAAAATAGATCCACCCCTAGAGCCCCCAGAAGGAATAAAGCCCCACTAACCCCTTAATTCTAGCCCATGGAGACTATCGTCAGGCTTTGCATCTACAGAATCCTGTGTTAGTTCTGCACTAAATTTGTGTGATTCTTTTTTACAGCAGTCCATCTAATCCAGGTGAGATGGAACCAGGTATCATTCTCTAGGCTCAGCCTGGTCTCTTTTGTGCTAGTTTTTACATGAAAACTGACTCTCTACTGCGGAATCATGCTCCTTCTGTTCGTTTCCTTTCTACGTTCTCAAGCTCACTGCATACTTTTGTCTCTCAGCTTGTCCCTAACCAGGGCAGATGGGCGACTTTTTGAAAGGCCCTCCCTCCAATGAAGAGGGACTCACTTTCTCACTTTTCTTAGCCCATTAGGTGGCATCAATGTATACAGGATATATTATTATAAAAAGATTTCCTTATCTTCCTCTCTTCAGGAGTTGAAAGCTCCTTTTATTTTGAGAGAACAAAGCCAGGTGGGAAATACAATTTCAGAATTATCCACCCCAAGCTGCTCGTTTACCCAGCATTGCTCAGGAGAGATTTTAACTAATATTGAAAAACTCAGCCTGCTCCTCACCCTGGGCTCTGTTTCCTCTGCCTCTGGCCTCCTCTGGCTTGTCAGTTACCTGGGACTCTCCTGAAGGGGTTTTTTTTTGTTTTGTTTTGTTTTTGAGATGGAGTCTCGCTCTGTAGCCCAGGCTGGAGTGCAGTAGCATGATCTTGGCTCAGGCTCACTGCAACCTCTGCCTCCCGGGTTCTTGTGATTCTCCTGCCTCAGCCTCCCGAATAGCTGGGATTACAGGCAGGTTCCACCACGCCCAGCTAACTTTTGCATTTTTAGTAGAGATGGGTTTCACCATGTTGGCCAGGCTGGTCTCTAACTCCTGACCTCAAGTGATCCTCCCACCTCGGCCTCCCAAAGCACTAGGATTACAGGCATGAGCCACCACACCTGGCCTCCTGACCTGTTTTTAACGTGCCCAGAGCCTCCACCTCACCTGTAATTGAGGCACACCATTCTAGACACACCCTTGTTTGCCAAAACTCATGGTAAGGTCAAAAACAAAGACACTGTTTATGATAAGTGGACAGAAAAACAGAAATTTCAGGTATGCGGATTCCTTGCACAGCCTCTCCAGAAAGAAAAGCTGCATTTAATAAAAGGAAATAAATTAGCCTTCCAGAGGACATGGGTCTTGAGAAGCTTTCTCATGACCAGATGTGATCTGTGCTTTCTAATGCCATTCTCATTCTAATCTCCCACTCATCGGAGTGACTACAGAATGCCTTGTTTGCTTTGTAAAGTCAGCCAGTCCCCAAAAAGGGAGACTGGTAATTGTTTATCCTGCTGTGGCTCTTTCATTCTGCAAGTCTCTTAATTTCTCTGAAAGAGTGCAATTAAAGTAATTTAGCACAGTGCTGACACACAGCAAGTACTTAATAAATGTTAGCTATTATTGTAATGATTACCATCAAGCTATTATTATAATTAGCTTAATTATAGAACTTGTCAAAAACACAGGTTAGCTATAGAATGTTCTTATCAAATTTATGTAGAGGAAATCCAAATTTCCTTGTACATTCAGCCACATTACAAGAGATACATTAACATCAGGAAATTCCCCTGAAACATTTGAATTGTAAGTGAATTTTAAGGACAAATGCTACAATTGCCTACTTTATCTCCATCAGGAGGTTTGCACATCATTTCCCACTCTTACTATGTGCTCTAGAACTCTTTCAGCCTACACGTACCGTTTCATTTAACTATATCACATATCTTCTCTTGTAAGTGTAGTTCTCAGAAAGAGAGATCTAGGTCTCTTTAACCTCCTCTCACTTCACAACCTGCTAAAAATTGAACCACTAAAACTACTTTATTAGTATGTTTGAGGACTACATTATTTACTACATTGACATTGGAAACACTCCTCTTAAGTCTTTCCTAATATTGCATAACAATTTATCCCTCCATTGTCTCATTTATTCAATTCTTTTTTCGATGTGTTTTTACCACAATTTTTTAGAATTTTAAAGTAATTTTAGACTTCCAGAAGAGTTGCAAAAATAGTAGCATGTGATGTTGGTGTATCCTCTTCACCCATCTTCTTATTGTGTTAGCATCTTACATAACCATGGAACATTTATAGAAACTAAAAAATTAACTGGAACAATGCTATTAACTAAAGTACAGAGCTTATTTGCATTTTACCACTTTTTGACTCTTCTCTTTTTGCTTGTCCAGGATCCTGGGTTACGTTCTCTCACTGGGAATTGCCCTTAACCTCAGGGATGGTCTTGTCTGCTCCGGGGATGGTGGGGGCAGCCCTGGCCAATGATTGATCATGGTGGAGGATCAAAGACATGGCTGCCTTGCTTACATTTGGAATGACTCTGAAGGGTCATCTTGGCTCTGAAGTGCCCACAGGAACAGTGGAAATGACAGTTGCAACTCTATTGAGTTCAACCTCTCCATCCCTTATTTCTCCTTTATTGACTTTACTCCGGGTGTATCTCCTGAAAGCTGTCCCCAATGAATATTCTGCATGCAGATCTCATCTCAGCCTCAGTTTCCTGGGGATTCACCATAAGATTGTTGGTACTGTGAGTGGTCCTAGAAATGAGACATTAAAATGGGATTTGGCAGCTAGGTCACTCACTGGTTTGTTGGCAACAAGAATCCCATCTCTGGTGGTAAGTGGGGTGCTGATAGCTGGGCACACAGTGGTAGAGCAATTTCGAAAGCTCTCACCTGTGGTGAACTGGGATGGGACACTTGTGCAAGGCAATGCACCGCTAGTGCAACTTACCTGGCATTTAAGAAACATGATGAAATGATAACTGTTAATCCTAAGAAGTTGGACGGCTGTTTCTGAGCACAATTGATTCACTTAAGAAGGGCTAGCATGTCCAGTTCTCTGAGCCTGTTGATCCCTTTCACCTATTTGCCATGCCAGTTCTGGCATTTATACTTCATTTATTGTGGCCCATTGCTTTTTCCAAGTTTCCAAGCTCCATCCTAGCAGCTTATAAACATTTCTTCTTGGGTCTGCACCATGAAGTTAAATCATGTATCACAGAATGGTGCTTTCGTTCCAATAAACTCTCTCTTATCCAACTTCAGGTCCAGTTCTCTTGATTCAGCACATTCAGGATCCAGTCTCCGTGTCCACATTCTGGCTCCTGCCGGTGCCTGTGAGCCAGGTTTGGAGCTCCTTTGGCACCTACTACCCTTCATAAGGCAAGCAATCCCCAGTGGGCTGTAATGAGATTTGATCCTGGTCTTTAGACTGGAGTGCAGAAGGGAGGTCCAGACAGTCTGAGGGGATAACTGTTGTCTGTTAAAGCATCTATCACATGGAATCCCCTGCACAGTCTTAAACAAGGAGGCATCACCATGTTCTAACAAGGGAGAATGATCTGTGGGTCAACAGGTTCAGGAAAATCATGCAGGTCAAGGTTCTCACGAGCACTTATCAAGACACTCCCCTTCCAAGTCTCAGGTTCCTCATCCTGCCCTGTCAGGGCTGAGATTGTAGAGCAGGAGGCCCAGCAGGGGTGACGATTAACTTTTCTGAAAGTCTGCTCTTACAATTAAGTCCTAAACCTCTACTCTGTCTGCCCCTCTTAATTTGATAAGGCACACATACTAGGTTCCACATTTTGCTTTGAATTGGTGAACAATCGCCCCAAACCTGTCATTGTCTTTATTAAATAAGTCAATATCTAGAAATAGCCAACCCTAACATGAAATGCCAGATATTTCAGAAAAAAAAAGACTTCCTAAATTAAAAAATTGCACTGAAGGACATAAATTAGAGTTAAATAAATGAAAAACCATTTTCATGCAAGAGAAAACTCAATACTATAAATATGTCAATACCTTCCTGAGGGATCTATCATTGCAATTTAATGCTCATTACAATGCTTTTTATGGAATGTGAAATTCTAATTTTGAAATTCTTTTTCCTGAGACAATTCGAAACAGGAAAAGAAACATCCATTGTCCTTGTTACCTATCAACATTTATTACAAAGGCAAGGAATTTAAAACAATAGCTAAGAATAGATAAATAAATAAAAAATAGAGAGTGCAAGCATTTTGATATATAAGTGTGTGGTTAGTAAATGATGGCAATGCTGTTTAAAATCTATGAGGAAAAATGGACTACCAAGTCTAATAGTGTAGGAATTTTTAGCTGTATATTTGGGAGATAAATTAAATCTCTACTTCGAATATCATTCATCAAAACAAATTCCAGATGGGTTACAGAGTTAAACAACTACAATTTTTAAAAACCTAAAATATTATTAGAAGGGAGAATGTTTATGACTGAGAAGTAGGAAAGGCCAAAAATAAAAAGTGTATTTTAAACTCATTAAGATTGACAAATATGATGACATCAAAATTTAAAACTCTGTAAGATCAAAAACATTTCTAAAAAGTTAAAAATAGTAATAGACTTCTTACTTTAAAATGTTTAATATATGTAAGAAACAAATATTTATAACATACGTAATAGATAAAAGATCAATATTTTAAGTATATAAAGATCTCCTTTATTCAATCAAAGACAAACAAGAAATAGAAAAATGGGCAAAGCATTTGAGAAGGCTGCTTACAATACAGATAATACAAATTGCTGGCTAATGTAAGACTGTTTCTCAATACATAAGACACGTTTAAACAGAAGACAGTTTCCCATTTGGTAAATACCATTTAAAACATCAATTAGATGATTTATAAACCACAAGAATGGGCAACATTTTCAAAGTTTGATTAAATTAGTGATAGCAAGGTGGTTTAGCGGGAGGGTACATCGATACAGGGGCTCTACAATAACTGTAATAACTAAAAATTAGCATACACTTTGACTTAGAAATTATACTTCTTGCTAGTTTTACTAGGAAAATAAACACTCAGCTTCATGAAAGGACTGATACAGGTATGTGCGAGGATGTTAATTATATTGTTTTTAATAATAAACATAAAATTAAAAAGTAAGTAACCTAAACTCCATTTGTGTAAAAATGGCAGATGCTAAAAAATGTGGGTGATACACACGCGGTAGCATTAAAAGATCTTCAAGACACATAATTCAGAGACAAAAAAGTTACAATATGATGTGTGCAATGTAGTAAACTTACGCAAAACAAAAATAGGCCTTCACATCACACAAGCACAGGGCTATGTATTTCTATAGATTAGTGATGTCCAACAGAACCTTCCATGATGATACAAATGTCCTATAATCTATGCTGTCCAATATGGGAACCACCATGTGTGGCTTTGGGCACTTGAAATGTGTCGAGTGTGAGTAAGGAGTTGACTTTCAAACTGTATTTAATTTTAAATCATTTAAATAGCTGCACATGGCTAGTGGTTCCCACAATGAGGAGCACAGCTGAAGATGTGCGTACACCCATGTTAAGTCACTGATGGATGGAGGACTGTGTGCAGGTGTTGAAATGTGTCACGTGAGTGTATTCCTGTACTACTTGTATCAGTGGAAAAGGAATGTTTACAAAGCAAAATACAATAAATAGCTTCTCAAAAGATGTATCAGATCTGTTGCAAAAAAAAAAAAAAAAAAGCCATTATTAGTGTAATCACCTTTGCTTATTAATGGGATGCCCCTGGAAATATGGGCAAGTGGCCAGCTGGCCAACCCCTACCTTTCAAAGGCATGGCTAAAGAAGGCTAGTACTGCCCACCCAAGCTAGGCGCTTATTCTGGCCAGCAAAGCAGAGAAAGTGGAGGCATCTGTAGACTCCGGGCTGAACTGGAAAGACCTACGTTAGGAGCCAAATTAAAGAGCAGAGATAGGGCCAAAAACAGGAGGATAAGAAGGTCACAGAGTCAGAAATCTGAAATAGCTGGGCCTGTCTGTGTGAGTATGCATGGGGTGGGGGGAATTGGGGAACAACACATGTGGGCATTATTGGCACCCTCTTATCTCCAAAGCCACAGATACCTTAGTCTGAGGGTGGGTCATGTGAGCTGAAGCACTCAGTCACAGTGACAGTCCATTATTGCATTTATTTGAATGAGTGGCATCCATTCACCCACCCTTCGTATCAGGAGACCATGTCCCCTATGGATGGCCTATGCGTGTGCATGCAGTAGAGATGGGATGAGCATAGAATTAGGACTGAGAAGAGAGTTTCCCCTTCAGAGCCTCTACTGTGCCCTGCAGACCCGTGGGAGGAATCGGGCAGTTGGATTTAATGCTAGGGAAATGCCTCAGCGCTTCCTGATTAATGCGTAGTAAAAGAAGGATTGCTTTGGGCTATTTTATAGAGACCAGCCATCCAGCTTGAAGTAGGAACAGACATGTGTTTGTTTATTTCTGCCTTACTAAGGATAATAAAAAGATCATATTTAATGGGCCAAAACCCATAGATAACAACATCCTGAATTCATCGTCTTTCTCGAGCACAGGATCTGGCCTTTGGGAATAAACTTAAAAGCTGAATATTCTTCACCGGAATATTTTGTACAAAGTGCTAAGTGCTGGATATGTGAGTAGATGACAAAAGTAGTAATGAGGAAAGTGCTGTGATTAGGAAAGAACAAAGGCTTCCGGTGGTAAGTGAAAGTGTCCACACTGGTTCTTTGCCCAGTGCAGTGACTTCTCGCCACATGCTCAGCCTGCATGACTCACTGGACCGTGCTTGGGGATGCTGCAAGGGGAGGTGAGGCTTCCGTGAACAGAAACCTGGGCAAAGAGGAATAGAAGCCAGGGAGTCCCCTGAGCCAAGACAGAGTCCAAATGGGGTGTGGAGAAACTAGGCCTGGTCTGGTAGGCAATAGGAGGGAGGGGGAGGCACAGGCCATCTCCTGGAGCCAGACTCCAGACAGGGACACAGCCTCAGGAGTGCAGAGCAGTGAGCTGGAGATGCAGATAAAACATGGGTGCGGCAGGTGGCAGTGCGGGGGGTGGGGGGAGGGGCAGGGTTGGTGAGCACTGCAGCCTGCCTGGGGAATAAGAAAAAAAGAATTGACCTTTTAAGGAAATTTATTATTGAAATGTTGCAAGTCTATAGACACAGTCTAGGAACCCAAATGTGCATGATCAAGTCAAACACACCCCAAATGTGTGGAAACTAATGAAGATTTTAGGGACTTTGGGTAACTTCATCAACTCCTCCACAAGTTGCAGCTACCAAAGCTGCAACTGTGCCCTCACCCTTTGCTCAGAATGCTGTTGGGCTGTCCTGGAGAGAGAGAGAGAGAGAGAGAGAGAGAGAGAGAGAGAGAGAGAGAGAGAGAGAGAGAGAGAGAGAGAGGGAGAAACGCAAGCGCACGCGAGAGTCACCAAGAGAGGGCATTTACATTTATTTATTAACTACAGAGCTGTTGGGCAGAGCCACAAAAATAAATGGTGCCCAGATATACTCATTAAGAATAAGGCTGGAATCTTACTAAGAAGTGAGATTCTCTGCGTTCTCAGCCTGGGTTTTGTCTTGTTTAAGAATGGGAACGATAGGAGCTCTTAAAGCACAGTGGTGCAGAGTCTAGGAACGGATTGTGAAGTGGAAGGACAGAGTGGGTGAGAAAAGGAAAAACATGCAGAATATTAAAGATTTTGTTGTAATCTTAAAATGGAAAGATTTGAGGCCCAACTGCACCATTCATTAGTCCTCTGATCTCAACAGGTGAGGACCAAGAATGTATCTGGCCATATGGGGCAACTGTCCTGACAGAGACACAAATGGGCAAACGACATCCCTTGCTTGTGAACTTCAGCTCCACACTGGCAGAAGGGAAGCTCATAGAGCCCTCCCTGTCCAACTCAGTGGGTTGTGGTAAAGCGAAATGAAGCAGTTGTTAGAGCCGCAAAGTCGGCATATAGGTGAATTTTTAACATTATCTGCTAGAACTGAGACAGATCAGTTGCGCTCAGCCAGCTGCAACCAGGTCTTCCAAATGCTGCCTCTGAGCTTCGGTAATTCAATATAAGTAAGGAAATCACATGTGAACCAAACACTGGGAATTTCCGAATCTCGACGACACATAAGCCCATGAGAATGCTTCACAACATTTTACACCAGTTCTGCATACTGAGGAGGTCCATATGGACTCAAATTATCTTGACCCTTGTTCATCTACTATTTCTCAAGTGGAGTTCTTGAAAAGTGTGGATCTGACCCTTTGTGTAAAAATGTGCCCAGCAGCTCAGATTGCTCTACAAAAATACAAAGGCACTTAGGGCTCAACCATTCTCCAAACAACCACTTTCTCAACTTTAGAGTGTGCTGTGACTGCGTCTGCTTCCAATTATCCTGGGAAGCTGCAACTGTGCCCTCACCCTTTGCTCAGAATGCTGTTGGGCTGTTGGACTGTCCTGGAGAGAGAAAGAGAGAGCACAAGAGCGAGAGAGAGAGAGAGAGAGAGAGATATCAAGTACAAGCGAAAGAGTCACCAAGAGAGGGCATTTACATTTATGATGCCATCAACACTTTCACCAATGTGGCTTAGGAATAATGGGGACAAGGGCAACAATATTCCTTCAACAAGGATTTAATGAGCACTTTGATGTTTTGGAAAGTATTCAAGGCATTAGGTAAAGGATGATGGAAGAAGATAAAATGTCTGTCCCTGTGAAACTTACACTCTAGGAAGCTGTGTATATATGCATCTCTATAACTATTATCTATATATCTCTCTCTACTCCTTTGCCTGTACTACCTATACCACTTATACCTATGTCTACGTCTATATATATGTGTGTGTATACATATTTATGTATACATATATGTCTACTCTTTATACATCTGCTTTACCATATATATGTGCATATACCTATACATGCATATACATATATGTGCGTCCACACTTTACATATAGCAATAATTCTTATGAACAAAAATAAAGTAGGTTTAGGAATTAGTGCACGAGTGTGAGGTTGGTGGCAGCTTCTTTATTTTAAATAAGTGATCAGTGAATGGCACTTTGGAGAAGATGATACTTGAACAAAGGCCTGAATGGAGTGAGCCACATACCAATTTGGGAAAAAGAAGTCTTTCAGGTACGGGGAATGGTGGGGTGAAAGCGCAGAGATAAGGGTTCTCAAGGTGAATGAGCTCAGGCAAGTGTGTGGCAGTGGGGCCAGGGCAGGAGCCAGGGCTCTGTGCCAATCGCAGGATCCTGCTCCTGGGGCCTTCTTTCTCTGCTTCCACCCCAGACAGGTAGTGAGCCCCAGCCTCTCCCTTCCTCATGTGTAAGGGGTGTGCTCTCAGGCCCCAGGCAATGCACTGGGCCTCATCGTTGGTCCTTTCCCCTTCCTCCTTTCTTTCCCCATTGCCCTCTTCATGTAAGCTGAGCATTTCATTAATCCATTTTGAAACGTCTTGTGCAGGTATGATAAGCACACAGAAAAGGGCAAAGAGATGCACATTTGCGTGGATTTTTACAAACTGCGTATACCCAGATGGAGACACTGTACATGATGCCCCATAAGCCCCTGCAATTTCTTGCAGTCTCTGTCTCCTGAGAGAAACTAGGAACTTAGATTAATTAGGCCAGTTTTTGTAATTTATACAAATGGAATGATAAAGTGCGTGTCTTTTCTATCTGGCTTCTGTCATTGAGCCTTACACGCTATTGGTTAGTTGATCTGTGTCATTCCACACAGTTGTACGTCACTCACTCTCATTGTCATATGTACCCTGTTGTGGAAATAGACCACCATTTATTAATTTATTGTTACTAATGGGCATTTTGATAGTTTTCAGCCTTAGGGTATTATAAATAACACTGCTGTGAATGTTTGAGAATATGAGATTTGGTGAGCTTATGTATGCACTTTGGCTGAGCATATGGCTAGGAGTAGACTTGCTCAGTCATAGATGGGGTGGATGTTAAGATGGAGGAGATACAGTCAAAGGGTTTTCCAATGTTGATCCATTTAAAAATAATTCCTATTGTTGTGATAGAAATATGTATTTATTGTTGGGAATTTGGAAAACACAGTAAAGTAAAATAAAATAAAAACACATGCCGTATTAGTCTATAATTGCAGAATTGGGATCATGCTGCTTATGTGTATATATATATATATATGATATGTCTATATTTTTCTAGTCTCATTTTACATTGTAACATTTCCAATATTATTGAATGTTTTTCAAAAGCAAAACTTTTAATGACAACATTTGGGTGTGTCAAAATAAATGTAATTATTTAAATTGTTTTGTTTTTATTATTATGAACATTATGTGTGAATGTGTCCTCAGAATACTTTTTGAAAAACAGAATTTCCAAGTCAAAGGGCATTAAAACATTTAAAGCTCTTGTTTTATAATGCCTAGTTTCTCTCTGAAAATTGAAAAAGAAGAAATTTACAGTTCTACAGTACTTGGCTTATTCATTTCACTGACAACCTAAGGATATAATATCTTATTAATTAGCATTGATATAATAGTTATTAAGAGTAAATATTTACATACTAATTGGCCATTTGCACCTTTGGTAAATTCCCGGTTCAGATCTTTTGATCATTGTCTTGGATATTCAACTTTTTCTTATTGACTTGCTAGTAATTTTGTTTTCAAATGATTGACTTTATTGAGTTCCTTATTTTTAACCTACAGTTTGCAGTTGCTAATACTCCCTGAAGGAAGGCTTGCAGCCTAGGGGCAGAAAAGGCTTGAGAGTCACAATTTACCTTCCTTAAAAGGAAAGTGCACATATGTTTGGATACATATCCCTACCACTTATTTCTACTTCCAATGATCTATTAGTCACCAATGCTTTGTAACTGGCATGGCAGTCGGAATTGTGACTCCCTCCCAGTGT
This sequence comes from Macaca fascicularis, assembly GCF_037993035.2. Lineage (NCBI taxonomy): Eukaryota > Metazoa > Chordata > Mammalia > Primates > Cercopithecidae > Macaca > Macaca fascicularis. The sequence goes on along the minus strand of NC_088383.1, from coordinate 54,046,120 downwards.
TCTTACATCTAGATAAATGGAAGATCCAGATGAGACTTAAGGTACTTCCTCATCCATACCCTCACTGCACAGATGAGGAAACTGAGGCACAGAGGATATCAGAGACTTGCAAAGGGTCATGCACCATAAATTGGTGTCAGGGAATTACAATTCAGGTTTCCTTCTATCTGTTCCCTAACTGGCTGTTGAGAGAAATCACCTCTTTCTACGAATTTCTTTTGTGTGTGTGCACATAGATGAACACACATTATGTTTCTTGTTTTCTGTGGCAATCCTGATCAGTTTATGGAGTGCTCTGGAAGCTGGGTGTTCAGCGGGCCCTAAATACCCACACCTGGGAGCCCCTGCTGAATGCCCGGCCCCTCCCATCTTGTGGCCAAGAACTGAGGCTCCCTGCCCCAGTGTGCTTCCCAGGTGGCTGGGTCAAACTCCAGGGCAGACACACTCATCCCTGTCCATCTTCTCTAGCTCTCTTCAGCAACTGTGGTGCCTGAGACTGGTCTCTTTCATGATTCCTTTCTGATGCAAACTCTTGTGTCGAGGTAGAGCCTAAATGAGCTCCTGGAGCCCTTCCAGAGCGCTGTGGGAAAGCCGGAGCAGACCATTGCCAAATGGGCCCATGTGCAACTTGGATGGGATCCAGAGATCTAAAGATGTCTGAATTCCTCTAAGAGCATCCTTTAGTGGACATTTCCCAAAGCAAGACTGGCCCCTAAGGATGACAATGCATTAGAACTCAGTTTCTTGGCAGTGTTCTCTGTAAATCTATAAGGAAGTTTACTTCAAAAGTGAAAATCTGGGATATATCTCTGATCATAAAATTAGACTTGCAGAAAATTTCACAGTGGCATGAGAAGTTGAGGTATAGGGTTCATTAATGGTACTGAGCCATGCTTCATGGTTTGGCTGTGGGATGGACCCTGCCCAGCTTAGAATCATCTGGCCTCAAGGTGTGAATTAGGGACTGTCAGGTAATTCAAGAAGGAATCTTGCAGAAATTTCTGAATTGTAACACATACATCGTTTTTAACTGAACTGGTATCAAATGGTTAATATATTAACACTTTCCAGACTGCAAAAAATACACACATAAAGCTTTTATTATGCACAAATATAAAAACATTCCATGGTTAGAATGCATAATATATGATTTTCACATTTGTTTTACATGTCTTGCTTTGAGAAACTTAAAAGTGTAAGTAAACCAGAGAACACTGGCTAATGTCTAGATTAAAACAATCTGTATGTCACTATTTGCTTTTCCATTTATAATTCAGGTAAAACAGAGGGTTTCTTAACAATAAGTTTCTTGGTTTTAGATTCTGTATCTATTTATAACACAATTTCAAAGCTATTTAAGGAATTGTCTAAACTTCACATCTTCTCTTTAATCAAGAGGACAAAATTAAGCCAATCCATCCAAATGGAAAATAACATTAATCAAAGGAAAAGTATGATTTGTGCCAACTGCCACTGGAATTGAGTGATTAAAAGGAAAATACTCTCATGTGTTCTCTCTTCTTCCCTACAGTGAGACTAGCCTGTGTTTTGTTTTTAGACTTTACCAACGGAGATAAGCAGAAAATAAACCTCAGCCAGAGGAGCTCTTCCTTCCCGCTGCCTGCGTCGTCAGTATTGCTCACTGCTGAAAGAACTGATTCACATGGCACCCACATGCTTGCTGGAGCAGCTTCCTTGGTTTCTAGGACTTCTCCACAGAAGTTGGGAAAGGATGTTGGGCTGAGCGCTTTGTCTTGTCCCTCCATGCCACTTATTGCCCACTTATAGCAACAGAATTCTAGATGCCAGTCTCATTAAAATGAGCATGCTGACATCTCCGAACTGGTCAAAATATCAGAATGTGCTTTGGGTTTATGCACAACTAGCAATTAAACTGAGAATTTTGTGTCTGCTGCTGTTCAAACTCTGTAGCAAATGTTATCTGCAATTATGCATAGTTCAGGATTCAAAGTTGACTGTGGGATGTTATCCTGTCTCCTTGTATCTTCTGTTCTAGCTGTTAACATTGTGTGTTCATTATTAAAGAAAGAGTTATTGAAATATCAGAGGACAGGTGGCATTTGTATGCTACAGAATGAACATGGGATGAGCATGTGAATGAGGAACAAAATATGCGCTGTTGACTTGCCGCGTGTCAAGACTGGCCGTGTGGTGAAGTGCACATCGCTGAAGCTCTTTCAGCCTTGGTGTCTATGTCAGTGAAATTGGAATCACAACTCCGATTTCAGCCTGGCATGAAGGACTAATGGAGACTGGGAATGAGGACACACTCTGAAACAGACAAATGGAACAGAATAGAGAAATCAGAAATAGACTCACGCAAATATGCCCAGCTGACTTCTGACAAAGGTGAAAGAGCAATTTATTGGAGAAAAAAAGTAAATACTGTCAATTGTGCAGAGCAACCGGGGATCCAGAGGAGGCATCTGAACCGTAACTCCATACCGAGAGGACTGAAGACACCCTTGGCGGCCAGCGCCACTTGAGGATACTCCAGGAAAGTAAGTAGCCAGAAACATCAAAAGAAACGAGATCCTGAAAACAGGAAGCCAAATCCAGAGAGGCTGTAAGTAAGTCTGAGGATGACAGCTCTGCAGCTTATCAAGAGAACAACCTTTGAGATTATAGCAGCAAATCAGAAGACTCCAGGAAGGAAATCTTGGGAGGAAAGACAGAACATTTCATGCCATTAGTGTTATATTGAGGCTTGGGAGGACCTTGAGGATGTGTTGAAGGCACAGTACATTTTTTTGACAATAGCAACAAGAAAGGCAATTAAAACTCCAAGAAAGTGCTGAAAACAGTGGCCCAAACAAAAGCAAAGTCAAATATGCCTTATTTTAAGCAACTGATGCAGAATGAGAAAACAATATATTTTATCTGAACATTATGAACATTTGTCATCCAGGGATTATATCATGCACCCATACAAAGATATAATTCTGGCAGACTACTTTACCATGAAATGTGCAATATTTTCAGTCATAACAATGTTAATATTATTACTTTTAAATTTTTGAATCCAACCATAGAGAAAGTATGGAAGACATAATTATGATTGCAAAACAGACTGAAATTGTTAAAACCTCAACAAAAAGTAAAACTGACAAAAGGCAAAAAGTAGAAATGAGAGAGAAGTATTTTCATCTTTCATTAGGAAAACCTAATGAAAATGCAAGCAGTGGAGGTAACCATATGTCATTTAAATTAACGAATAAAACCATAGAACAAGGAAGATACCCTCTGTAGGTGAGTGGTTCCAAGCCCATACTCTGGTGCCAGCCAGCCTGGGTTCAAATCCCAGCCCTGGCACCTACTTGCTTCATTGCCTTGAGCAATTTAGTTCAGCTCTCTGTCGCTTTTCTTCCTCATCTATAAAGGATAATTAGCAATAGCGTCTACCTCGAGGTTGTTATGAAGATGAGATGAGTTAACATTTGTAAAGTTCTCAGATAGGGCCTGCAATCGTGAGCACTACGTAAATGGCTGATAAATAAGCTGTGACCTTTTGGAAAAGGCTTGCGCCGGGAGGGTCAGGAGTGCTGTGTTCAGGAAGCTGAGTCCTCACACATCTCGTAGGCACTGGCCTGGAGCTGGGGAACTAGGCATGGAACTATTTTCATGTTCTTAGGTTTATGAAGAGATACACTAAGCACAGAAAAGGCTAAAGACGACAGCCTTAAGAAAAAGGACTGGGCAGGGGTACGGGATGGGGTGTGAGACTGTCTCTTTTTTGTTTAAAACACACACGCATACACACATATATACATACACACACATACGTATACACACATACACACATATATACATACACACACATATGTATACACACATACACACATATATACATACACACACATACGTATACACACATACACACATATATACATACACACACATATGTATACACACATACACACATATATACATACACACACATACGTATACACACATACATGCACACACACATACACACACATATACATATGCACACACACACATACACACGCACACATATGTATACATATGCACACACACACATACACACACATGCACATACACATTGACAAGCACCAGGCAAAGGCCAGGACCAAGGCCGGGCAGATTTAACCTCTAAGGACAAGGAATTATTTTCAGGTAAAGACTGCTCATTACTTGCATGAACAGCAGAAGGAAGAGCAGCCAAAGGTGTCAGTTCCTTGTGCCTAACCCGGGAGACACTGAGACAGAAGTGATCAGATGAGCAGCCTGAATGACCAGACACCTTGGCTGAGGAGCCAGGCCCAGACTACAGCTGAGGGCTTGCAGGCTCTCTCTTCATCAGAACTAAGGAGAAGACAAGAAACAGTCTCATGACAGCCTCCAGGGAAGATAGGGAGGTGAGAGGAGAGACAGGATGAGAAGGAGGTGAGAGGGGGATGGGGGAGATGGAAGTGAGAGGGGGATGGGAGAGATGGGAGTGAGAGGAGAAACGGGAAAGACGGAGATTAGAGGAGATGGGAGAGATGGAGTTGGGGGGGATGGGAGAGATGGGACGTGGGGGGATGGGGAAATGGGGGTGAAAGGAGGATGTGGGAGATGGGAGGTGAGAGGAGAAATGGGGGAGATGGAGGTGAGAGGGGGATGGGAGAGATGGGAGTTGAGGGGGGATGGGAGAGATGAGGGTGAGAGGAGAAACAGGGGAAAGATGGAGTTAGAGGGGATAGGAGAGATAGGAGGTGAGAGGGAATGGGGGAGATGAGGAGGTGAGAAGGGGATGAGAGAGATGGGGATGGGGGATGAGGAGATGGGGATGAGGGGATGAGGAGATGGGGAGGTGAGAGGTATGGGGGAGATGAGGAGGTGAGGGGAGATGGGAGAAATGGGGAGGTGAGAGGGGGATGAGAGAGATGGGGAAGTGAGGGGGATGGGAAAGATGGGGAGGTGAGGGGGGATGAGAGAGATGGGGAAGTGAGGGGGATGGGAAAGATGGGGAGGTGAGAGGGGGATGGGAGAGATGGGGAAGTGAGAAGAGAGACAGGGGAGATGGGGAGATGACAAGGTGTTCTGCCAAGACTTAGTTCAGCAGTTCAAACCTTACCTGTGTGTGTGACCTATGTGGATGTATGCAAGGGTGCCATGGTTGTAATACATATATATATATACACACACACACATACATGTACACACACATACACATACGCGCACATGTACACACACACACACCTCCACACACACACATGCATGCACATATACATAAAACATCATTATGATTGAAAATATTGTTCATCTCATGGTCAAGTAGTCTTCTGAACACATGTATGTGTGTGTATGTATGGCACATGGGAGTGCCGTAGAGTGTGTACAGGGGGTGCCTACACAGGTAGCCAAGTCACTCAGGTGAGCAGGGGCGCAGCCAGATGACCCTTCGTAGGCAGGTACTAGGAAACTAGGGCAAGCCAGTGCTTGAGACAGAGAAAGAGTGACTTCCTCATATCTTGACCACTTAGACAACTGTCTTCAGAGCTGAAATTTACACTGTTAAGTTCAGGAAAAGTACAGAGCTCTGGGATGTTTTGAAAATGAATAATGGGAATGACTAAGCTAAACTGAAAATTAATAATGGAAATCGCTAAATTGATCTGGCTCATTCCAAAATTGCACTTCCCCCTCTAAAGCGTCCCTGGAGTGACTGCAGTGGGTACAGTGGGTGAGTCAGTGGGGGCCATTGGATAACTTACTCTTCCACACCCGCAAGACAAAGCTGTTTCCCACAGAACAAAAATTGGCAGCAGCTGACTCCATTCAGGAGGGAGAAAGGAGATATCAAAAGAAAACTCTATGAATTCCAATTTTTCATCTCTAAAAATAGGATTAAAAATTGTGCCCTGCTCATGTCACAGGGTTGCTGTGGAGAGCAAATGAGAGTCAAACTAATTCAGGGCTCCCCTGCCCTGCACCACCTGTCCACAGCCCATGCAGCATTGCCAGAGGTGTCTCAGGGGATGGGGGCCGAGGGGGAGATGGGAGGTGAGAGGAGAGATGGGGAGTGGTGGGGAGGTGAGGGGGGTGGGAGGAGATGGGAGGTGAGGGAGTATGGGAAGAGTTGGGGGGATGGAGGAGAAGGGGAGGTGAGAGAGAGATGGCCTTGAAGCAGTTCCTCACAAAACTTCAATAACTGTGGGGTCCTGAGAAAATGGGATCCACTATTAAAATGATATGGGAGGTGATGAAAAGGAGTCTAATCCAGGAGTATGAATGCTTTTCTTGCTCCAGAGTCACTCTTTTCAATACAGAGAATATGTTCAGCTTCATGAGCTTTGTAAAAACCCATGTGGGACTTAAGCTACTGAGTCCAGTTAGGGGAAAAAACCTTATACAAATGTCTTAGCCTTCCTAAGTCTTCATTTCCTCAAATGCAAAGTGTGGTAGATGATACATTCTTTGTCGGTTTGTGAGGATTAAATGAAATAATGAACTTTAATGCTTGGCACGTGCTTAGCACATGTCAGGCAACAATAAATGGAGCGATTAGAAGTACCAGTATTACAGGAAGAGAATTATTAGAAAATCGTTCCTAGAGGATAATTAGATTATTATTATTAGAAGTGCCAGTATTCTATATAATGACTCCCAGTAAAGATGGTAACAGGGCCAGGCGTGGAGACTCACACCTGTAATCCCAGCAGTGTGGGAGGCCAAGGCAGGCGGATCACCTGAGGTCAGGAATTTGAGACCAGGCTGGCCAACATGGTGAAATCCTGTTTCTACTAAAACTACAAAAATTAGCCAGGTTTGGTGATGGTGTGCACCTGTAATCCCAGCTACTCAGGAGGGCTGAAGTGGGAGAATTGCTTGAACCCAGGAGGCGGAGGTTGCAGTGAGCAGAGATTGTGCCACTGCCCTCCAGCCTGGGCAATAGAGTAAGACTCTGTTTTAAAGAAATAGAAAGAAAAAGATGGTATATGTGGCACATTTTCTTTATCCAGTGTATCACTGATGGGCATTTGGGTTGGTTCCAAGTCTTCGCTATTGTAAATAGTGCTGCAATAAACATACGTGTGCATGTGTCTTCATAGTAGAATGATTTATAATTCTTTGGGTATACACCCAGTAATAGGATTGCTGGGTCAAATAGTATTTCTGGTTCTAGATCCTTGAGGAATTGCCACACTGTCTTCCACAATGGTTGAACTAATTTACACTCCCACCAACAGTGTAAAAGGGTTCCTATTTCTCCACATCCTATCCAGCATCTGTTGTTTCCTGACTTTTTAATGATCGCCATACTAACTGGCATGAGATGGTATCTCATTGTGGTTTTGATTTGCATTTCTCTAATGACCAGTGACGACGAGCTTTTTTTCATATGTTTATTGGCTGCATAAATGTCTTCTTTTGAGAAGTGTCTGTTCATATCCTTTGCGCACTTTTTGACAGGGTTGTTTGTTTTTTCTTGTAAATTTGGTACCTATACACCATGGAATACTATGCAGCCATAAAGAAGAATGAGTTCATGTCCTTTGCAGGGACATAGATGAAGTTGAAAACTATTATTCTCAGCAAACTAACACAGGAACAGAAAACCAAACACCGCATGTTCTCACTCACAAGTGGGAGTTGAACAATGAGAACACATGGACACAGGGAGGGGAACATCACAGACCGGGACCTGTCAGGGGTGGGGGGTAAGGGGAGGGAGAGCAATAGGGCAAATACCTAATGCATGTGGGGCTTAAAACCTAGATGACGGGTTGATGGGTACAGCAAACCACCATGGCACATGCATACCCATGTAACAAATCTGAATGCTCCGCACATAAATCCCAGAACTTAAAGTATAATAATAATTTTTTAAAAGATGGTAAAGGGTACATGAATCACCATGGACTGAATTGGGTAAACCATTTTGGTGCTGCAAATATACAAATACATTCCTCTCATATATGCACAGTGTTTTCTCCTCTACAGAGTGTGTCTTCACTCATGAGCTCCGCCAGTCCCTTGTGTCCAGGTGACTCCGGCATTGTGGTTCTGGTTTCATTGACCCAGACCTGCGCTTGGCCGTATGGCCAGTAAAAGTGGGGCTGTTCCTGCCCCTCAGCTTATGCTCATTCTGTAGAACACAAATGCCTGTTGTCCTCTGATATTTCACTAAAACCTTCTCCATCTAAATCTTACTCTTTTTAGTCCTATGATCAATCACTTTGCTTCAGAGTTTTTCTTTTCATCATAGAATGTCAAGTCTGGATGACGACTTAAAAGCCAGCTCTCCAAACCCCCTAACATACGCTGGAAATTGAGGTTCCTTCCTACATGGGGAGCTACTCAAAGTCACAAAGGTAGTAAATATTGATAGTAGAATCCTGACAGTCTGTGTTTTAAGGAAATGCCTTTTAAAATATACCTCATGGCTTCTCAGACCCATTGACTCGTTTCTGTGTCTGTGTGTGTGTGAGCATGTTTTGCATATTATAATTGTACATGCTATGGCTTCTGACATGTCACACCGATGTATCTGACCTTCCCAGCACTGTAGACCAGGGTGTCCTTACCGTGCATATCCAGTGCATCCAGCCTCCCTGGGAAAGTGGGTATCCGACATGCTGTAATCTACTCACACACACAGGCAAGCTCTTGTGATAAAATACACTCTAACCAGAGTCACTGGAGCCATGTAGACTTCCACGACCATTAAAAAGGTGCAGCAGGAATTTTCTGTAGGCTTCAGCTAAACTGGCAGAGGACTAAAGGAGCTTGTCTAGCACAGATGCCCCAAACCCTAGATGTTGCTCCTCCAGGGAACTGGAGACTATATTGGTGAAGTGAGAACTTTACCCTAATCATGTAAAGCGAATAGTAGCATCATCAACCCATCAACAGAAGTCAGCAGGCTCATGAGGAATGAAATATTGTTCAATTTACCAATCTAAACAACCTTGGCCATGGCTGGGCAGATTGTATAAACAACTATTAAAACCTCTCTCCTCCATGAAATATTCACCTGTTGTCTGCTGCCAAAACCAATAAACTGCTTTCTTGGCTGAGTCACCCAAACATTTCCTTTGACAGCAGCAGTTTTCAACTCCAACTGCAAGGCCAAGTTGCAAGACAAATATACCACCGGCCCTATATTTGGATATGAGTGATGTTTTCTACCAGCCCATTAAAAACATACCCTGCTGTTATGGATGAAATGTCAATAGTCCTTGGAAAGCACAATGAAAAGAACATTGAAAAGAACCACGGATCATGTTTCCATGGCTCTGAAACCTGTAGAAAGATGTTGTTAAAAAAAAAAAAAAAAAAAACTTCAATAGTGTTACAAAGCCATGAAATAAGCCTTTCTTGTCCTCTCCATGACTGCCCCTTCTGTGTGTACATAGACACATATCATCTCATCTTTCAATTGTGTGCTGGAGACAGTGGCAAACCCCACAGGACCTGACTCACAGATGTTTTTGAGGCCTGATGCCCTGTCTTCTAATAAGGGCCCTACACTGAAAATGGTCTGGAGTTCATAGACTGTGAATTACCCGTGGTTCAGATGACATTCTTCAGATTCTCCTCAGAAGGGTTCGACACAGGTTGACAGAGTTCTAAAGGCGTCATCTGTGGGTACGGCACATCTGCATTTCAGCACAATTAGTCCTCCATGTATCTGAACCATGTAGAAAATATCAAGCACAAATTCTCACAGTTATCATGACTAGGGCTGGCTCATCAGAATACAGAGGTAATTCTGAAATTATAAAGTTTAACATGTTAACCGTAACCATTTTCTTTCAACTTCAAACAGGGGAATGAGACCAAGTTGTGCTGCATCACCTTTCTTGCATAAACCATACCTATAATAATGTGTAGTTATTTAAAGCAGGACTCTTGCAAAGCAATGTGGGTACAGAATTTTGCTGAAATTTTTGAAATAAACTACTTTGCTTCTGTTTCTCTCATTCCCAATTGGAGAAGAATTTCTTAAAAACTTGGCTGTATAGAGTTCTTCCAAAATATCCAGCTTAATTTCATTATATTCAACAGCTCTCTTTTCATACTGGTATATCAATTTAATAATATTTGACTCTCACATAATAACATATAAATGAGGCAAACAGTTCAGGAAGGTGCAGAAATTTGTACACATGTTAATGAATGGTTTTCTAGTCCCAAGTTTTCTGCATTGTCATATACATTGTTCAATATATTTGAAGAGAGAATGGGAAGCATTAATCAATTCAGTACATTGACTCAAGCATTAGTAAGGTAGCTTCCACTGTGGTAGTGTTCATGAAAGAGAGAGAGAGAGAGAGAGAGAAAGAGAAAGCAAGAAAGAAAATAAAGAAAGAAAGAGAGAAAAAGAAAGAAAAGAAAGAAAGAAAAAAGAAAGAAAGAAAGAAAGAAAAAGAGAGAGAGAAAGAAAGAAAAAGAAAGAAAGAAGAAACAAAGGAAAAAAACCTGGGTGGGCTGCTTTTCACTCTATATTTAAAAAAATTAATAGATTTTATTTTTTAGAGTAGTTTTTGGTTCACAGCAAAGTTGAGTGGCGAGTACAGAGAGTTCCCACACACATCACCCGCTGCAACCCTCCAGCCTCCCTCACCATCAGCATTCTCTTCCAGAGGGCTCACTCATGACAATTGGTGAACCAACATTGATGCACCATTGTCATCCAGAGTCCATTAGACTTCACTGGTGTACATTCTATGGGTTTTAACAACATAGAATGTGATGTATCTACCATTATAGTACGAATATACCAGGATAGTTTCATTTCCCTAAAATCCCATATGCTCCACCTAGTCATTCCTTTCTCTGCCCAGCCCTGGTAATACCTGATCTTTTTAGTACCTCTATGGTTTTGCCTTTTCCAGAATGTCAGATAGTTGGAATCATAGTGTATGGAGCCTTTTCAGATTGACTACTTTCACTTCATAATATCCTTTACACTTCCTCCATGTCTTTTGTGGGCTGGTAGCTCATTTCTTTTTAGTCCTGAATAGTAGCCCATCATATAGATGTACCACAGCATATTTATCTATTCACCTAGGACATCTTGGTTGATTTATACCTTTTTTAAATTAAAATTTTATTTTAAGATAATTGTAAATTCACACTCAGTTGTTAGAAATAACAGAAAGATCCCATGTACCCCCCACACAGTTTTCCCCAGTGGTGACCACTTGCAAAATTATAGTATAATGTCACAACTAGGTTATTGACATTGATACGACCCACTGATTTTATTCAAATGTCTCCAGTCTTCCTTGTGCTCATTTGTGGGTGTACTTAGTTGTATCTAATTTTACTACATTTATAATCACATGTATCCACTGTCACAGAGACTCCTGGACATCTCTGGCACCACGAGGATCACCTTGTGGCCCTTTTATAACCACACCCATCTGTGTCCCCTTTCCCTCCCCCATTCATAATACCTGGGAACCACTCATTTGTTTTCCATTTCTATAATGTCGTTTCAAAATATTATATACACAGGATCATACAATATTTCAGATTTTGTTAACAATAGTTTTATTGATATATAATTCATAACAAAATTTAAGCATTTAAAGTGTGTGATTCAGAGGTTTTTTGTGTATTCACATGAAATCAGGTTATTGACTTGTTTCTAAAATATTGTGAAATGTGAGACCTACATTTTTAAATCACTTTTTCTCTATATGCAATGTGATTCTTGAAATATTTGGATTATTAACAAATTACCATTTATCTATTAATAATTATAAAATATTTAGATACCCCATATCCAGTAGCTGTCACCCCTCCCTCCAGCCCTTGGCAGTGACCAATGAATGGCAGTAATGTGATAACTTGTGGGAGGGAGAAATTAGAAATATTCTGGTACTTGCACTACATGTGAAGCTGTATAGTGTGATCTGAAGGTAAACTTAGATTAGATATAGATGAATATTGGAAAACCTATGGCAATCACTATAAAATAAAAAATAGAATTATAATTCACACACTGAGAGGCTAGAAAATGGAATTATATAAAATGCCCAGTTAAAACCAGAGAAAGCAGAAAAATTGGGGGAAAGAAAGCACAAATACAGTTATTAGAAAACAATTCAAAATTTGTTAATAATCCAAATATTTCAAGAATTGCATTGCATATAGAGAAAAAGTAATACAAAAATATAGGTCTCACATTTCACAGTATTTTAGAAACAAGTAGACACATAAAACAGAATCAGATGAAGAGACCTCTGCTGTGAAGCAGAACAAGTGAAGCAGATAAGTCAGCTTAACTCCAGCTACTGACACAAAATATCCTGGAAAGGGAACACATAGCCCGTTTACTATCATGACATATTGGAGAGAACTAAATACGGGCCTAGGAAACAAGGTGAGTAGTAAGACCATACTGACCATCTTGGATGGGAAGGAAAGCAGGGAGGGGCCTCTAGTTTTGTTTAAAGGTGCCTGGACATTCCCTTCTGTGGACTCTGCTCAGTCAAAGTAGTAAATCACATGCTTCCATGTCCATGTGGCTACACCTGTTTCGTTAACTGCTGTGGAACCCTACCCTGTGCCACCCTGCCTTGAGGTCTCCTGTGGGGTCGCTTCCTTTCAGGCAGCCTTTTTCCTTCCCAGATCCCTGTTCTCTCTTGTGGCTTCCTCGGCCTCACATCCACAGTGAACAGTAGCCCAGCCTCAGCCTCAGTTCTTAGGACCTCAACCTGGATTAAAGACTGGCCCCACTTGGACAGTTTTGTGGAATGTCCTTTCAGTGCATTTGCAGTCAGAAGAGCTGTGGCTCCTGCATTTCCGACTGTTGCGCTTCTCTCAGATAGCCATAGAAATATGTCACTCTTGTTTCCAGGACAGAGTGCACAGGTGAGTAGCCCAGAGCCAGGCCTGAAATTGGCCTCCACTGTGTGCTGATAGGATTCCTCTTCTCACCTCCAGACCCTGAGAATCATCTAAGAATGCTTCTTCTACCCTGACAGAAATATTCTGCTTAGACATAATCTTCAGAATCGCTAAGGTTAAGTTTTGTGTCTCCACACAAATATTATCTTGAATTGTAATCCCTATAACCTCCATAATCCTCATGTTTCAAGAGAGACCAGGTGGAGGTGATTAGATCATGGGGGCAATTTCCCCCATGCTGTTCTCATGATAGTGAGTGAATTCCTATGACATCTAATGGTTTTATAAGTGGTTCTTCCCCCTTCACTCAGCATTTCTCCTTCCTGCCAACTTGTGAAGAAGTTGCCTTGCTTCCTCTTCCCCTTCCATCATGATTATAAGTTTCCTGAGGTCTCCCCAGCCATGCTGAACTGCGAGTTAATTAAACCTCTTTCCTTTATAAACTACCCAGTCTTGGGTAGTTCTTTATAGTGGTGTGAAAACAGACTAATACAAGAACTAAAACAGGTTGTGTTCAGAGTAGCTGTAGGCACCCCTCCCATCATATTTCTGCTAGAGTCCAGCTCTAGGTGCATGTGATAGCCTTGCTGGGAACTCTGGATGAGGCAAGTGCTGCATGATCAAGTACTTGGTCCAAGACCATACCCGGAGGAGTCTGTTCCAAGAGGCATTCCAGTGAATGCTTAGGAGAAGAGCAGTCATTCACTGAATGGAAACTGTTCATCTTAGCTCTTCCTAAGAGCCTTCAGCTGCTGGGGGCCATGTGCCCTTAAATAGCTGGCCAGAGGCTGCTACTCAGTTTTCACACCTGGATGATATGTTATTTAAAGATACAACAGAGAAAAGTGAAGAAATGATTAATGCACAAGTCAAGATAGTGCTTATGTATTGTTGGGAAAAGGGATACCACTGGCATACTGGGGGCTTCTAAGGTACTCATAATGTTCTATTTCTTAACCCAAGTGATGGCTTCATGGGTTTTATAGTCTTGTTCTTAAAACATATATCTCTGGAATAAGTCAACATAATTTAATTTAAAAAAAACTGTATCTGGGCAGATAACCCAGATACTAGCTACTGGGCAAAACCAAGTCTTTCAGCTACTAAATTAATTCCACTCTTCATTCTTAAATAAAACTCACTCACTCTGGGCTCCCACACACCATTTATGTCTCTTTCAACATCTCAAGGTATTCAGGGCTACTCTACCTCCTCTCTCACAACTGGCCCTGTGTTCCGGCCTCTATTCTCCTTTTCCCACATCATGTTGATAGAGGCAGGAGGCAGAGAAATTCTAGGCAGACAGGGGTGGGTCTCCAGTGAAACTCCACCTTCAAGCAAAAGTAGCCTGAAACCCATAGCCCAAAGTGAGAACTTCTATTTTTGTTTGCCTACTGTCTCCTAATTGATTCTTTCTGAATAATGTCTTTTTACCAATCGAATGTTGCCTTTTCCAAAACTACCTACAGCCCACCCTGCCCCATCCTGTGCCTACGAAGACCCTAGACTCAGATAGACAGGAGAGATGGCCTGACTTTGGGGAAGAGGGATGGCTTGACTTCAGGGAAGAGACAGTCAGACTTCAGGGAAAAATGACCTGACTTTGGGGAAGACAATCTGCCCTTCCCATCCCCTTTCCAGCTCCCCTCTTTGCAGAAAGCCATTTCCATTGTTCAATAAAATTATCTGCTTTCACCATCCTTCAGGTGTCTGCATGACATCATTCTTCTTGGACACTGGACAAGAACTTGGGACCCACTGAGGATGGGTACCCAAAAGGCTGTCATGTTGGCCCTTTGTTCTCCCCTGGCAGAGGGAAGCACCCCTAATGCAATGAGGCAAGGGGCCAATTAAGCTGTTAACACACTGCCATCTGCAGATGGCGGAGCTAGGAGAGCACTGCAACACTCTCTCTGGGGCTTTGGAGTCACAGGCACCCCCACCTGGGTACAGCCGTGGACCCTGCATGGAGCTTGTTCCCGCTGGTGCCTGGAGCAGCTGGCTGAATCTTGCACTCACTCACTTAAACGCTTCCTCCTGCAAGGGGTTAAGTGCAGTGGGCTGAGTAAATGGGGCACCCTGTTGCGAATCCAATGAAGGGGCTGAGAAAAATCCTGCATCAATGTTACCTCACTGGACAATATTCAAATACTTTTTTTGTTGTTGTTGTTGAGACAGAGTCTCGCTTTGTCGCCCAGACTGGAGTGCAGTGGCCGGATCTCAGCTCACTGCAAGCTCCGCCTCCCGGGTTCACGCCATTCTCCTGCCTCAGCCTCAAATACTTTTATTTCCCCAGTGCCACCACATCCAGGCTGTATATGAAGTGACTTTACCAAAGGAGGGGCGATAGTAAAGGTTACAGCAGACAAAAGCACATTGAGCAATGGAAACTTGAACACTAGACTTCCCTGTTATTAACAGTCCTGCAGACATTTGTCTCTGAGAAGCTTTGAGTGGTGTCTCTTCTTCTAGGCTCTGCTGCCCACTATACTGACATCCTAAATGCTGTGGTTGGCCTCCAAGACCTCCTTATCTGTGTGTCCCTTGTTGCTGTGTGAATATAGTTGCTTTTGGCTCCAAAGAGGCCTGTTCATTACATAGAACAATCCTTCTAAACTCTGCCTGCAACCATATTCAGATGAAGCCATCCAGGGATTTAATGTGCTTCCCCACCACAGGCAATCACTGCCTGTTTCTTTGTTGAATGTTTACCTCTCAAGTAGACTGTGAACTTCACTGAAACCAGGGTTCTATTGTTTTTGTTTGCTGCTTTATCACAGAGGCTTTCTCAATCCCCAGCACAGGGTATGGTTCAATGACTATTTGTGGAATAAATTAATAAATGACCAGTGAATTGTTTTCATAATTCAATACATCCATAAAGTGTGTTCCTCAGTAACACAATCTATCCCTGGGAAAAATTCTGCTGTTGGCTATTAAAGGATACTTTTCTTCCCATATATATTTATGGTTGAGGAATGCAGTATTTATTTTGAGAATGGAGGGTTTGCGCAGTAGCAGTCTGAAGCTTTCTTAATTGGTTGTACAGCTCTGATCTAAAGAAGAGATCAGTTCAGGATTCTTTGTGCACTGGGTGGGTTGTAATCAGAAAGAGAATTGATGCATAAGAGGAGGGGGACCTGGAACCAGACTGGAATTCTGATACTCCCTGGGGCCTCTTTAGCTTAGTGCTTTGTTAATGTTTTAAGGAAGTAAATAGTTAACACCAGAATCACAATTTTTTTGTGTATATAATATGTATTTTATTATAATTTTGGGAACATATTCATGCTTAAATTAACTCTGGTAAATAGTAGGTGGTTAATCCCAAAACATGCTTCTCTCTCCTTTTTCTTATGTGCTTTGTGGTTCTGTTCCTTAAACTGATATATGCTTGTTTTGGAAAATGCAGAAAAAAGTAAAGAATATACAAATTTGTGATAATATTATCTGGGAAACTAAACTGACTTCTTGTTGGTGCTATTTTTATGCTTTTTTTTTTTTTTTTTTTTTTTTTTTTTTTTTTTGAGACAGGGTCTTCTGTCACCCAGGCTGGAGTGCAGTGGTGTGATCTTGGCTCACTGCAACCTCCGTCACCCGGATTCAAGTGATTTTCCTGCCTCAGCCTCCTGATAGCTGGGATTACAGGCTTGTGACACCACGCCCGGCTAATTTTTGCATTGGTAGTAGAGATGGGGTTTCACCATATTGTCCAGGCTAGTCTGGAACTACTGACCTCAGGCGATATGCCTGCCTCGGCCTCCCAAAGTGCTGGGAATCACAGGCATGAGTCACCACACCCAGTCTATTTTTTACGCTAGTCTATGTCTTACTATATTTTTAAACTTAAGCTTTTATTGAGAATATGATCTTTAAGGGCTGTTTAACATTTCATCAGTTTCATAAAATATTCTATTATAGGTCTCATTACTTACTCCACTACTGTTTAAAATTTCTAAACCAAAATAAAATTCTAAGCACCCCCAGCCATCTGAATGGACTTCCTCCTCAGCCAGGGCTCTTCTAAATTTAACCTGAGAGACTTTCAGGCCATGACGGGAAGTGGGAGTCAGACATGCTTCATTATACCTCTCTGGCATTAACATCAACAGAGACTTCAAGTCTGATAAGAAACATGTAACAACCAATTCTCTTTGAAGCCTGCTACTTGAGGTTTCATCTGCAAATCAGAACTTTGGTCTCCACAACCTCTTACCTTAACCCAGACACTCCTTTCTATTGATCCCAGGTCTTTAGAGAAACTCAACCAATTGTCAATCAGAAAATTTTTAAATGTACCTATAAGCTAGAAGCAACCCCCACCCCAACTCCCTTGAGTTTTGAGTTTTCCTGCCTTTCTGGATCAAACCAATGTATTTCTTAAATATATTTGTATTTAATTGAAGTCTCATGTCTCCCTAAAGTGTATAAAACCAAGCTGCACCCCAACCACCTTTGGCATATGTTCTCAGGACCTCCTGAGGGCTGTGTCACAGGCCATGGTCACTCATTTGTCTCAGAATAAATCTCTTCTCACAGAGTTTGACTCTTTTCGTTGACAATTTTAAATTGATAATTTCTGTTTTTGTTTGTTTGTTTTGTTTTGTGAGATAGAGTCTCACTGTGTTGCCCAGACTGCAGTGCAGTGGTTGGATCTCTGCTCACTGCAACCTCCACCTCTCAGGTTCAAGTGATTCACCTGTCTCAGCCTCCCAAAGAGCTGGGATTACAGGCACCAGCCACCATGCCCAACTAATTTTTGTATTTTTAGTAGAGACTCGGTTTCACCATGTTGGCCAGTGCTGGGATTACAGGTGTGAGCCCCCATGCCTTTTTTTTTTTTTTTTGGAGACGGAATTTGCTTTGTCGCCCAGGGTGGCGTGCAATGGCGTGATCTCTGCTCACTGCAACTTCCGCCTCCTGGGTTCAAGCCATTCTCCTGCCTCAGCCTCCGGAATAGCTGGGACTACAGGTGCACCCGTTGCCACACCTGGCGAATTTTTTTTTTTTTTTTTTTTTTTTTTTTTTTTTTTAGTAGAGACAGGATTTCACCATGTTGCCCAGGCTGGTCTCCAACTCCTGAGCTCAGGCAATCCACCCGCCTCGGCCTCCCAAAGTGTTAGGATTACAGGCGTGTGTCACTGCGCCTGGCCGAAACTTTTACACTATAATAAATTACATGATAAAAATATCCTTACGAATGTGTATCTATGTTTGTAATAATAATCTTTCTTAAGACAAACTCCTAAAACAAACTTACTGGAATAAAAGGTGAATGGTTTTAATTATATGGTAAAAATATCCTTACAAATATGTATCTGTGTCTGTAACAAGAATCTTTCTTAAGTTCCTAAAAACAAAGTTACTGTATTAAAAGGTGAATGGTTTTAAAATTCATAATACATGATGATAATTTTTATTGTGAAAAAGTTATATTAACACTTCCAAGACTAACTTTTGGTATATAAGTCTAGGTAACTTGATTTGAGAAAATAGAATCAGGTTGCAGTTTTAATTTCCACTGCTTGGTTTACTAAGTTTTCCTGTGTGTGTGTAATAATAACTTTATTATTCATGCTCCTTACTTACTTGTTTAATGAGATTTGTCATTTCATTAAACTTTCTAATCCCTTTCTATGTTTAGAGTAACACTTTATGAGATGGAACAAGAAACACAACGGACGCCTACTTGAGGGTGGGGGGCAGAAGGAGGGTGAGGATCGAAAAACTACCTATTGGGTACTGTGCTCATTACTCGCGTGACCAAATAATCTGTACACCAAACTCATGTGATACATAATTTACCCATGTGACAAACCTGCACACATATCCCCGAACCTAAAATATAACTTGGAAAAAAAGAATAACATTTTATGTATCATTTTGTTTTGATATATCATTTGCATTTCAATCTTGTGGATTTTCAGTTTTTATTGGTCAAATCCCATCTATATTTCTCATGTTGTAATTTTTTATTTCATGTTTAGAAAGTTTTTCCATTCTGAAATAAGATCAATGTTCAATATATTCATCTATTATTTTAATACTTTAATTTTAATACTTAATTAAACATGAAAGATTATTTTGGTAGGTAGAGTTGAGTAATGATACGTATACGTGATTTTTAAAAAATCAATATAAATGGTTATAATAAAAATCTGTGGATCTCTATTTGACCCCACCACTCCGATACTACTCACAGAAGGTGACAACTTTTAAGTGTTTATGTCTTTAGATCTAAACATTTCATTTTTCTAAATATGCTTTATACTGTTATTTCTTGATTAAATCAGTTTAAACAATTTCCTGTTATTATGAGTGAGAATTTTGCTGATCTAAATCATGTCCAATTACTCAAACTTTCTCTTGCAAATCCACTAATATTAGCAAGATGGATTCCAATGGCAATTCCTTCCATTAATACAAATAATATAAATATGAAAATTCATCATTTCCCCCTTTAATAATAGAGAGTATTTTATGACTCCTCACTCTCTGAGATAAGAACATTCAAGTTCCTCTACTTTCTTCTATCTCTCTTCTCGTTCTTCTATCCCCAACCTCTTTGATCTACTCTAATATTTGTGGAGTTCAGAGCAAGAATACAAATGGAGCCTCAAGTACTGTAAGTCTAAATATTTAAAAGGTATATATCAAGCTATAAATAAGCTGCTAAATGAAATATGTTCTGTTCTTTTACTTTGAGAAACATACCTTCCTGAGGACTAGAAATGTCAGGTTTGAATAGTACAACCTCTATGGAAAATGGTATGGGGATTTCTGGAAGCACCAAAAAGATAATACCATTCAATCCAGCAATCCCACTAGTGGGTATAGACCCAAAAGAAAAGACATCATTGTATCAAAAAGACACCTGCACTTACATATTTATCACAATATGTTTATCACTTTTCACAATAGCGAAGATATCAAATCAACCTAAGAGTTCATCAACAGATGACTGGATAAAGGAAATGTGGTATATATATAGTGGAATACTATTCATCCATAAAAAAGAATGAAATATATTTTTGAAGCAACATGGGTAGAACTGGAGGACATTGTCTTAAGTGAAACAATTCAGAAACAGAAAGTCAGATGCCACATGTTCTCACTTGTAAGTGGGAGCTAAATAATATGTGCATATGGACAGAGAGAGAAATAATAGTCACTGGAGACTTGGAAGGGTGGTGGGGGTGAGGGATGAGAAATTAATGAGTGTGATATACACTATTTGGGTGATGGTTACACTAAAAGCCCAGACTTCACCACTACTTAATATATCTATATAACAAAACTGCAATTGTACCCCTTAAATCTATACAAAAAAAAATAGATTTATCTGACTGTGCAAATCTAGATAGAAACAAGCTGCAACTATAAATAAAACTCAGATACTTTTCTAATGTAACTATTTGAAGAGAGTTAAAATCTAGATATAACAATTGATATAAGGCAAACTCACGATTCTCCTATGTAATGCCCAGTGAGGGTTAGAGGTATCCAAATGAGCAAAAGCAGTAACTGTGAGTCAGTGCTCAGACACTTCCCAGATATAAGTTTTTTCAGGGAGTAAAACAAAATTTGAGGGTGGTCAAGATGTATCCAAAAATACAAGATCAGATACTCCTCAATGTCATTTTCACCAGGAGTTAGAGAAAATCTGTATGTATCCAGGCAGTATTCATGAATAGAAAGTCAGATGCATCTCAAATGTAAGTTTTCACAGAACCTTTAGAGGGAATCTAGATGAAACAATGCAGTATATATTTGAAGAACTTCAGACTCACAAACACTTCTCAAATGTAACTCCCTAGTGAGAGAGCAAATCTGGATGAAACCAAGCAGTACGCACTAATAAAGCCTCATGTCCTTCTCAAATTAGTTTAACAGAAAGTTAAAACTCAACTAGCTAAGTCAGTCTTTATGGAGTAAATACTAGTTTTATCTACTTTTTATATATTGGGAAACTAAATCCTAGAGCAGTTAAGTGATTTTAATAAAGAGGCTGATGTAGGGCAGGTGAGCCCCAAAACTGGGGCTTAGCCTGGGAGGGGTCCTGGCTTTGCTCAGAAAAGAATTCAGGGGCGAGCCAGTGTGATTAGACAGCAACTTTTATTGAACCAGCAGTGCACAGCAGCAGCAAATGCACTGCTCCTTGTGGAGCAGGGCTACCCCATGGGCAGTGTGCCCAGAGCAGCAGCTCAGAGGCAGTCCCTCAGTCATACTTGTATCCACTTTTAGTTACGTACATAATGGGTGGATTATGCAGAAATTTCCAGAAAATGGTAACTTCTAGGTTGTCTGGTTTTTGCCATGGGAAGGTGTGGTAACTTCTGAATGTTGCTGTGGCAATGGTAAACTGACACAGCACATTGGTGGGTGTGTCTTACAGAAAGCTGCATCCACCCCCTCCCTGTCTTAGCTAGCCCTCAATTTGGTTCCGTGTCTGAGCCCCACCTCCGAAGTTGAGTCCCATCTCCTACCTCAATAACTTTAATCCAGTCAATCTGACTGTAAGCCTTCTCTCTTTACCACTGTGTGATACACCAACATCCCATTCTCTGTATTTGTTATTACAATCTAGTACTTTAACTCCAAATTATTGTCATTAATTACTATTTGTATATTAGGTAGTCACTTTTACGTTCGTGATTTTGAAAGTATTATTACTACTAATCAGGTTTATAAAGCTGATTTTATTCAAATGTAAGTTATTTACATTTAAATTATTTAAATTTAAATTATTTAAATCTTTTTGTTTAACTGACTTTAAGTTGGCTTCGTTTCATTATTTTGACTCGTAACTCATCTTTCAATGAATTTTAGGAAGAATCCATGAGTTGTATGCTTTGTTAATTATATATATTTGAAAATATCTTTTGGTCTCTAATATATAAATAAACAACTTGACTGTTTAATCCGGAGTCAAAATATTTTCTCCTCAAAGCTCAGTACCTAAAACTTTATTGTTTACTTCAATTTGTTGTTGCAGAGTAGTCATCTGAGGATTCTGTGGATTTTGTTATTACTATTGTTTCTTTCATAGTAACCTATTTTAATTTCTGGATATAAGTGGGATTTTAAATTTAATCTTACGTGCAAAATTTTGCTTTTTATCAATTCAATTGTGTCTAAGAGAGAGTTTTATTTTTCAGCAAAAAGAATGGTGATTTTGTTTCTGATTTTATTTTTGTATTACAATTGTATTCTTTTATTCTTTGTTGTTGTTCATTTGTTTTGTTCCTGGAGAATTCTTATCATTCTTACATTAGACTTGTTTTCTGTGCTCCATGTTAGTCATCAGTTCATTGTTCTTCATTCTTTATTTTATTTTTGCATTTTAAGAAAATCTTCTCAAGCTTCTCAACTTATTTACTTAAAATAGTCATTTTCTTAAGTGAAAATTCTGTTTTGCTCTTTTAAGTGTTGCAAGTTGTTAGAGATTCTGTTTTCCAACAAAGTATTTCATTACCTTCTTGAAGAGGGGCAGGACTGCTCTAGTTTATGAGGTAAGTTATCAGTGGACTACAGATCCTTCTTCTCGGTCTAACCTCAACCTCCTTGTGTTTAAAGTTAGCTTCTCCCAGATTCTGGCCACAAGCTGTCAGTTTCAGTGTTTGATGGTAGTGTTAGGAGTTTCCATTTTCTTTCCCCACCTGCATCCTGACAGGTATATGAAGCTGAAAACCGTGCAACTCATGTGGCATTGTAAATCACAGCAACTGCCACCTTGCTCTTTTAAAGTGAAATTCACACAACATAAAATTAATCATTTTAAAGTAAATATCTCACTGACATTTAATACATTTGCGCGTTGTGCAACCACCACCTCTATCTAGTTCCAAAACATTTTCATCACTCCAAAATGAAACCCCACACCCATGGGGCAGTTACTCCATATTCCCTCCTCTTCCCAGCTGCTGGAAACCACCAACCTGCTTTCTGTCAGTGTGGAATTACCTATGCTGGATATGTCATTTAATATAAATGGAATCATAAAAGATGTGACCTTTTTGTCTGGCCTCTTTTGTTTAGCTTTTGAGGTTGATCCGTGCCATAGCATATATCAGAACTTCATTCCTTTTTATAGCTGAATAATACTCATATGTATATCATATGTATCATATTACAGGATTTTAAAAAGTCCATTCATTTGTTAATGGACATTTGGGTTGTTTTCATCGTTTCTACTTTTGACTATCGTGAATAGTGCTAGTATGAACATTCACGTACAATTATTTGTTTGAGTACATATTTTCATTTCTTTTTGAGCACATACCCAAAAGTGGAATTGCTGGGTCTTATAGTAATTCTATGTTTAATATTTAAAGGTATTGCCAAGTGTTTTTCATAGTAGCTGAATGTTTTACATTCTCACCACCAATGTACAAGAGTTCCACTTTCTTCACATCCTCACCAATATTTGTCTTCATTTTTAAAATGATAGCCATCCCAGTGGGTATGAAATGGTGTTATGTTATGGTTTCAATTTGCATTTCCCTGATGACTAATGATGGTGAACGTCTTTGCATTGCTTATTGGCCACTTGTTTATCTTCTTTGAAGATATGTCTACTCAAGTCCTTTTGCCATTTTTTAATTGAGTTGTTTGTCTTTTTGTTGTTCAGTTGTTGAGGAATTTTTATGCATCTATGTTCATAAAATGAATATTACATTATGTTCTATGTAATTTTCTTCTTTCTTGTAATGTCTGCTTGGTTTTCATATTAGCACAATGTTGACCTCATAGAATGAATTAGAAAGTGTTCCCTCTGCTGCCATATTGTGGAAGAGATTTCAGAGAGCTGGTATAATTTATTCCCTAAATGCTTGCTAGAATTTAACCCATCTGTGTCTTGTGCTTTCCTTTTTGGAAGATTATTAATTATTGCTTCAATTGCTTTAATATACATATACACCTATTTAGAGTGTCTATTTCTTTTTTATATGAGTTTTGCAGATTTTGTCTTTCAGGGAATAGGTCCATTTCATCTAAGTTATCAAACTTTGAGACATAGAGTTTTTCATAGTATTCTTTTATTAGCTTTTTACTATCTAGGGGAATCTGTAGTGATGGTCCCTCTTTCATTTCAGATATAAGAAATTTGTGTTTTTTCTCTTCTTTTCTTAGTTAGCCTGGAAAGATGTTTATCAAATGTATTGATCTTTTCAAATAACCAACCTTTGCTTTCATTGATTTTCTTTGTTAATTTCATATTCTCAATTTCATTGATTTCTGCTTTAAATTTACTTTTCTTATGCTTACTTTGGATTTTATTTTCTTTAAGTTTTCTAAAGTGAAATCTTAGATTTATGAATTGAAATCTTTTCTAATTCATGCATTCAATGTTATACATTTCCTTCTAAGCACTGCTTTTGCTATATTTCACACATTTTGATAATTTCTATTTTCATTTTCATTTAGTTCAAAATATTTTAAAATTTCTCCTGAGATTTTTTGTTTGATCAATCTGTTATTTGAAGTATTTTGATTAATCTCCAAGTATTTTGAGATTTTCCAGCTATCTCTCTAATATTTAGTTCTAAGTATTCTTCATATGTTCTGGATACTGAACTCTTATCAGAAGTATGATTTGCAAATATTTTTTCCATTGTATGGATTGTCTTTTCACTTTTTTGACAATGTTATTAAATATTTTCAATTTTGAAGTCTGATTTATTTTTTCTTCTGTTGTTTGTGCTTTTGGTGTCTTATCAAGGAATTTATTGTCAAATCTAATGTCATAAAAATTTACCCTTGTTGTTTCTTCTAAGAGTTTTATGGTTCTAGTTCTTACATTTAGGCCCTTAATGCATTTGGAATTAATTTTTAAGTATAATGTGAGGTAAAGTTTCAACTTCAGTCTTTTTCATGTAAATATCCAGTTGTCCTAGCACCACTAGTTGAAAAGACTGTTTTTCTCTCCTCTCAATAGTCTCGGTATTGTTGTTGAAAATCAGTTGACCACATATGTATAAATTTATTTTTGGACTCTTAAATCTATTGGTCTACATGTCTAGTCTTATGCCTTTACCATACTGCTTAGATTAGTGTAGTTTTGTGGTAAGTTTTAAAGTAAAAACATGTGAGTTGTTCAACTTTGATCTTCTCTTTCAATGTTTTGACTACTAAGGGCTTCTTATAATTTTATATGAATTTGAGGATTGAATTTTCCATTTCTACCCCGCCAAAAAAGGCCATTGAAATTTTGGCAGGAATTGCACTGAATCTGTAGATCACTTTAGGTAGTGTTGCCATCTTAAAGATACTGTCTTCCAGTTCATGAATGTGGTGGGTGGTCTTTCCATTTAAGTCTTCTTTAAGTTCTTTCTGTAATGTTTTGTAGATTTCAGGGTACAAGTTTTGGAGTTCTTTTGTTAAATTTATTCATAAAAATTTCATTATTTTTGATATATAATAAATTATATTGTTTTCTAAATTTCTTTTTTGGATAGTCAATTGCTGGTGTGGACAGACATCAGTGCAACTGATTTTTCTGTGTTGATCTTGCAACCTGCAATTTTGCTGAATTTGTTTCTTAGCTTAGTAAATTTTTGTGGATTCTTTGAGATTTTCTATATATAGAACATGCCATCTTCAGGTAGAGAAAGTGTTGCTTCTTTTCCAATATGGGTGCTTTATATTTCTTTTTCTTGCTAAAGCATGCTGGGTAGAGCTTTCTGTACAAAGCTGAGAAGCAGCTGTGAAAGCAGACATATTTGTTGTATTCCTGGTCTTAGCAGGGAAACTTTCAGTTTTTACCATTGAGTATGTTGTTAACTGTGGGTTTTTCCTAAATGCTCTTTATCTAGTCAAGGAAGTTCCCTTGTATTCCTAGTTTTATGCATGTTCTTATCATAAACAGTTTTAGATTTTGTGAAATGCTTTTTCTATGTCAATTGAGATTATCATGTTTTTTTTTTGTTTTTATCTATTAGTGTACTGTAGTACATTGATTTTTTAAACGTTAATCAACCTTGTATTCCTGGGATAATTCCCATTTGGTCATGGTGTATAATCGTTTCGTGCTCTTGCATTTAGTTTGCTAGTATTTTGTTGAGGATTTCTGCATCTATATTCATAAGGGATTTTGGTCTATAGTTCACTTTTCTTGTGGTGTCTTTGCTTAGCCTTGTGGGTAATTTTTGCCTCACAGAATGAATTAGGGTTATACCCTCCTCTTCCACTTTTTTGAATAGTTTGAGAAAATTGATGTTAATTCTTCTTTAAGTGGTTGGTCACCTTTAAGTCATCTAGTTCTAGACTTTTCTTTGTTAGGAGACGTTTGATTGTTATTTCTTCTCAAGTCTCTTTTGGTAACTGTATGTTTCTAGTAATCTGTCTTCCATCTAGGGTACCTAATTTGATGTCTATTTGTTTATGGTCTTCTCTTATAATTCCTTTTTATTTCTGTAAAGTCAGTAGCGGTGTCACCACTTTCTTTTCTGATTTTAGTGATTTGCATTTTATTTCTTTTTTTCTTCATCAGTCAATCTAGGTAAAATTTGGTCAGTTTCATTGATTACATTTGCTCTTAATTATAATACTTGTTTCTTCATCTCCATAAAATTTGTTTGTAATGAGAAGACTGTTAACCTGTTGGATATAATTATTATTTGAAATTACCCTTTGGTACCAGGTTGATTAATTTTTTTCAAGATTCATACATAAATAGGAAGCATTTCTCTTTGTTCCCTAAAATACTACAGAGATATTTGCTATCAGACATATTCTGACAATGTTATCTTGTTTATGAGGTCATACGGCTGAGCATTTTTTTGTATATAATCTGCAATGACAAAAAAGAAGGAAAAAACAAACAAATAAACAAATAAAAACACCCATTTTCTTTGTCTTCTTATGATATTTAAGGGATCATTCTTCAGTTCAGTCACCATGTCACATATGGTGATAGAATCAGACAGGTCTGTGCTCCTGCCCAAACTCTACCACACAGCAACTATTGTATTTATCCAGTTAATTACAGCATATATTTGTGGTATAATGGTTAAATGCCTCACTCTTAAGAAGGGAATGCTTGGGTTCCAATCTTGACCTTCTCATGGCTAGATGTATACTCTTGGGTCAGTTAATAATCTCTTTCAGCATCAATTCCTTCACATGTAAAATATAAGCCTTAAAATTTGCTTACTTCAGAAGAATGAAGCCAGACTGCTATGTCTTGCCATATACAAAAATCAAATCAAAATAGATTAAAGGCTTAAACCTAAGACCTCAAAATGTGAAACTACTACAAGAAAATGTTAAGAAAAGTCTCCAGAACATCGGTCTGGGCAAAAATTTCTTGAGCATAGGCAACCAAAGCAAAAATGGGCAAATGGGATAACATCAAGTTAAAAAACTTCTGCACAATATAGAAAACAATCAGCAAAGTAAAGAGATAACCCACAGAATGAGAGAAAATATTTGCAAATTACCCATCTGATAAGGGATTAATAACTAGAATATATAAGGAGCTCAAACAACTCTATAGGAGAAAATCTAATAATCCAATAAAAAAATGGGCTAAAGATTTGAATAGACATTTCCCAGAAGAAGACATACAAATGGAAGACAGGCTTATGAAAAGGTGCTCAATATAATTGATCATAAAAGAAATGCAAATCAAAACTACAGTGAGATAACATCTCACCCCGGTTAAAATGGCTTATCCAAAAGACAGCAATAACAAATGCTGGCGAGGATTTGGAGAAAAGGGAACCCTTGTATACTGTTGGTGGGAATGTAAATTAGTACAACAACCATGGAGAACAGTTTAAAGGGATCCAGCAATCCCACTACTGGGTATATATCCAAAAGAAAGGAAATGAGTATACAGAAGAGATAACTGGACTCCCATGTTTGTTGAAGCTCTTTACACAGTAGCTAAGATTTGGAAGCAACCTAAGTATCCATCAACAGATAAGTGGATAAAGAAAAGATGGTGCATATACACAGTGGACTACTATTCAACCATAAAAATGATGAGATCTTGTCATTTGCAACAACTTGGATGGAACCGGAGATCATTATGTTAAGTGAAATAAGCCAGGCACAGAAACATCACATATTCTCACTTATTTGTGGGATCTAAAAATCAAAATAAGCCACGCGTGGTGCCTCATGCCTATAATCCCAGCACTTTGGGAGGCCGAGGTGGGTGGATCACCTGAGGTCAGGAGTTCAAAACCAGTCTTGCCAACATGATGAAACCCCGTCTCTACTAAAAATACAAAAATTAGCTGGGGGTGGTGGGAGGTGCCTGTAATCCCAGCTACTCAGGAGGCTGAGACAGGAGAATCACTTGAATCCCGGGAGGTGGAAGTTGCCGTGAGCCCAGATCACACCACTGTACTCCAGCCTGGGTGACAGAGAGAGACTCCATCTCAAACAAAAACAAAAACAAAAAAATCAAACTCAAAACAATTGAACAAAAGAAGATAAAGAGTTACAAGGATGGTTACCAGAGGCTGGGAGGGTAGTGAGGGGCTGGGGTGGAGGAAGGTGGAGATGGTTAATGGGCACAAAAAATAGAAAAAATGAATAAGATCTACTATTTGATAGCACAACAGGGTGAATATAGTCAATAATAATTGTACATTTTAAAATAAGTAAAAGTGTAATTGGATTGTGTATAACATGAAGGATAAATGCTTGAGGGGATGGATACCTCATTTTCCATAATGTGATTATTATACACTGCATGCCTGTATCAAAACACCCCATGTACTCTGTAAATATATACACCTACTATGTACCTACAGAAATTCAATATTTTAAAAAATTGCTTCCTTCACAGAGCTTCATGTTCCTTAAATAAGATCTTCTACATAAAGTCCTTGACACAAAGAAGGGCTCAAAAAATATCTTTTGTTATTATTGTTTTTATCAACCATTAACAGCCTTGATGTACTTACACATAAGTTGGGAATAATAATAGTACCTGCCTCATAGCACTGGGAAGGGTTTTGGTTATCTATTGCTGTGTAACAAACCCACCCCAGCTTAGTGTTATAAAATGTACAGCATTTTTAGTGCTCCCAGGAGATGTGGGTCAGAAATTCAGGAAAGGCACAGTAGACAAGC
Organism: Macaca fascicularis; assembly: GCF_037993035.2. Taxonomy (NCBI): domain Eukaryota; kingdom Metazoa; phylum Chordata; class Mammalia; order Primates; family Cercopithecidae; genus Macaca; species Macaca fascicularis. The sequence goes on along the minus strand of NC_088383.1, from coordinate 54,017,140 downwards.
CCTCAGCTAGGGAGACTTAAATGGCTGGGGCTGGAAAATTCTGAAGGTATGTTTGCTCACAGGACTGGCATCTACACTTGGTTTACTCAAAGGGTGGACTCAGATTCAGCTGTCCACTAAAGCTGGGGTCCCCAACTCCCAGGCCAGGAACCAGTACCTGTCTATTAGGAGCTGGGCTGCACATTAGGAGCTGAGCGTCAGGTAAACAAGCATTATGGCCTGAGCTCCGCCTCCTCTCAGATCAGTGGCGGCATCAGATTCTCATAGTAGCAGGAACCTGAAGTGAACTGTACATGCAAGTGATCTAGGTTGTGCACTGCTTATGAGAATCTAACTAATGCTTGATGATCTGAGGTGGAACAGTTTCATCCTGAAACCATCCCTCTCATCCATGAAAAAATTGCTCACGAAACCAGTCCCTGATGCCAAAATGTTGGGAACTGCTGCACTAGAGTGTCTACATGTGGTGTTCTCATGTGGCTTGGACTTCCCATTGAATGGGAGTTGGATTCTAAGAGGGGGCACTCCAATAGGGAGTATTTAACAAGACTGAGACTGAAGTTGTAAATATTCAGGGCCAGCCTCAGAAGACACGAGCATCCATGCTGCCACAATCAATTGGTTGCAAGTCGGTCACTAAGGCCAATTCAGACTGAAAAGAAAGGACATTGATCCCACCCTTGATGGGGGTAATGGCGATAGCACACTGATAACGTGCATGTAGGATGGGGGAATATATTGTGACCACCTTCAGAAATTACAATATGTCAGAAACAATGTGTGTAATTCACTTGACACAGTGCAGATTCACAGTAAGAATTCAATATAAGCTGTTATTATTGCTTTCATTATTGTATTAATCTGAATTACATACAAATCCCTACTTTTGATGGACTTATAGTCTAGTGAATGAAAAAATAATATAAGACAAGGCATATAATATGTTAACCATAATGGTTACAATGGGTTCTCAGAAGAAGGGATTGTTACTTCTCCCTGTGAGTGTAAGGAGAGTCTCATACTCAAGGAGTGCAGATTCATCCAAAGCAGTCAAAGAAGACTGCATATGCGAGGCTTTGGTGGGCCAGAAAGGAAGTCCCAGAGCAATTCTGGTCCCTGTTGTCAAACCTCCGGCAGGTCTTTCTCACCATGTTAGAGCCCCCAAGCTGGGAATTACTGGCTGGAGCAATGTTCAAAAAGTTGTCTGGTTGATGCATATGCAATGAGATTTCTAAACTGGGAATTCTTGCTTCTCTGGCCAGTGACAGAATCTATTTTAAGGCCAAAGAGACAACTCAAAATATTTGTCCTTATTTATCCAAAGACAAAACAGGAGGGTGAAAAAGCTCACTCTAACTGGTAAAGCCACCCTTGCAAGCAAGGAATGTCCACCTGGTAGTCAGGGAAGATGACTGGCAGGAGGATGCTGAGTGCAAAGCTTAGAAAGATTGTGGCAAAAAGAAGAACAAAGACTCTGACAACTCTCTCCCTGTCTTATTCGTTCTCTGTGTTACAATTAACTGGATGTTTAACAGATCATCTTTCCATGATTTTCTATACCCACCAAAATAACAAGCTCTTAGGAAACCAGACATTTTGTCTTTGTAATTTCACTGTGTCAGACTCATTCTGGGTTCTCAAATACTTAACAAGTAAAGAAAGATCCTTTATCTTCCTGTCCAAAGACAAACCACAGCCTGTCTTTTATATTTTAATATCTAACAAGAACTTGCCATACTAGTTTCCCAATCCCCATATCACAGTGTTTGGGAAAAATAGCCAATACACAAAATGTCACATTTAAACGGTGTGTCAGTGCGTGTGTGTGTGTATGTATGCATGTTTGTGTGTATGTATTACAGAAGAAACTCAGTGGAGAGATTGATGGAAACAGCCTCATCTAGATTTCCTTAATGAAATAGATGTCTGGCAGCATTTATCATAAAGCTAAGGTCTCCAGGAGTGAATTGGAAAGAAGGCACCCATCTTGATGTGCTGTTTTCTTGTGCTTAGAGATAGTAATTATTCTTTTCTCTTCCCACTACATGCATTCTCAGTGGGAGTCTCAGATGACTAAGGTGATGAAAAAATAGTTACACATGTTTTTCTTTTGCCCCTAAAGAGATATTCTGGGCTAGTTCCCTATTCTTTCAAATGAGTTTGGCTGGAGAAGGAAGGATTTTCTCGCATAGTGCTTGAGTTGTATGTTAAATTGTCTGCAGGAGGTTAGAACGGGGAGTACTAATATCATCTTTAAAGTAGTCTTAAAGGATTCCAAGACAGCTGCTCGGTAGTTTTGATGTGACATTCTTGAATATATTCTTTTCAAAAACCTTACATTAAAGTTTGCCAATGCATAGAATTCTTTATACACGCTGGAATTCATTAAATATATAAATTGCCTTCTGGATCATTGCATTTTTATACCACCTACATGCACATTAATGCCTAATTTGAAGTCAATCTGTTTTGGAAAATGTCTTCTTCATTGTAAATTTTAGTTGTCATTAGTTGTTGATGAGGGATTTAGAAAGAAAAAGTGGTCCATGGTGCCAAGGCAGATGTGCCTGTAAGTGTGGACCACTTTTGGAGCCAAGGCAGAAATGTCAAAATATAATTTCACCATATTCCATTTTCTGAGGAATCACCACATAATGGTGGGGGATATTTATGTTTCATGTCTGTATTTTATGAGGCATTGACAGAATGAGAGGTGGCCAGAAGAAAGAACAAATTTTCCTTGCAGAGGCAGCTATAAAAGAGTCAGGTACAGTGATTGCCCAGTGTATATAATTTTCCAGACTCTTCCAAAAGTCTGTTCTGCAGGCTATCTTACTCTATCTAACTAAATATAATTTCAAATATTGGTAAAATTTAGTGACTAGTCAAAAAGAAAGTTATCCTTAATTTGAAAATGTTATTTTGGCAAAATACCTCTCCTGTATTTAATCTAAATTTGTTGATAGGATTAACTTCTTTACCCCTGTTATGGCATGGATTCTACTTTGTGAAATCTTTATTTAAATAATTATTATTTTATTATAACTATTCTTTAATTAGTTATGTTTTATACCTTTCTTATGGCCTTGAGATTGTTGTTCTTTGTGTTATAATTAACTGGATGTTTAACATATCATCCTTCCATGATTTTCTATACCCACCAAAATAACAAGCTCTTAAGAAACCAGACATTGTGTCTTTGTAACTTCTCCTTGTAAGAATCATTCTGAGCTCTCAATAAATACTTAAGAAGTAAAGAAAGATCCTTTATTTTCCTGTCCAAAGACAAACTACAGCTTGTCTTTTATAATTTAATATTTAACAAGAACTTGCCATACCACTTTCCCAATCTCCACATGACATCACACAATTTTTCAGAAAATTATGTGATTAAAAATCAAATTCATATTATAGATCAAAAATATCTCTCTTTAAAAATGTAGGTTGAGGTCTTGACTTCCTGAGCAGTGGAGTGAGAATCTAGGTGAAGTCATTTTCTCTCTAAAATAATAAAAATTAAGGCAACACAACTAAAATCAACCATTTCAGACTCAGGGAGCTAACCAAAATCATGGATGAGGCTCAAAGTTGTATTTCCAATAGAGACTACCATGTCTTGGTAAGACAGTGAAGTCACAGCTGAACCTAGGTAAACAGTGAAGCCTGTGACAGTTAACTTGAGTTATTCTCATCTGGCCTTGCTACACTTCTCAGAGGCACAGGAACCAAAATCTGGCAGTTTTGCAAACAACAAAAAATATTTGACAGCATCTGGAGGTTTACTAAATGTATTATCCACAGAAAGCAGTCAAGATATTGTCCAAAGTTGCAGTTTCCTGGTAAGTCCGGATTTTCAGAGAGGGGGATTAAATGATTTGACTCAGAGCTCAGCTCAGGGAAATTGGTGGGGGACCTACCCCCAGGACATTACCTAAACAAGAACAAACTGCTGCCAACATCTCAGCTATCTAAAGTTGTGATCTCATTTGAGGTAAACTAGAGCCAGGATGAGAATTTAAAAGGAAATGCTGGACAATAAGACAGCCCTAGGGAACTCTGAAAAGCTCTAACATGTTCCTGGGGACATAAAATACTGTGCATATGTGTAAAGCTGTGTGCATGACCAGGAAAAGACCAGGGAAAGAAGGTAACATGCCCCCTGAGTGACCTTGAAGCCTTGCTGAAGTAAAAGTGAAAGCTAAGTCTGTCTTGTAAACTGCCCGAAATTTTAAGACATGCCTTCTCACAGATAGCTTTGGCAATGGGTGAAAGACATACAGGCAAAGCATTTTAATAAAAAACTCTTTGGAGTGATCACTGGATTGACCACTAAATTATACAGTACTGACCCCGGTGGGACTTCTAGGAAACCAGGCTAAAAACTAAAAACAAGAAGTTATATATTTTTTAAAATACAGGTGCAAATTCAGAGGCTACACAGTCCTGGATATGCAGAACTAATTCAGGAATGCCAAAAAATAAATACTCAACAACATGAAAAAGAACCACAGCAATAAAAAACCAGGAACAAATCAGCCATAGCAACAGATGTTGAGGAACAAAGTAGAAGAATGTGGCACCAGAATTGTCATCATATATTAACTAATGTTCAATTTTCAACAAAATTTTTTATAAGACATACAAAGAAAGAGGTGTGTCACATACACAGTAAAAAAGAAAAAGTAGCTATCATAAAATATTTTTAGTAGACTTAGACTTCAAATTAGTGATTAGAAATATTTTTTAAAATTAAAGAAAATCATATTTAAATAATTAAACAAAAATAGAACCACAAAGTCTCACCTAATACAAATAACAATAAAGATATAGAAATCATAATAAAAAAACTGATAGAAATCCTGGAATTGAAAGTTACTATAACTGAAATGATAAATTCACTAGACAATCTCAACAACAGATTTGAGCTGACAAAAGGAAAAAAAAAGAAAGAATGAAGAAAAGTGAACACAGGGATGATGATGCAGGACATCATCAACAGTAACAATAAAAACATAATGAGAGCCTTAGAATATGAGAAAGGTAAAGGGGAAGAAATAATATTTGAAAAAGTTGTTACAAAAAATGTCTGTATTTAATGAATAATATTAATCTATACATTAAAGACGAACATTCACGAACTCCAGTAGACAAATTTATGGTCAAACTGACAGAAGTTACACACAAAAAGAAAATTTCAAAAGCAGCAAGAGGAAGCAACTTATGAACAAGTAAACATCAATAAAAGTAACAGATGATTCTCATGAAAAACATGGAGGCTAGAAATTTGAGGGGGGGTGTGTACAAAATGTTGAAAGAAAATGACTATCAAGCAAGAATGTACATCCGTCTAAATTCTTCTTCAACAGTGAAGGAAAATTTAGAACATTTCCAGATAAAGAAAAACTGAAATTGCCACTATTACAGCTCCCCATAAGAAATCTGAAATGAATACTTAAGGTTGAAATGAAAGAAAACTGAACATTAATTTGAATCTACATGAAGAAATAATAAAAAAAAATTGGTAATGTTATCTACATATATGTGACCAATAACAATATAAATATTTTTCTGTATATAGCTCTTCTTCACCTATCAGTTTAAAAAGACAACTGTCCAGAACAATTATTAAAAAAAAAAAACTGTGTTGGTGGGCTCATAAACATAAAAAGAAATAATCTCTGAGACAATAAGAAAAAAGAGAGGAAGAGAATAGTTTTTTGAAGCAGTTTTCATATACTATTAAAACTAATTTAGTATTAATTAAAATGAGATTTATATAAATTAATATGCCAATTGTAATCCATAGGGCAATACCTAAGAATATACAACAAATAACTAACTAACAAACAAGCCATGAGAGTTCGAAAACTACAATGAACATTTTTATTTAACAAAATAAGACCATAATCAAGGAACAGAGAAACAAGAAAACAATTTAAAAAACCCATAACATATAGAAAACAAATAGCAAAACAGCAGATCTAAATTCTACTTTATTAGTAATCATATGAAATGTAAATGATTTTGACACCTAAATGCGGCAGAGATTGACAGAATACATAGATAATGCTATATGCTATTTTCAGGAGGCACACTTCAGAGTAAAAAAACACAAATAGGCCAACAATAAAAGGGTAGAAAAAAATATACAATGTAAGGAGTAACCAAAGCAGAAATGAAGTGCCTATATTAATACCATATGAAATAGAATTTATGGCAAAATTGATACTAGAGACAAAGAAGGATATTTTATAATGATAAGAGGGTCATTCCATGGAAGGTGCAGTGATTAGAAACATATGTGTACCTAATAACAGAGCCCTATATTACATGCAGCAAAAACTAACAGAATTGAATGGAGACATGGGCGATTCATCAATAACAGCTGGAGATGCCAATAGCCCATTTTTAATAGTGGGTAGGAGAATCACGCAGAAGATTAAACAGGAAATAGAAGACTTACCACTATAAACTAAATGACCTAACAGATATCTAAAAAACACACCCTGCAATGACAGCAAAGTATATATTTTTCTCAAGTGCATATGAAACATTCTCCAAAACAGACCACATGGTAGGCCACAAAACAAGTTTCACTACATTTGCAAAGACTGAAAGCATACAAAGTATCTTCTTTGGCCAAAATGGAATAAAATTAGAAATTAAAAAAAAATTTCCACTAATATGTGCAAATTAAACACTCCCTTAAATAACTAATAGGTCAAAGAAGAAATCACAAGGGAAACTAATTATGATTTAAATAAAAATAAAAACAAGACATGGGATACATTTATAGTAATACTTAAAGAAGAATCTATAACTATAAACATCTACTTTAAATGTAGAGTGGTCACAAATTAGTAATCTAATTTTCCACCTAAGAAAGTTAGAAAAAGAAGAACCAACTAAACCCAAAGCAAAGGTTTAAGAAAATAATAAAGGTATAATGAAAATAAATAAAATAGAGAAAAGAAAATTGATGTGGAAATAAATAATGATAACAGGAATTGACAAACTTCTAGAAAGACTTATCAAGAAAAAAGACTTAAATTATTATGAAGGAGAATGAAAGATGGCCATCACTATTGACCTTACAGAAATAAAAAAGATAATAAGGGAATATGACCAAATGTATGCTAAATTAGATAATTTAAATATAGAAGCAACTGAAACTAACTCAGGAAGAAGCAAACTCTAAATAGACCTAAATAATAAGAAAAAGGATTAAATTAGTAATTTAAAAACTTTCAACAAAGGAAAGTTTGAACTCAGATGCCTTCGCAGGTGAGTGTTACCAAAAATTTAAAGAAGAATTAAGCAATCTTTTACAAGTTCCTCCAAGGAAGAGAAGATGAGTAACGTTTTTTAATTCATTCTATAATACTAAAACTAGACAAAGACATTATAAGCAAACTATAGAGCAATATCCTTATGAATTTAGATTCAAAAAATTTCAGGAAAATATCAGCAAAGCAAATTTACCACCATATAGAAAGGATGATACACCATGACCACCTGGAATTTGTATCAGGAATGCAAGGTTGGGTCAACCCACTCAATACACTATATTAATAGAATAAACTATAAAACCACATGATCATCTCAACAGATATAGAAATAACATGTGAAGAAATCCAACACCTCTTTATGACAAAAAAAAAAAAAAAAAAAGCTCAACAAACTAGGAATTGAAGAGAATCTCCTCAATGTGATAAACGACATCTATGAAAAACCCACTGTTAATATCATGCTTAATGTGAAAGATTGGTTTCTTTTTTCTTTTTATGGAATAAGACAAGGATGTCCACTCATAACACGATTAATCATTGTATTGGAGATCTAGCCAGGGAAATTAGGCAAGAGAAAAAGTCAAAGACATTCAGATTGGGAAGGAAGAAGTAAAACTATTTTTATTTCCAGAGGACAGATGACATGATCTTATAGATAGAAGATTCCACGGAATTAAAAACAATAATAACCACCAACAAAAATAAAGGGAAATTTAGAACAAAAAAAGAGGTTCAGCAATGTGGCAGAATGAATGATTAATATACAAAAATCAATTGCATTTCTATGCACTAACAATAAATAATTCAAAATGATATTAGAGAGCAATCCCATTTAAATAGCAAGAAAAACAAGAAATATTTAAAAATAAATGTAATAAAAGTTCAAGACTCACACTGAAAACTATGAGAAATAATTCAAAGAAATTAAAGTTCTAAATAACATCCCAAGTTTACGGATTAGAAGACTTAATGTTGTTAAGATTGCACACTCCCTACATTGATCTTCAGATTCAAGATTATCTGTGTCAAAATCCCTGAGTTGTTTTTGTTTGTTATAGAAATTGATAAGCTGGTTCCAAAAACCTTACAGAAATGCAAAGGACCCAGAATATCCAAAGCAATCTTGGAGAAGAACAAAGAAGGACTCACTTGTTCCATTTTAAAAACAATATACTTTAAAGCTATAATAATATACTGCAAAGCTATAGTAATAATGTGATTTTTTTTTTTTTTGGTATAAAGATTCACATATAGTTTGTTGTAATATAAATGAAAGTCCAGAAATTAGCTCTTGCTTTTATGGCCAATTGATATGCAGTAAGGATGTTAAGACAACTTAATGGGGGAAAGAATATTCTTTTCAAGTAATGGTGCTGGACAACTGTATATCCATATGTAAAATTGAACTTTTACCCTTTCCTCGTACGATACACATAAATCAACCCAAAGTGGATCATATAACTATATGCAAGAGCTAAAGCTATAAAACTCCTTGATAAAATCAGGAGTACATCTTCACGACCTTGGGTTACACAATAGTTTATCTTATACGTCACCAAAAGCACAAGAGGCAAATGAGAAAATAGATAAACTGGACTTCATCAAAACTACAAAAAACTTTTGTTTACCAAAGGACGTGATTAACGCAGTGAAAATATAACTCGCACAATGAGAGAGTGTGGTTGGAAATTACATATCTGATAAGGGACTTGTATCCATTATATCTAAAAAACTCTTACAATTCAACAATAAAAATACAATCAATTTAATTTAAAAAATAATCAAGGTTTGAATAAACATTTCTCCAAAGAAAATATGCAAATGTCAATAAACACATGAAAAGTTGCTTAATATAATTAACATTAATTTGCATTAAAGAAATGCAAATCAAAACCACAAGGAGATAACACATTACACTCACTAGGATGGCTAAAAGTAACACAATAAAAAGACAGAATACTCTGTGTTGATAAGGATGTGGAGAAATAGGACTCCTTATACATTGAGTTATAATAAGACTTGGCATTTCCACTCACAGGTATATGATAAATAGCAATGAAAGCATATGTCTGCAAAAAATCTTGCACATGATTATTCATAATAGCTAATGAGTCAGAATAACCTAAATGTTTGTCAACTGATAAATGCATACATAAAGTGTGTTATATATACATTCAATGGAATGCTATTCAGCCATATAAGGGAATGAAGTGTCGATAGATGCCACTATGTGAATGAACCTTGGAAACACACTAAATGCAAAAAGCCAGTCACAAAAGACTAACAATATATGGTTCCATTAACATAAAACACCCATAATCCATAGAAACTGAAGGTAGATTATTGATCGCCTGAGTGTGGGGTGGTGGGCGAAGGGAGGGATCAGGAATGAGGAACTACTACTAATATGCACAGGGTTTATTTTTGGAGAATTGAAAATATTCTAAAATTAGATCGTGGTGATGGTTGCACAACTCTATGAATACAGTTAGAAAGCACTAAAGTCCACACTTTAAATTGGGTGGATTTCATCTGTAAAATATGTCTCAATAAGGCTGCACAAAATAAAAGAGGCTTCCTGGGAATAAAACCTTGACAACAAGCAGATTGATTCTATAAAGTACAAGTTACATCCTTACTGTTGTTGGTTTTCAGAAGTAATAATGACTTGTCCCTTGAGTTGAGATTTTATTTTGGGGCTGAATTCTATTTACTGTCCTGTTAACTGCTGTCTCCTTTTAATTTTTCAGGCTTGTTGGAAATCTGAAAGTCACAGGAAGGTGCAGTCCAAACAGTGGCAAGTGAGAGAAATAGAGTTTACATTTCCAATTTAAATTAACAACACACATATATAATTAATACGATTTGTGATCTTTGGGAGCAAATGAGATTATTTACACATTTGACTAGACAGTTTTGGAAAAACTCAAATTAGAATCCACATGGCCTCAAATAACTTCACACAGGAAACTGCAGAAATGAGTCAACTTTGCTAATCTGAGCGCTGAGCAGATCCTATCTAGAAAGATTGTGACTAGAAAGAAGCGTAAGAGCCAGTTAGATAGCTAATACCCCAAAAGTTTAGTCCTGGTTGGTTGCTGCTGGATAACAATCCAACTCCGATTTAGACGCATACACACCAACAAAATACCTAGACTCACAGATTCCATGGGTGAAGAATTTATTGTGGAAATGGCTTTTCTCTGCTCCACAATGTCCAGGGCTTCAGCTGGGTAGATTCAAAAGGCTGGAGGTGACTTCAATAACCGTAGGCTGTAGTCATCTGGAAGCCTCTTCATGGACATGTCTGGTTCCTGGGCTGGGAAGACTTGAAAGCTGAACTTCGTGCTGGGACTATTTGTTGGAGGACCTCATGTGGCATCTCCACGTGGCTTGGGCAACCTTCCAGCTTGGAGTTTCAGGGCTCCAAGACTGAATGTTTCAGCAGTGCCCTAGCTTCTGAAGGTATAATATATTATGTGTTTCCTCTAGTTTCTATTGTTTGAAGAAGTCACAAACTCAGTGAAATTCAAGGAGACAGAACAAAGGTCATCTCATCTTTATGGAAGAGATAAAGAATTTGTAGCCATGTTTTAAAACTGCTACATTCTTCAAGGGAGACAGCCAGTCAAACAAAAAGACTAAATGACTAGGCATATTCTTGCTCTTTTGGGACAGAAATGATTGGACCTCACTAAGACCTATATGAAATACCACTCACATTTATATTATATAAATGTGGAGGTCTAAATTCCTCCACATTTATATTGTATTTGTGTTCCAGGTTCTCTGTTAAGAAATATTCACCTCCTCTGTTAAGAAATATTCACCTCCGTACATTAATAAACTGGCAAGTTTGTGAAAAGTCAGTATCCTGGGAGTTTGGTTGTGTGCATTGGTTCCCTGACTCAGAACCCTGGGGACCTTGAGACAAATGCACAGTAATTGAGGCCCCAATGCCTGGAATCACTGTGGCCACGTAAAGGTTAGCTCAAATCAATTCCTGCTTGTTTTTATAAAAAATATTATTATAAAAGTTAAAGCTTAACTATCTTACATTTTTAATACCTTAAGAGTCACACAAATAGCCCGGAGAACTCCCATCACCCTGCTGATACTTACTCCTTCCCATCCTCCCAAAAGCCCCAGGGCTTTCTGTGAGAACACTCCAGCCTAAGAGCTGAGTTTGGCAGCCATTAAGTCATAAGCTGTTTTCTAAGAAGGACACCGTGACTGTGATTTCTGGCCCAAAGACCTCAGTTTGAAATAGATGAGGTGTCTGGGGAAAGCTTCAGGGAAAAGAGAAATGAGTAGAAGGGCTCTGGGCTGCACCTCCTGACACCCTTCCCTTGACCTACCGCCCTGAGGAAGAGGTGGAGGTTTTGCTCCAGTGGCTCCACATTGGTCCCAGTATCGTCCAGTTGTTTGTGGATTTGGGATACCTTTTGATATATGTTGACTACTCTCACATTGCAATACCAAGTTCATTTCCACAGCATGTCTCTCCTTTGAATTATGCTGTCCCAAGTGGTGGAGAAACGTTATTTAAATTGAACTAAAACAACTCCACTCCTTGAGTTGCAGGCCAAGGTCTTTACAAGCCAAAAAAAAAAAAAAAAAAGAAAGAAAGAAAGAAAAGAAAAGAAAAAGAAAGAAAAAGAAAGCTCTTCCTGAGATGTAAAATGAAATGTGAAATGGTAGGACAATTTGCAATGTTTCATTGTATGGTATTTCAAGGGAAGTCCAACATTTTCAAGCAACAAAAAGCTAATGCTTATGACCTGTGGTAGAAAAAGAGAAGTAAGAGAAAATCTGTGCAAACCACAAATCAAGGGTATTAGACCTTATCGTCCATAACAGTGCTTATTCTGGGAAAGTTTATTTTCCTCCATGATCATCAATTATTAAAATTTACTCTGCCCTCACAAGGCCACAACTAGGGGAGGGAAAGAGAACCCTTTTAAGTAATTGTCACTAATAAAGATTGCAAGGTGGTTGAGATGACTGGGGAAGAGGGGCAGCTGAGATGAAGCTAAAATAGGAAATCCCAAGGAAAAGAGGAAGGTCCAAGAAGAAGAGCATCAGGCAGAGGATGAGTCAGAATGCTGAGCAAGGAAGAGATCAAAGGCTCCAGTGCTTGCAAGATAAGAGTGCAGTTTCCATAAAACCTTGAGACATTGACATCACCTCTCTTTGGCTGTCTCCTCATCCATAAAACAATGATGAGACCATACCTGATGGGGCTGTCATGAGAATTGGGTTAGGTTGTGTGTGTCATGTGTTACATCAATACATATGTGATGCCTGGCAGCATGCAAGGTGCAAAATAAAACACACAATAAGTTGCACTTATTATTGTCGCTATTATTGTCACCATTGCCATTACATATTTCATTTCGGGAAATAAAATGTATTACTCCAAAGGGAAATTGATAATGTAGAGAATAAATATTGCAAAAAGAGGCCATGTCACTGGTGGGAGAGGGGAGGAAATGAAGAGTCTGTGTCAGGCACATCTTGCGGGGTGCGGTGGCTCATGCCTGTAATCCCAGCATTTTGGGAGGTCGAGGCCAGAGGATCACTTGAGGTCAGGAGTTCAAGACCAGCCTGGTCAACATGGTGAAACCCTGTCTCTACTATAAACACACAAAAAATTAGCTGGGTGTGGTAGTGTGGGCCTGTGGTCCCAGCTACTTGGCAGGCTGAAATGGGAGAATCGCTTGAACCCTGAAGGCGGAGGTTACAGTGAGTTGAGATCACACCACTGCACTTCAGCCTGGGTGACAGAGTGAGACTCTGTTTCAAAAACAAAACACAACACACACACACACACACACACACACACACACACACACACACAAAACGTTGCCCTTTCAACAGAAGCAACAACAAAGAATTTAGGTAAAATCAATGGATGAAACTCTCAGATGGGTATCCATGGTAGGCAGAATAATTCCTCGAAAGGACGCCACACCCTCATCCCTGAAACCTGTGTATATGTTATGTTACATGGCAAGAGGGACTCTGAAGATACGATGAAGATAATGGATCTTATAATGAGGAGACTACCTGGGATTATCTGGTTGGGCCCAATCTAATTACATGATTAATAGTGAAAGAGGGAGGCAGAAGAGTGGTTCAGAAAGATGGAATGTGAGAAAGACTCAACCTGCCAGCATTGTTGGCTTTGGAGATGGAGGAAAGAGACCAAAAGCTCAGGAATGCGTGGCCTCCAGAAGTGCGAATGCCTCTTAGTTTATAACCGGCAAGAAAATAGAGACCTTAGTCCCATAACCACAGGAACTGAACTCTCCCAACAGCCTGCAGAAACAGAAAAGAAAGTCTACCTCCGGAAAGGAATGCAGCTTGCTAATACCTTTATTCTAGTTTGGTGAGTCCTGTGCTGGACTCTCATCTGTACAGAACTGTAATATAATTAATGTATACTATTAAACTACTAAATTTTTGGTGATTTCTTACGGCAGCAACAGAAAACTAATACCTTATCCAAAAATAGGAGATTTTCCCTCAGAAAGCAGGGAATTCTGAGGAAGAGAATTAACATTTGGATATCTCCTATGATCCATACACTATTTTATTTTATTTCATTTTTTAAAACTCTAAATAACTTAGTGAGCCATTCATTATTGTTCCCATTTATGAATGTAAAAACAGGTTGAGTGGAAAACTAGGAAATAACACAACATTAAACTGGGTTGTTCCTGACTCCAAAGTTTATGGTGTGACCAGTTTATCACTCTATTTCTCCCATGCTTGAAATATTTAGGGGGAATTTTGTTGTGAAGATTACAGCATGGTGAGAGAGCTCACCTCACATGTTTCTTCAGATGTAGCTCTCAGACCTTTGTTTCCTCAGGATGATAGGTTTCTTAAACTTCCATAGAAAACCTGCCTTTTTACAGATGAATATGTGACATATTACATTTTACCAATATACCTGAAGCTGACTTTCTCTTCCTCCATCCCCACATGTTGAAGCTGTGCTTACGGACTTGTATGTAAGTATTCAAGAGGATTACAGTCAACTATAAGAATGGAAGTGCACTGCTGACAACAGGAAATTCTTGCTTAATAATTTAACTCAGAACCTTTGAGGTTCACTAAGCCTGGAAGAGCTCGAGGTGGGGAGGGATAGGTGACTGCATTTTTCCAATTGTATCTCTTGGCTGATTGGATCATTGGAACCCTTTCTTATTCTTACAGCTGGCCCATGTTACCTTTTTACCTGTAAGCAAGTCCACACCTGGGATTTTCTAAAAATAGCTGAAGAAGGCTGGTTCATTAAAACATCTTTCCAAAACACTAAAGGGGAACCTGGGGGATAAATACAAACCACAGGAGAAATGCAGGTATTCCTCCTGGAAAGCCAAACATTTGGGTTCATGCCCCTACCACCGCTGTCCCAAGACAGGCTTGCTCTCTCCCCTCAGTGACTGACTAGCAGGCCTTTTGTCTTGGTTTATATCCTAATAAATTGTCTGACTCACATAATAAAACTAGGGAGCAGCTGAAGAGGGATCTTAACTTTTTTCTTGAAAATAATAGAAGACAGATCCCATCTCTCACCTCTTTATTCTGTCCTAAGACTTACTTTTTTCTTTCCTGGCTGGGCACACTGTCTCATGCCTGTAATCCTAGCACTTTGGGAGGCTGAAGCAAGAGGATCATCCCAGGCCAGAGTTTCAGACCAACAGTTTCAGACCAGCTTGAGAAACATAGTGAGAGCCTGTTTCCAAAAAAAAAAAAAAAAAAATAGAAAATTAGCTGGGTGTGGTGGTGTGCCTATAGTCTCAGCTATTTGGGTGGCTGAGGCAAGAGGATCCCTTGAGCCCAGGAAGTCTTGGCTGCAGTTAGCCATGATCATGCCACCGCACTCCAGCCTGGGCAACAGAGTCACTCTGCTTCTAAACAACAAAAGAAATCCTTTTTTCTTTTCCTAAATGACTGATTTCAGGTGTCATTTCATCCTTTGATTTAGATCCTGCTCTTACATAAATATTTATACAAAGTTTCCCAGAGCATGATATTTGTGTCCCTAGAAAGCCTCAAGATGATTTAAAATGGTATACAAATCCATACTTTTATTTTAATGATTATGTCATTGTTTAAAATGTATAGTTATTTTAACATGCATGACAAAATTGTAACTAGTGCCTAAAATGATAATTTAACTGACTTGGATAACTTTTAAAGAGAGTTTAATTTAAGTAAAAACTACTTTTGCATTCATCCATGAAGAAGTGACTCTTATGAAGGTAATGACAGTAAAATAACAACAATAACGAATAGAAAATTTGGCAAAATAGATGAAACATCTGCTTTCAAACACCGAGCAATAGACAGGACTACCAGGGGGTAGTCCCATGGTAATCCTCCTGGTATTCTACCTGGGAGTAAGTTCTGGACCACAACACAGGGAGCAGAAACTCAAACAGAGCCTGGGGGTCCCTCTGAGTTCACATGTCATAGATCAGAGTTTAAGAAGGATGAGGCAGTTAGAATTGGTGGGACAAAGTACCATAAAGCAAGGACTTAATTACACAGTGGAAAAGCTCCAAAAAGCTGAATTGAGTATTTGGCTGAATACAAATATATATATATATATATTTTTTTTTTGAGACAGGGTCTCACTGTCACCCAGGCTGGAGTGCAGTGACACAGTCTCAGCTCACTGTAACCTCCGCCTCCCAGGCTCAAGTGATCCTCCCACCTCAGCCTCCCAAGTAGCTGGGACCACAGGCATGTGCAACTACCCTTGGCTAATTTCTAAATTTTTATAGAGATTGGATCTTCATATATTGCCCAGGTTGGTATCAAACTCCTGGGTTCAAGCAATCCTCCTGCCTCAGCCTACCAAAGTGCTGGGATTACAGGCATAAGCCAGTGTGCCCGACCTGAATACCAATTTTAATGTGCATATGGCAAAACTTTACAAGACCAAAGAACGCTGCTAGGAAAATAACATAGACAGTGGACCTGTAAGATGAACAATTCCTAAATTTTGCACAGTTTGGAATCATTCAATATTTCACTACCCAGTGTGAAAAGGTCTTGGTGGATACATGGGGAATTTAGTGATGATCCCAGAAATATCATCCCATAGTAATGGGAATAAAGTAGCCTGATTAAGTCCCCAAGACCTGCCCTAGAAAAAGCTTAAAAATAAGATTCGAAAGGATTAAGCTACACTGTAAGTAGTTTACTGCCTTACAGAAAAAAGTAACACTCATTAGAGGAATACAACAAAATGCAGAGAACTAAAAAACAAAACCTACTATGTCTGATTGATATTCAATAAAAAATTGCCATATATATATAGAAACAGAAAATGTGACCCACATCTAGAAGAAAAATCTATCTGCCTACCTATCTATCTACCTATCTATCTGTATCTATCTATCTTATCTGTCTGTCATGAGAAATGGTGACAGACATTGCAGAATATAATATCAGTAGATTTGAAGACAACATAAAAATAAAAACTGAATCATACAGAGGTTATAAACACTGATAAATAAAAGAGATTCCGTGAGTTGTGGTAAAATATCAAGCAATCTACCATGTAGTAGGAATCATAAAAGGGAAAGAGGTAGAGTGAGGAACAGAAAAATATGTGAAAATATAAATAAAAATATAAATTTTGCAAATTTACAAAAACCATTAAGTCAGAGATCTAATAAAATTTATGAACCCTAAACAGGACATACACAAAGAAAATAACACCAAAGCACATCATAATCAAATTGCACATAACTAAGTATGAGGAGAAATTCCTAAGAGCAGCTAACAAGGAAAAAGACATTACATGCGCAGGACCAACATACAAATAACATATTTCTAGTCAGAAGCTGTATAAGCCAAAATACTATGAAGCAGCATTTTTTGTGTACTGAAAGTAAAAATAGAACTATTAATCTAGAATACTATACCCAGTATAAATATATTTCAAGTGTAAATGTGAAATATGAACATTTCCAGATTAAAAAAATTGCTTGGAAGAATTATTGCCAATAGACCTGTACTTCTAGAAATGTTAAAGAAAGTTAATTAGGCAAAGGAAAATGATATCAGATAAAAACTTGGATCTATACAAAGAAATAAAGAGCATTACGAATAATAAATATGAAGGTAAGTATAAAAGACTTTATTCTTATTGTTAAAGCTTCTTTTGAAAATTTACTGTTTAAAGCAAAAAATAAGAAGATGAGAATGTATGGTGGGGTTTATAATATAGTGAAAGTGAAAGATATAAAAGCAATAGCACAAAGGATAGGAGAAGTAGAAGTATACTGTTATAAGATTGTTACATTATATGTGAAAAAATATGTATGATATTATTTGAAGGAAAGCTGCAGTAGGTTAAAGATGCATATTGCAAAACCTAGAGCAGCCATTAAGAAAATTAAAAGATGGTATAGTTAATTAGACTATGATAGAAATACAACTGAATCTTGAAAACTATTCAATTAATCCAGAAGAAAGTAAAAAAGAAAGAAATAAAAAGAACAAAGAAGAAAACAAATAGAAACAAAATAGCAGATTTATTCTAGTAATGTCCATAATAATAATTGCTATTATCATTATTATTTTAGTGTAATTCCATTAGATGTAACTCATCTGAAAACTCATTAATAGGCAGAGACTATCAAATCAATTTACATAAAAATATTAAATTGGTGATACACAGGTGAGAAGATAAAGCTAAATTCATAAAGATAATATAATAACTAAGAATCTGGCAAACACTGTTTTAGTAAAATATAATAACTATAGCACTAATTTAATTAAAAATGCACACACAGTGTTGGAGATTGGGGTTGAGAGTGTATGAGGGTTCAGTTCTCCAATAATATAGGGATAAAAATCATTACATTCAATTCAAATCTCATTTTATAAATGGCTATTTTCTGTAATGTCCTCCTCAAAAGGCTAGGAGTGGATCTAAGTAACCTATATATTATTAATAAATCTTCTGATTTAATTATTTGTAAATTATATATTATTTCTTTTGAATATATTGATAATTTTAGCCAATACTACAAAATGGAGAAATAATGTCTATAATTTTACTATTTGCTATGTTTAGGACTTTTAATAGAAACATAAGTAATACTCCTGCATATTCTGTCTTATTAGATGTTTCAGATATGGAAACTGAGGTTCAAGTTGATTGAATGCCTGATTCCTGTTTTTATAGTGCTCACACGGCATAAATGAGGTCGTATATCTCTATTTCTAGATTGCAAATGCTGTCAACTTTCTTTCCCCGCTCCAAGTTCTGCTAGGCGTGGATTCATAATGAGTGTCCAGGCTCTCCTTAGCTTTCCTTCTTTTAGTGGTGCAAATATTTTAGATTTTTCCTTCCAGTTTTAGTATGTCCAGGCCAGCAGGTCCTCATCTCTTCAGTGCCTCATTAAGCCACACTCTTGTTCCCCTGGCATTCTGCTTCCCCAAATCCAATGTAGGAGCATGAAGACCTATGGAATCACCCCCTAGCCTTCCTTCCTGTGTCCCTGTTTGTAGGGGAGAGTGAATCAGGTGGTCTGGATTCAGAGCTGGTCTGGCCAGGTACTAACTATAAAACTTGAGGAAGTTACAGAACTACTCCAAGCCTGAACTTGTTCAGCAATAAAGGACATTACAATAGTGGAGGTCTCCCACAGGCGGAATTCATTGCTGTTGTGTAAAGCGCTTAGCAGAGTATCTACAATAAGACACACATCCTAAAAGTTGCTATTGTTTTTGTTACTGTTATTCTCACTAATGGATAAATAAGAAGAACCTTTAGTGTGAGTTCTTCCAGATTTTCATTCTGTTTCCAGTAAACTCTAGAGAGTCAGGAGTTTGCTGTGCATATGGGGCCCAGAGACACTTAGCCTGGTGCATACTGTAGCCAGCAGCCAAAGGTGACTACCCAGCCATTGAAATGAGGCTCATCTAAATGGAGGCGCACTTGAGTATAAAATACGGTACAGAAACGGAATGTAAACTACTTATTCATAATTTGATATTAATTACATGATGAAATAATACTGTTTTACATATGGGGTTAAACAGAATATATAACTAAAGTTAGTCCACTGTTATTTTTAGTTTTTTATTACAGCTACTAGAAAATTTAGAATTACATATGTGTCTCCCTGTTGTTTTTATGGGACAGTCCTCATCTAGTGTCCACTTCTTAAGTAATCAGGTCTACTGCAGGGTGAACTCTGTGCCACACACTGCAGGTAAAGACCTCCCAATCTGTTTAGAATTTCAAGGAAAAGTTCTAGGAAATCACAAGATTTCTATGAGTATTTAGGGACACAACTTATATTCAATTACACAGGGGTGAGCATATAGAAGTCAATAAAAGTTCGCTAGTTTTGTTACTGTTACTATCTCTGTATTAAGTGGGAGGCTGTAGGATTATCTGTGCCTCAGAAGGGAGAATCATCTCACTTGCACACACAGCTGACGTGTTCCTAGACTCAGTGGCGTGCTCTGCACTCAGGGAAAACGGCTCCTGGAACTGCTGGTTCTGGAGGCAGCCTGGCCAGCAGCAGGACTGCGAAGCATCAACTTGGGTCCATGGAAGCTAGCAGTGACAGCCTGTGTGAACCCAGTAACTCAGTGGTGGCAGGCAGGGTTACAGTTGAGAGTTTTGTGGCTTGCTGACCTGAGTGGTGCAGAGGATGGAAGTTTGTGGAAGGACCTTGGAGATGCCTGTCTTTTCACCACATTCTCTGAGAACTGACTGGCTTCTCTCTCTCATGTCTCACCCCCTACCGAGGTTTCTAGGGACCAAAGGGTCTCCCTGTGAGGGGCAGACCACTCGTGATTTATTTGAGGTTCTCCTGCCAAGTACTCTCAATGTTTAACAGGTTTCCACCAGAGCATCTCATCTTCCTTCCCCCTGTCTGTTTCTTCACTTCTCGGTATTAGATGCTAAATAGATTCGGATGAACAATTTGGCTCACTCGGCTCCTTCCTGGCCACTGCCTGTGTTACCTCCCCCACATAAAGCCTGAGCTGACAACATTGGAATTTATGAAAACCAGTAAGAAGTGAGGTATGCAGCGCAGCACTCACACGGAGCTGACTCTGAAGGGCTAAGCCCTCTATTTCCGGGCCAAATTGCACAAATAATAGGGCTAGGACCCTTGCAATTGCAAACAGCAAGTATGTGAAGGTAATTCAAAGAAAAGTAGTTTATGTGTCTTTGAAAAACTAGGATTGGAAGTGGGCTGTGGGGGCCATCTTCCCCTGTACCCCAGTGTAGCTCCAGAGTTCCCAGGGACCCTGGGACTGACTGGTCCCCCGTGTGATCCTTCACATCCCACCCTAGGATCTGGCTGAAGCTTGGGCTCCAAGGAGAACATATCCAGAGATTTCCTTGTATGGATTTCCCTCTGAGGTTTTAGTTGTGGAGGAGAAGAGAATCAATGTAAGCTTGGTAACCCTTTCCAGATCTCCACACGAGGCCTCCGTACTCCTGTTGTGCTTCGCAGAATCGCCTTCCCGGAGTAGGGATGTGGGGATGGTCTCTAGCCACAGGACGGAACTTCTGGGGTTTGTGTTTCACTGGTGGAATGTGGAGTGCCTTTGGGGCTCACAGGCACTGATCACAAGAGGCCAACCTGTTTTCTCAATCTCACTCGCTTGCCTCCAAGTTCTGTGTTCATAAGCTCCACAGAGCCCCTCTGCACACATGATTGGAACCATGCTCTTTTCAGCCTTGAAATCCAAAGGAAACAGAAATATGCCAAACTGCCATATGATTTCTGTTAAGTATATATACACACACATATATATGTGCCTGTATGTATATATATGCACGTGTATTATATCTATACATACACACCTACACACATGTATATATACATACACGCATGCATACACCTATTTATATATACACACATGCATTTATGCACATGCATAGATTATATATGTACTGTTCATGCCTACACATGCACACATGTATACACATACATGCATATATACACATACGTACATACGTATGTACCCATGCACACACTCACTACCTATTTCAGGCTCTCTATGGACTCACTGGCAGTGGCTGAGGCATACTGAAACCTGGACACAAAGTTCACTCGCTCCAGTTCCTCCTGGTGTGACTGCTCGGCTTTGAGAGCTGAGCAATGAAGATCCAACAGCTTCAGAGCCAGCCTGTGGTAGAGACGTTTGTCGTGTTGCATGAGAGAGACTGTGCTGAGAATGAAGCTTCCTGAGCAGAGAGCACTGCCCTGGCTAGCCTAGGACCTGGAGGTTTGAATGAAGCAGGCCAAGTCCTGGCCCCTCGTGGTGAGTGCTGTGCTGACCCTCAAATAAACTGTTGTGCTTCATTATTAGACACGTTTTTATTTGAAACCTCCAACTATTGCCATTCAAATGCTGTCCCTGAAAGGAAACAGATTGCAGGACAGGGTCACGGGGGGAGCCCCAAGAAAGTGCTCCCTGCTTTCTTCCTGCTCCAGCAGTGACGTATGTTCGCCTGTCAAAATGATGAGCTCCACAGTCAGAGACTTTGTGTATCACACCGAGGAATAATAACACTAAAAAGTACGTTTAAGAAAAGGGAAAAAATCAGATACCTTCCAAACAAGGGAAATTTGTGTAAAAGTGGAAATGATAATTGGCGATAACCTGGAGTTTGCGCAGTCTGCCAATCTTTGCCTTCTGGAACAGAATGCCTGCCAACAGCCAAGACCACGGGCACCCACAGTGCGTGCAGGTTGTCATCCTCTGAGTTCCTGTCACTGAGGGAAGCATTCATGTACAAAAGCTTCACTTCTCCCCTGAGCCTTCCCCTATTTGCCCAACCAATTATTTCCAGAGAAATTAGGCAAAACAACTCTGAAAATAATGCAAGAAGTTTGCTAAAATAACAGACTGAGATTGTATTGATCATATCCAGCTCTTTAAAGACACCGACATAGCCTTAAATACACCATTGAGGGTTTTGCAGAAAAATGAGTTTATTAGGTTAGAATCCAGCAACCGAGGTTAATGTACAATGTTTCAGAATCTGGTGCACTTTGTAATGGAGTAGAGGAGACGCCAGCCTGGCAGTCTTGGAATATAATATTTACACTTTCCAGAGAACAGTCAGTACCTGAAACTGGACTTTTATGTGGGGGCTGATCCTTCTTGTGGCCATGGCTCCCTCTTCTGAAGGCCTTAAAGAAGACAAAGCAGAAGTGTTAGTGTGACAAGTGGAGGTGAGTGTTGTGTTGATGCATGCATTAAGCAGCTCAAGTGGCATCATTCATATCCGTCAGTTTAGAGCAGCTCAGTCTACAACATATGACAGGGTATGCAATCAGCCCATAAATGTGTGCATAGGCATTATCAGATTACTTTATTTCCTTTAAACAAACTCACCTTAACCTTCAGGTGGAAGACAGTCAATCTTCATTCTCACTGGCAGAGATGCCTAGTGCTCCCCGCAATAGAATTTTCCTGCTTCTCGTAACTGGGGCCATGTGACCAGACAGGGCCACAAACCACAAGCAAGAGTGCTGTGCACCGTTTCTGGGCTGAGGTAGTATGAAGTCTTGGCTCTGCCCTCCAACTATCTCTTTGCTGTCCCAGCAAGCTTCAAAACCATGCTTTCCAGATGGTGGTGGCCATAGAAGCAGGCCAACAGATCCACATCCAATTTTCTGGAAGCAACAAAGACATCATTGTTGAGTGGAGCCTGGTTCATTTAGGAATTAGTTACATTGCATAGCCCAGTGTATTACCTGCCTAATTGTGTCCTCGGGGCTCACAGGGTGGGAAAGACTTACAACATGACAGAGAAATGAGACAAGGGCCCTCTCCATGTCACTCTGTTGTGGTGGCCACAGATCCGTTCATGGTCTAGTGTTTGTAATCCTTAGTTAATCCCACATAGTACTTAGGGGTCAGAAGTTCCACCTGCTGAGAGGAGTAAGGAACAAAAGGATGGTCGCTACACACTTCAGCCTAGGGCTACGAGTGGTGGGCACAGGTAAGCCGATGCCGAATGATATGGTTTGGATCTGTGTTCTGCCCAAACTCCATCTTCAATACTAATAACCAGTGTTGGAGGTAGGACCTGGTGGGAGGTGACTGGATCATGGGGGTGTATTTCTCGCGAATGGTTTAGCACCATTCCTCTCGATACTGTCTTTGCCATACTAAGTTCTCATGAAACTTGGTTATTTAAAATTTTGTGGCATTTCCTCTCTCTCTCTCAACCTCTCTCCGTCCTGCTCCTGCCATGTGAGACACCTGGACCTTCTTCACCTTCTGCCATGATTGGAAATTTCCTGAGGCCTCCCCAGAAGCAGAAGCCATTATAGTTCCTATACAGCCTGCAGAACCATGAGCCAATTAAACCTCTTTATAATTACCCAGTCTCAGGTATTTCTTTATAGCAATGCCAATATGGACTTATACACCAATACAGATGCAGTTCACTCCCAGGCACAAGCCCAGGGAGACATGGAGTGGATTACAGTGCAGTGATGCTGCCACTTTTAGGGTCTGGGGTGCTGTGGCCAGTCCGCTCCCAGCACAGAATGAGCAGCAGCAGAACGTCCTCAAAAGGGGAACAGGTTTTTCTCCTTTTGCCCACATGGCCCCAACTCCTTGCCTTTGAAGGATGGATAAAAAGACCTGGAGGAAAATGGAGCAAAATAACAGCCCTATTCCAAATTGATGTATAAACTTAATGTAATTTCTACCAGATTCCCAACAATATTTTTTGCAGAGACAGACAAGCTTCTTCTACCTTTTATATGGAAAGTCAGAGGACCTAGAAGAGCTACAACAATCTTGAAAAAGACTGAAGTGCAAAAATAATTCAGTAATTAAGACAGCATAGTACTGGCAGATGAATAGACACATAGATCAATGGGATAGAGAATCCAGAAATAATCACACTAAAAAAGCTAACTGATTTTTAACAGAGGTGCAAAAGCAGTTCAATGGAGAAAACGTAGCCTTTTCCATCACTGGTGTTGGTGCAATTGGACATCCATTAGCCAAAAAAAAAAAAAAAAAAAAAAGAATCTCAACCTAAACCTCGCAACTTTTGTATAAGTTAACTCAACTCAAATGGATCATGGATACGGAAGGTAAACTTATCAATATTTCAGAAAAAGAAACTTAGGAGAAAATCTTCTGAACCTAAAGCTAGGTTAAGGGTTTTTAAACTTGAGACTAAAAGTACAACCTATACAGGGAAAAATTGATAAACTATATATAATAAAAATTTTTAAAGTTGTTCAGTGAAAGACCCCATGAAGAAAATGAAAAAAAAAAAAAAAAAAAACAAGCTACAAGTTGGGAGAAAATATTTGCAAACCACACATCTGACATACAATGTTTTAGAATACATAAAGATATCTCAAAATTCAACAGTAAAAAAAAAATTTAATTAGAAAATGGAAAAAAAGGGAGAACATACATTTTACTGAAAAGGATATGTAGAGAGTAAATAAATACATGAAATTATGTTCAACATTATTAGTCATCAGGGAAATGCAAATTAAAACTACAATGAGATACCACTACACCCCTATCAGAATGGCTGAAGTCAGAAATAGTGATACCATCAAATGCTGGTGAGGATGTGGAGAAAGTGGATCATGCACTCGTTGTTGGTGGGAATGTAAAATGATCCAGTCATTCTGGAAAAGTTTGGCAGTTTCTTAAAACACTAACCATGCAAGTATCATATGGCTTAGCAATTACACTCTTGATTTTTTATCCCAAAGAAATGAAATCTTATGGTTCCACACAGGCATGCTTATGAATGTTTATAGCAGTTTTACTTGTAGTAGCCAAAATGAGACAACCCAGATGTCCTTTGTGCAGTGAGTGGTTAAACAAACTTGGGTACCTCCACGTGATGGACCATAGCTTAGCAATAGAAAGGAACAAACTCTTCATACATGCCACAACTTGGATGATCTCAAGGGAATTATGTTGAGTGATAAAGGTCAATCTCACATGGTTACGTATTGTATGATTCCATTTACATGATGGTCTCAAAATTTAAAAAAATATGACGATGGAGAACAATTTCACTAAATTGCTATCTAATTTGCCAGAGATTGAGGCTGTGAGAGAGGGGTGAATGTGACTTTAAAGAGATGATGCACTGTTTATATTGTAGCAGTGGGATGGTCCTGTGTATGGTGGTGGTAGGTACACAAATGTGCAGACATGGCAGAATGGCAGAGAACACACGCACACCCAGAAATGAAAGCGTGCAAAATGGTGAAATTGGAATAAGGTCTGTGGCCTCCATCACAGTCAGTGTCCTGGTTTTGATGCTGTATTGTAGCTGGGCAAGATGTTAACACTGAACAAAACTGAGTGAGGGGCACACAAGACTTTCCCGCACATTTTTTGCAACTTCCTGTGATTCTATAATTACTTTAAAATTAAAAAAATTTTAAAAATCTGGCAGACGTAGACCATGAACTTAAGCTCCTTGTTTTTCTGGTTTTTTGTTTTTTGTTTTTTTGACATGGAGTCTTGCTCTGCTGCCCAGGCTGGAATGCAGTGGCATGATCTCGGCTCACTGCAACCTCCACCTCCCAGGTTCAAGTGATTCTCCTGCCTTAGCCTCCCAAGTAGCTGAGACTACAGGCGCGTGCCACCAGGCCTGGCTAATTTTTTTTTTTTTTTTTCGTATTTTTAGTAGAGACGGGGTTTCACTGTGTTAGCCAGGAGAGTCTCGATCTCCTGACCTTGTGATCCTCCCGCCTTGGCCTCCCAAAGTGCTGGGATTACAGAATGCAGCAGGCTGCCTGCCAGCAGGGGCTGCCTTGCCTTTGAGTCTCCCTCATCCTCTGGGGAAGACCGTGAGTGGATGAAGGAGTGTAGCTCTTGGCTGATCGACAACTCAGCCCAGTAGAAGCTCTTGGCTCTGAGGCTGGATGTGGAGTGCAGAATTATTTCATGCTTTATCATTTGTTCATTTGTTAAACAATGATCCAGCTAGTACCCACTGTGGTCCAGGCCTGTGCTGGGATTTGAGGCACTAAAGCCTGAACCCTGTCTGCAAGAGGGTCCTCTATTGCTCCTTCATAGAGCGTGACAAGTAAAAGTAGAGGTGAGCCAGTAGAGGTGAGTGTAGGAATCTCACACAAGGCCAAATAGCCCAGCTCACAGGCTCAGAAGCTGAGGTTGAAAACAAATAAAAATTCAATCAAGAGCAGGTAGTGTTTCTGGTGGAGAAGAGATCACATGCAAGACCAAGGGGTCCCTGGGTCTGCACTTTGCATGTAATCTCTTCTACAGCTGGCCTCCCCAGTATTCCCTGGCACCATGGTTTCCGTGAAGGGGACCCAGAAGCCTTGGGCATGAGGTGGGATATACCCCAGGCAGAGAAGAGTCAGGTCTCAGACATGGCAGGATGGGGGCTGAGGATAGAGCAAGTTCAAAGAGAAAAGTAGGAAGCAGAGCCTGGAACAATTCCAGTACCAGAAGGAGACAAGGAGAGTGGCTTTTCAACGAGTGGTTGGCCGTGAGCTGGGCTCGCCAGAGGAGTGGGTCTGCAGCAGACTCCCGCGGATGTTGCTGCACCCACTTCTGGCCTGGTGAGAGCTTTGCAGTCAACTGCAGGCTTTGCACATCTCACAAATTAGTGGTACTGATTAATTAGCAGCCCTGCAGTGTGGTGCTTGAGGCCTCTGGTTCGGAAATTACATGGCTTGACTTCCAGTCCTGCTAGGACAAAAAATGATGACCTTGAGCAAGTTACTTAATGGCACAGATTCTCATTTTTTCACTCATACAATAAACATAATGTTAATACCTACTACATCATAGTACCATTGTGAAGATTACATAAGATCATGTAAGTAAAGGGCTTATCAGATCATCAAGCACATTCTAAGCACTTGTTACCTATAATTAATACTACAATTATCACTACACTGTTAGTATTGTTTTATTTTTCCTTGGCTCACTAACCCTGGAAATGTCCTCCACTGTGTTACTACAGCACGTCTCTCTGGAGAGGGGAGCTTTCCCCAGGTCAGGGTATGAACCCCTCCAATCCCCCAAGATAAATCAGGGCCCCAACCAGGCTTCAATGCAGACACCTCATAGAGGACTTTGCAGGCTCCCCTAGTGCAGGACTCAGGTGGCCAGTTATCTCTTTGTAGTGTAACCCATTCTTTTCCTTCAACCTTTTTATGGGCTTGGGCACAAGTCAAGTCCTTCATCTCTCTTTCCTCGTGCAGCCCTTTCCTCACTCTCTGGAAGTGAGATGCCATAAAGAGACATCCCCAGGGCACACTGAATCATGAGAGCATTCCGCAGCACTAGAGAACATCTTTTGATTTTTTCCAGGACCACATTTTTTTTTCTCCAGTTTTCTTCGTCTTCTGGTTGAAAGATTAAAAAAAATTGCGTGAAAACTTGTATGTATCTTTTTGAAGAGGTAAAACAGAACCAGCTGAACCTAATCAATTCGCAGAGATGCCATAAATGCTCACCAGGCTACAAAAGGGCGACCTCGCTGATACAGCAAAGGAGAAGTGAGAGCTACGATGAGAACATGGCAGCCCCTCGACTCCGGAATACACACCTCTCAAGCTCGCTTTGTGTTTATGCCTGTCAACTCTAGTGGCTGAGCTGATGATTAGAGAGAGGACTTTAAATGAGGCTCCCAGAGAGCCCAAGCCTCGGTCCAGGTGTCCCCTGGGAATTGGAGTTGCCTAGTGAAGGTGGAGGAGAAAAACGGACACCCTATCAGAGTCCAGGCCTTAGAGTGGGGACACAAAGGTTGATGCCACCCTTCTCTGCTTGGACTGTTGTCCTAACTACTCATGTAGTCCTGTCTTCACAG
This sequence comes from Macaca fascicularis, assembly GCF_037993035.2. Taxonomy (NCBI): domain Eukaryota; kingdom Metazoa; phylum Chordata; class Mammalia; order Primates; family Cercopithecidae; genus Macaca; species Macaca fascicularis. The sequence continues at coordinate 53,988,991 of NC_088383.1, read as the reverse complement.
ATTCCAGAGAATCGGGAGAAGTTGCACGTGCCTGGTTATGCCCTGAAGCTTTCCTCCTTAGGGTCTAACCTAAGCTTTCTCTGATTACCTCCAGATACAAATATTAAAAGATTGTTGTAAATGGGCACAGCAGATAAGTGGGACAAGTCCCACCTCTATCTCCTCTCATGCACAAAGTTATTGCCATTAATTGGTCATTGCATTAGTTTTTCCTTCTGGGCCCTGAGTAGGTCTTAGTCATCTCCCAGCCATTGAGTGAAGTTGGCAAACAAGGTGAAACAACTCTATCACGGCAGATCTTCTCTGGCCATCCCAATTTGTTAGTCCTAGAATCACCACTGATGTGGCATCAGATGGGCTTTTATTCACTGGTTTCCAAGGAGAATCTCCCAGAGAGTCTGAGGGAGTTGAGGAGACTCTGCACAAATGGTGACTAAGTGTTGAATCACTCCATGCTAGTCAGGTCTAATGTGGGCCACAGCCACAGCACTGTGATTTGTTCCATGGCCAAGAAGAATGAATCTGAGGCAATAAAGGGATCAGGACTCATACTTTCCATTTATTCTTGGAGACAGGGGACAGAGTTTAAATTGTATTTGTGTGGGTGCATGTGGTACATAAACTTCATTTTCCAGCATAGGTATAGGTCGATCTTGCTTTAAGAAACCTGGTCGATGAACAGAATTTCCACAGGACCCACCACCCTAAATGTACTGATGAGGTCCTATTGAAACCTATCATTCACAATCCACTGACACATCATCTGAGCCACTGATGGGGGTTGCCAGCCTTCTACATTTTCCCTCTTCAGCATTGCTGGGAGTATCTTGGAGGTGTTTTCTGATAAGCTCATGACCAAATTCCCTCCCTCTGGGTGAGACCACTGCTTCTCCGACACCTCAGTTCTCAGCTGCTGCTTGTTGAGTACCAGAAAGCTCCTGCCTTGAGGAGAAAACTCTGACTTCTTGGAGTTTAGCGTTCCCTGAGACGCTGACATGATGCTCCCACTTCCTCTTGGGTCACTATAGTCCTCCTCCTGCTCTATCTGGTATAATAATTTCCTCCTAGGGATGTTAAGACTATGCCAAGAATCACCAAACTGTGGTGCCCTGGACTACAGAGGTGCATTTCTGTGTGCACGCATGGGTATGGCAGGCACTGGGCTATGACACTCCAGCAACAAACACTGGGTTTTATGTAGCATAGCCTCTGCCCTGTGTTTGAAAAGGAGCTCCTGACCTGTCCCTGGGTCAACTTTGGAAAATTTCTCTTCCAGGATTCTTTCCCCTTACAGAAAACATTAAGTCATCCCAACATATACAAGACATGTTCCACCTTCATAACTGACATGGGTTCTATTATAGTTCAAGGGTACTCTTTTGCCCCCATGGAAACAAACTTCTGTTGGTCCCATCAGTTTAGTTTGCTGAGCAATAGGAGATATGTGAATCTGAAAGTCAGGCTACAATGCCCAAATGTGAAAATTATAATTTAGAATAAAATACAAAAGTTTTGCCTTAAAATGTGTGTATCAAGAATGGTGGGTGGCAAATTATGGTAACTGAGAGAGTGGTGCTGAAGCCCTAAGTTTTGTTCACATTCTTACCTAAGTAAGAACCTGATCAAAAGAGGGGAATGTTTAAACAGAATTATGGGAGGCTATTGTTTTGAAATGAGCTGGTACACTAGGCCCCAACAGACCTGAGAAAATCAAAACAAAGTTTCATGCTGAATGCCAAATAATTAAATGGAAACTTTAAGAAAACAGATAGGCCTTAAAACAGACCAGATTTTGTATTTTTTATGTACCCAGGAGATTCCAGCACAAGGAGGCCCCCTCTACTGTAACCCTTACCAAAAAAAAAAAAAAGAAAGAAAAACCTGAATTCCTTGTTCCCACCTTACAAAACATACTCCTCTTTCATTTCCTGGTAGGATTTCAGACCAAATCAGTACATTTACAATGGAGACAGAGTGATTTCAATGCCTAAAGTTTTGGTCAACCTCTTAAAATTGAGACATTGATCAAAAGTAGGAAATTATTAAATTAAGTTGAGTCTAAAACTGCCTCTTTACATTTTTCAGTTTGGCTTAAGTGTTTCTCTATACATAGTGCACTGTATTAGAATGAATGGTGTGTGGTAAGAGGAGCTCTGCTGACCTTCTTCTCATTGAAATTTAACTGGTGAAAATTATAAAAACAAAGCAATTAATGTGGTGAAACCCTATCTCTACTAAAAATAAAAAAATTAGCCGGACATGGTGGTGGGCGCCTGTAACTGCAGTTACTCAGGAGGCTGAGGCAGGAGAATTGCTTGAACCTGGAAGACTGAGGCTGCAGTGAGCGAAGATTGCACCATTACACTCCAGCTTGGGCAACAAGAATGAATCTCTATCTCAAAAAACAAAACGAATAAAAACAAAAAAAAATTTCACCTCTAAAAATTGTCTCAACAGCATGCAGCAAATGGAAAAACATTTACTTGAGAAAATCTAATACATCTTGATAAAAATAGCAAGATACTGACATTTGAACCATTTGAACCATGCTCCCATGTTCAGCCCACACTCAGCTTCCTGTGAAAAGAGCTCTACCCTAGGGACTTTACTCCAGATGCGTTCAGCCAAGAAGGCATAGGATCCCTCTCCTTCCAGTTTCCAGTCTATGACTTTGGCTTCCTGCAGAAAGAGGCAGAATACCAGCTTTTCTCATACCCCTCTTCTTGCAGGAGATCTATTTTGGGTGCATGTGGCTAAGAGGACTAGCATTTACTTTTTTCACCCAGCTCCCATTCATATAAAAGAAGTTCCACCCCAAGCATGGCAAGTCAAAATGTTGGGACTACTTTTGTCCATGACCCAGCTTGTTCAATGGATGAAGATTCCACAGCAGTAGGGGCAATCCTAGAAGACCATGGGCTACCATCTCTGACCAGTGACCACTCACAGAGCAGGATATCCCCTTGGGAAACATGGACTACTGTTCTTGCCCATATGTCCCACCCAATGGCACAGGGATTCTGTAGAGGAGAAGAGGCAAGCCTCAAGCATGGGTAGCTCCACAGTTGTTCCTGAGTGGATTGATTTTGTTTGGAAAAGAGTGCAAAGAATTTTATGCCTAAGGGTATTGTCAAAAACAATGGAGATCTTTGTGGAGAGCCACTAAGAGGGGACTTGTAGTTCCATGAGACTTGTAATAAGTGAAAAAGCAGAACAGCCAAGAGTCTAACAGAGAGAACCCAGAAAAGAAAGAGTGTAGAAAGATCCTCCTGGGATCATGGTCAAATCTATGTATTGGCAAGGCTATTCACATAGCCTTGTCTGCTTTCAGTTAGAAAAAAATTAGAGTAGGGAATGGGACAGAAACAGTACCCAAGTCACACACAAATTCATCAAAAAGGGACAGACGCTTCCCTGGCACATGACACTTAAGCACATGCTCTGACCAAAAACTGACTTAACCAAAAGCTATTCTGTTCCAGAGGAGACTCCTATAAAGCCAACCTTAAACAGAAAATCACATTTATCCTTTGAAGTCTGGAAGACTGTGTGCATTCCAAGGCCATGTCCTCTCAGGAGTAACTGAAGAGGAATATTTCAAACTACTAGTTCCTACTTGATCTTGGGAAAAAATTGTAACTTTCCTGAACTGTGAAAGCAATTTCCAAGCCAAATATACATCCACGGCAATGGGTAAAAATTTAATGACTAATGAGGGCTTAAGCACAACCTTTGACCAATAAGCAGCTTAATGCAGAGCCAGGGGTGACCACTAGGCTAAATGATAAAAACTGGGGAAAAAGTTATGAGGATAGACAACAGAGGCTGCATACTGTAAGGCTAGGGGAAGAATAAACTTCACAGATTTAATTTAGACAAATCACTAAAAATCAACAAATGACTCGTGGGAGAGGGAACAAGCCTGGGTGTGGGTGTAACAGGAATGTAATCAGTTGGAATTTCTACAATGTATTGTCTAAAATGTCCAGTTGGAAACAAAAAGATTACAAGATATGCAAAGAAACAGGAATGTGTGACTCATAGATAGTAAAAAAGATAGTCAGTAGAGATTAGTTTTGAGGGAACCCAAGTGTTGGACTTAGTACACAAAGACATAAATTAGCTATTATAATATGTTCAAAGAACCAAAATAAATTGTTTAGAAATAAAGAAAATTATGGTGATGAAATCTTATCACACAGAGAATATCAACAAAGAAATAGAAGTTATGAAAAAAGAATTAAATGGGCTTTCTGAAATTGAAAAATAAAATAATTGAAATGAGAAATTTACTAGAGGAACTCATCAGTACATTTTAAACTGGCACAATCAGGAATAAGTGAATTTGAAGACAGAGCAATAAAGATTATGCAATCTGAAGAACACAAAGGAAAAAGGATAAAGAAAAACAGAATCTCAAAGAAATCTAACACCATTAGAAACAGCAATATATGTGTGATAAAATTACCATAAGGGAAGGAGAAATAGAATTTAAAAAATCAAAAACATGATGGCTGAAAACTTTCCAAGTTTGATGGAAAATATTAATCAGCACATCTAAGAAGTTCAACAAACAAAACGTTGGATACATACAGACATATTTACCCAGACATATCATAGTTGAAATTTGAAAGCCATATATAGAGAGAAATCTCAAAAGCATCAAGAGAAAAATGACTCATCATGCACAAAGGTACCCCAGTAAGATTAACAGCTGACTTCTCATCACAAACAACAAAGACCAGAAAATGGTGGAGTGATGTATTCAAAGTGTCTAAAGGAAAAACAACATAAACAACAAAAATTCCCTCTGTCTTACATCCAGCAAAACCAAAAACTATCTTTCAAAAATGATGTCAAAATAGACATTCTACAATAAACCAAAAGCGAGAGAATTCATTGCTAGCAGGCTTTTCTCAAGAGTAATTCTTCAGCCTGAATATAAGTGACACCAGACAGTAAATAGATTTCACATTTTAAAAAAATGAATGCTGATAATGGTAAATATAAAGACAATATAATGATATATTTTCCTTTTCAAAAACTGGCTTTAAAAGTAATTGCATCAAATAATATGTATAAATTTATATGTTGTTCCTATAATATATAGAAATGTAATATATTAATGGTAACAACCCAAAGAAGACAGTGGGAGCAAAAGTGTATGGAAAAAGGAAGTGATACTAGATGGTAACTCAAATCCACAGAAATAATTAAACAGAGCCAAAAATGTAAATAAAATTTAATAAAACAAACTTTCTAAATGTATACTTTCCTTGTTTTCTTTCAGCTTATTTAAAAGACATAAGATTACATAAAATAACAATTATGGCAGTGTATTGTTGTGTTTGTCACCTGCATAGATGTTAGATGTGTGGTAATCATAGCACAAAAATAGTAGTGGAGGGGGATGTGGTTACATATGAATAAAACTTTTATATATTACTGGAACTAAGTTAATACACATTTGAAGTAGATTCTGATGAGTTAAGATGTATATTGTAAGCCCTAGAGCAACTATTAAGAAAATAACTGAAAGATATAGTAAAATCTCATTATTGGAATTAGTTATACTAGATAGTACAAAAAGAAGGTGGTAAATGAAAAACAGGGGTCTTTAAAAATCATGTGACATACACTACACTTGATAGTAGTCAAAAGGTCAGGAAGCAATTCATGTGACATATAGAAAATGAAAAGCTAAATGGCAGAGATAAATCCAACCATATCGCTAATACAATATTAAATGTGAATGGATTAAACAATCTAACCAAAGGGAAGAGATTATGACACTGGATTAAAAAATTGAAACCAAGACCCAAATATATGCTGTCTACATAAGCACTTAGATTCAATAACACAAATAAGTTAAAGTAAAAGGATAGAAGAGTGAGTAGAATGCAAATAGCAAACATAAAAGAGCCAGAGTGGTTATAACAATATCAGAGAGAATAGACCTTAAAATTAAAAAGTTGCTAGAGATACAGTGGGGCATGTATACTGACAAAAGTTCAATCCCTCAGGAAGATATAACACATATAAATATATACACACTCAAAAAAAGATCTACAAAATACATGAAGCAAAACCTGGTAGAATTTATGGAAAAATAGGAAATTCAGCCATAATAATTTGAAACTTTAATATCCCACTTTGGATAATGAATAGAACGACTAGTGATGATAAACAAGAACACAGAAGACTTGAACAACCATAAAGCAACTAGGTCTTGCAGACATGTATAAAACCCTCTACCTGATGAGAGCAGAATATACTTTCTTCTCAAGGTCTTATGCAACATTCTCTTGCATGTGGAGCCATAAAATCAGCCTTCATAGTTTAAAAAAATTGAAATCATGCAAAGCATTCTCCCAGACTGTAGTGAAATAAAGTTAGAGAAGGAAATTTGGGAAAGTTTCTAACATGTGGGATTAAACAACACACTCTCAAAATAACCAGTTTGCCAAAGAAGTCATAAAGGAAGTTAGAAAAGCCCTGAACTGGTAAGTTGGTAAGTCCTTGTCCAATAAGAGGAATCCTTTAAGGGCTCAATGGAGGAATGGGAAACAGGTCTTACCCCAGGAAAGCAAACACATCAGAGTAGAACAGAAAGGGGTCTCCCTGGGGCTCATACTGGGCAACTGCACGGGTTCCTGGCTTGCGCAAAGAGCTGTCTTCAGAAAAATGGTAGAAAGAGAGGAACAGGTACAGGACTTCAGGAGAAGTCTGCACACAGTAAAACTATCCCTGTGGAAGTGGTGGACAGGTAACCTGACTCCTCCCATACTTCCTCCTGCCTCCTCCCATGGGGATGGTCTATAAAGGGTCTCTTCCAAGCCACCAACCTGAGGTCATATATGACTTCTCCTGCCTTTAATTTCATACAAATTTACAACTTTGTGGGCTTTTCTCAAGTCAAGTTGCATCTTTGGTTATCAATGGGAAACAATGTGCCTTTTCTGTAGCTAACTGATGCAAATCTAGCTCAGAATGGGGGTGAGAGATGGGGAGACAGGTGCTGGGCACAGTTAAGGGCAGCCCAGCTATCTAGAACCTTCTTTTGGACTTCCTTCAGGGTTTTGCAGCCTTGGCACTATTGGCATCTAGGCAAGATAATTACTTGTTGTAGGAGGTCTGGCCTGTGCATTGCGGGATATTTAGCATCATCCATGGTCTTTACCAACTACTTTCTAGTAACACCCAAATTCCCCATTGTGACAACCAAAAAGGTCTCCAGATATGAACACGTGTTTCCTTGGGGGCAAGATTGCCGCCAGGTGAATAGCACTGGAGGCTTTACTGTCAGACTAACCTGGGTTCAATTCCCTTAGCACCCCTCAGAAGCAGCATATTCCTGAGTCTGTTTCCCCCTCTATAAAGTAATAATGTTATTTCTGACCTCCTTGTGTTGTCTGGTGATGAAATGAGTAGGTAAATGTGAAGCACCTCATTTATGAGGGCACTTGGGGTGCCTCCCATTACCTCTCACCCGACTCTGCATCACAGCCACCTCTATTCCCCTGATCTATTCCCCCAGACCTGCCTATACCAGCTTTTCCTAGGCAGCCTGGACATTGGGCTGGGAATCTTGGGGTCATGAAATGTATGAGCTGGAAGGAGTTACGCAGGGTTCATGTAGATAACTCCTTCATTGTTCAGGTGGAGACAGGAATCTGAGGAGGCAGCAACCTTTCCACCTACGGGACAGTGCAGGGCAGAGAAAGTTTCTCAACAGCTTCCTGCTGTCTGGATGAGAGTCTCTTTGACTCACTCTTCTCCTTTTTTTTATACCCAGCATCCCACTGTATTCTCCCAGGAACCCTGAACTATAAGGGAGCCGAGTAGGGATGAATGTCCCTATTTTATAGGGGAGGAAACCGTGGCCGAGAGAACTCAGGTCATCTCTCTAAATCACACAACCAGTTAGTGACAGAATCAGGACAAAACTCAACTCTGCTGGCCCCTAACTCTATTCCCTTTCCCGGATACCTGCAGAAAGAAGAAGTGTCAGTTTTAAGCCCGAGGCAGGGCATGTACGAGAGAGACGTTGGATCAGGCAACCTTATCATCAAATAATAATTCTGCACCAGTTGCTCATTAGAATCATCAAGGTAGACGAAAACAAAAAAGCAAAGACCTACGTAGTTTATCCCTACACTATAATGTTCCACACTGGGAATCTAGATGTGCAGCAGAGACAGGTACTTCTGGTGAAGACACCTGCGTCTGCAATAAGCAGGTAGCTCTTGAACATCGCACAGAGAGAGTGTTCACCCCGGGGATCTCATGGAGGGAAGTCTGCCAGTACCTGCATGTCCACCTCCTCTGGATCTCTCTTTCCTGGCAGAAGTGATTGGCAGTAACAGTGACTGGGCCGCAGAGCTTCCCTCTCACACAGTTACTGGGTATAAGAACTAGTGAAAGTTCAGAAAAATAATTTTCCTTCTACCCCAAATAATCTTTGTAAGAAAATGAATTGCCATGCAATTGATGTTTTTTATTATCTTTTTATTGGTTGGGTAGAATCTTTTTTTTCCTGTTGAATGCAGGGTCTTAAGTAATGAAAGAGTGAAAACTAATTTCCCTCTTCTTCCCATGGGATGCTCAGTGAGGCTTTGAATTCATGTCCTGGACTCCTTTTCCCCAATCCAAGTTAGCAGTTTTTGCACTTGGAAGATGTGGAAACATGGGGCCACATTCTCCCAAGAAATAGACCAGCTGCTGCCAAGGCTGGATGCCTCCCCAAACAGCCACCTTCTTGCTGGTTCTCCAGGCAGGCTCCATGTGCTCCCACCCTGCGGTTTCAGTCCGTTACATTTTCTGTTCGATCTGTGTAAGCACTTGGATCAGTGGCTGCTTACCCAAAAGGATGTGTCTGAACAGTCTCAAAAGTGGAAAAAATGAATGATTTTGTGCTTCGAGGATAAAACATAGGTGTGGCAAACCTTGGGAGGGAGTTGGACTCCAAAAGATGAAGGACAAAGGGACTGCCAGTTCAAAATAGCAGGGCCAGGAACTTAGATGCCTGAATGCTGAGCCCTGCAGTGTTGTGAAGAGGGCAGCCACTGAGGCTGGCCTGGCAGGTGACCAGTGAAGGGGATCTACACCAGAGAACCAGACATGAGCATCTCTATGGCAGAGGAATGAATGGTTGACCAGAAAGTAGAGGTCCATCCCCAAACAACGCCAGGGAGGGTAGAGTGATCTTACCAACAAAATGACCAAGAATAAGGGATCTCCCAGATTCAATTGGACATAGACAATTATGTAAAAATTATGGTTTCTTATGGCTGTGTCAGAAAGCAATTCCTATGGTTCATCACATAAAACCACAAAACCATTCCCATCATTTTACCAATACATTTATTTATTTATTTATTTATTTATTTATTTATTTTTAGACAGAGTCTCACTCTGTTGCCCAGGCTGGAGTACAGTGGTGTGATCTCAGCTCACTGCAACCTCTGTCTCCCAGGCTCAGGCGATTCTCCTGCCTCAGCGTCCCTAGCAGCTGGGATGCCCGACCACCATGCCTGGCTAACTTTTTTGTATTTTTAGTAGAGAGAGGGTTTCACCATGTTGGCCAGGCTGGTTTCAAATTCCTGACCTCAAGTGATCCACCCACCTTGGCCTCCCAAAGTGCTAGGAATACAGGTGTGAGCCGCCACACCTGGCTATCTTACCAAGACTTTTGACCCATGTTATTTCATTTGATCTCAAACATAGCTGGCATTCTTGCAATCGGTGAATGTCATCTTAATGCGGAAGAAGCTGGATCCTGAGAACGATCATGTAAGTACCTAGAATTCTCATTTTTACTCTCATTTTACAAGTGAGAATTCTGACACTCAGACAAAGTGATTTATCCAAAATCAAACAGCTCGTAAATGCTGAGGTTTGAGGCCAAATCCAGTTGCTTTCCAAACCTGCTCAACAAATGCAGAAAATAACCATCTCCTACTTAAGGCTTCAGTTCAGCATTCATCAAAAGGTTGTGGGCTTGAGTCCAAACAAGCCCACTGATTTGCTCTGTGAGTTTGAGTCCAGCATATCCCTTCTGTTAGAGAGGGCAGGCAAACTGCTCACTTGTTTACAACGTATCCACAGCAGGGAACATGGGAAGTGGTCAGAGAGCAAGCTTTGGTGGGGTGGAATCTTAGCTCTGTCACTTATTAGCTATGCACTTTTCAGCACATTTTTCAAAATTTCAGAGATTCTGTTTCCTCAGCTCTAAAGGGCTCTAATAATACAATCTTATGAGTTTGCTGTAAATATTATAAACCATGCTTCACAGCAGTAGGGACCCAGTACACACTCATTAAATAGCCTTATAGAAAGTAGTTGTTTTGCAACTTGAAGCCAGGAGCAAGGATAGTTTTCTAATTTTATTTGTTCCAGAAAGAGTTGGTAGCTCTTGGTTGTCAGTCGGACCTTTGTAGAGCTCAGTCATTACATGTAGTCAAAGAAGAGGATCTGCGATGCATCCAGGGCCTGAGTCTCTGTGAAGCCACAGAAGGGGATTCTAAGTGAACCTGGGGACTGTTAACATTGACACCCACTGAGGGATGTCCTCTGTGGTGAGCAAGCCCATTTAGAATGACGAAACCCGCAAAGCTTTGTTCTGCCCACAGTGCTTCATTAGGAAGAAAACATGACGACTTCATTTGAATGGAGGTTAATGGTAAACAGATGGGCTGGCAAGGCAAAGACCGCAAAACACTGTCTCCAAAAATGTAGTTATGTTTTGTAAACCCTGAATTCTGTTTTCACTTTACTCTCCAGTCCCTGTGAGTGTGAGCTGGGACTGAGGAAGATGGCTGAAAGGAAACAGAGCATGACCAGGGAATGTGTTTATGCTTCTGCAGAACTAAGTTATTTCCACTAGCTGCCCCCAGCAATATAAAAATGAGACGCATGAGAAGAGAAAGAGGGCCAGAACATGGGCTTTGAAACTTATCTAAGAGGAATCTCTGTGGGGTGGGCTCTTGAAATCACTTCTGCTACAAGGTGATGACCCAATGAGAAAGAAAGGGAACACTTATCGAGCTAGTGTCTAGATACTCACTGTGCTAGATTTCACACACACAAACACACACACACAAACACACACACACACACCCCAAACAAAAATTTTATAATGTCAACCTCCTTCCAATCACACACACACACAATTTTATCATGTCAACCTCTTTCCAATCTCTCTCTCACACACACACACACATATCCCCAATTTTGTAATGTCAACCCCCTTCCCATTAGGGTAAATTCAGGCAATAGAGGGTTTTTGCATGTTTGTTTTCCATTTTATTTGTCTTTTTGTTTTCAGCTTTTGTTTTGTTTTGTTTTGTTTTGTTGGCAGACACCAAAATACTGTTGAGCTCTGAGCTCTGGGGCCAATCCAACTGGTTTGGAGGTAAACAGGGTTTAGAGCCTAGGAAATAAACAGAAATGACAGAAGACAGTGCACTCTGAGACTCTCCTAAATCTTCATAAAATTAGGTATGGCTCAATTGCATGAAAACTCATAAGTGAATGCAATTTTGTTTCTGGATTGATTGATGTAGGGACAAAACAGAGATAGCAAAATGGGAACCGAATGTAGCAGCATAAGAGTTTATATTTACGGCATTGGCAGAAATTGTGGGGAGGGATTTGACTTCCACAGGCTGTGGAATTGAGGTTTTAAATTAAGTAGAATAAAGCTGACTTATTTTATTTCATTAAAATTCACAAAAATACATATCTTGACTATTGTGAAAAAAGCGGCAATAAACAATAAATGGGATTAGGGATTATTAGTCCTATATTAGGAAATTGAAGATTAAAAGAATAAAGGAAAATAGAGTAAGTGGGAGAATCAGTATTTGAATCCAATTATTTTTCACTGGAAAATGTATGACTCACCAGAGCCACCAAACTACCTACTTTATTAGTTGGGAACATTGCCACATTGGAAGAGACATGACCACATGTGCATATTTTGTCCACGTTATAGAAGATACCAATGCTGATTTGGTCTACCTCCTAAGTTGCTTTCCTTTGAACACATTTAAAAAATTAACAACTATCTTAAAAAGAAAAACCCTCACATGTACCCATTGCAAAAATAAAACTAAAATAAACTGAAAAGCACAAAAATAAACGTTAAAAAGTGCATCACACAAAATTCTACACAGAGATGGTATTGTTATCAAAGGTTGATGAATTTCATGAAAGTCCTCTTTTTATATAAACTAGATATTGATAAGCAGTCAAAATTAGCTAGATAGATAGGATTTTATAACACTGATATAAAAGTTAAAGCTAGAGGAATTAAGTAAGATAAATATATAAATGAAAAAGAGGAAGTCAGAATGTCCCTGTTTGCAGATAACATAATGTTACATATTGAAAAGCCTAAAGACTACCAAAAAACTGTAAGGACTGATAAACGAATTCAGTAAAGTTGTAGGATACAACATTAACATACAAAAATCAGTATCATTTCCACACCCAAAGGACAAACTAGCTTTCATGAAAAAGAAATCAAGAGGGTAATCCCACTTACAAGTTACCCCAAAATGGCTATTATCAAAAACACAAAAAATAACAAATGTTGGTAAGAATACAGAAAATGTGAAGAGAAAGGGGACCCCTATATATTGCTGGTGGGAGCCTAAACTCATACAGCTCCTACCACAGAGAGCAGTATGGAAGTCCTTCAAAAAACTACAAATAGAACTACCACATGATCCAGCAATCCCACTACTGAGAATTCATCTGAAGGAAGAGAATTGTTATATCTGAGAGGCATCTGCACCCCCATGTTTATTGCCTCATTATTCCCAGTAGTCAAGATATGGAATCAACCTATGGATGAATTGATAAAGAAAATGAGATGTGTGTACACTATGGAATACTATTCAGCCATTAAAAATAAAATCCTGTCATTAAGGCAACATGAATGGAACGGGAGGACATTATGTTGGGTAAAAAAAAGCCAGGAACAAAAAATTAAACTTCGCATATTCTCACTTAGATGTGGTAGTTAAAAAAAAAAGTAGATTTCATAGAAGCAAAAAGTAGAACAGAGGATACTAGAGGCTGAGAAGGAAAGGGAGACAGGGAGAGATTTATTAAATGATACAAAAATACAGTTATATAAGAGGAATACATTCTAGTGTTCTATACCATTACAGGATGACTATACTTGCCAACAGTACGTTATAAAGCTTCAAATAGCTAGAAAGAGGATAGTGATGTTCTTAGCACAAAGAAATGATAAAGGTTTGAGATGATAGATATGCTAATTACCCTGATCTAATCACTGTACATTATATGTAGTAAAACATCACTATGTACCCCATGAATATATGTAATTATTGTCAATTTAAAAATAACATACAAATTTTAAAATAATTTAACTATATTAATTATGAAAATATAGATTAATCTAAAGAGATTAATCTATAGATTTATGCAATTTTGTTAAAAAGCCCAAACAGAATTTATTACAGATTTGATAAGCTCTGGAAATTTATAGACAAAAGCATATAGCCAAAATAACTAAAATATTTAGAAGAGAATAAAGTGGAAAATGTACTTTACCAAAAATAAAGACTTCTAAAAAATTTAGCAAAATACAGAACATGCCAATTGGGTCCAAAATTTTATAAACAAACATGCAATGGCTTATCTGTAAGGAAGAAATAAAACTGGAACCCATATCAGGCTGTATGCAATAGTCAATTTCAAGTGGATTAAAACTTAAATAATTTGTTTAAAAGTAGTCTCAATTTGGAAGAAAATATAGGAGGCTATATTTAACACCTGAGGTAGAGAAGGAAGGATTTCTTTTAGCAAACCACGAAGTTACAAGCCATAAAGGGAAATTTCGTAAATGTGCCTATGTTGTAATTGAAAACAGGTGAGACTTATTGCTATGGCAAAGAGAATGGCAAATGTTTTGCCCCCAAAACCAAGTTTACAACTGAACAAAATTGTCAAAAACAAACATTTCAGGCCTCTGGAGGGTGACCAAAGCAAAAAACAAATGGAGAGTTGTTTTTTTTTTTTTAATTATGCTTTAAGTTCTAGGGTACATGTGCATAACATGCAGGTTTGTTACATATGTATACTTGTGCCATGTTGGTGTGCTGCACCCATCAACTCGTCAGCACCCATCAACTCGTCATTTACATCAGGTATAACTCCCAATGCAATCCCTCCCCGCCTCCCACCTCCCCATAATAGGCCCTGGTGTGTGATGTTCCCCTTCCCGAGTCCAAGTGATCTCATTGTTCAGTTCCCACCTATGAGTGAAAACATGTGGTGTTTGGTTTTCTGTTCTTGCGATAGTTTGCTAAGAATGATGGTTTCCAGCTGCATCCATGTCCCTACAAAGGACACAAACTCATCCCTTTTTTATGGCTGCATAGTATTCCATGGTGTATATGTGCCACATTTTCTTAATCCAGTCTGTCACTGATAGACATTTGGGTTGATTCCAAGTCTTTGCTATTGTGAATAGTGCCGCAGTGAACATACGTGTGCATGTTTCTTTATAGCAGCATGATTTATAATCCTTTGGGTATATACCCAGTAATGGGATGGCTGGGTCATATGGTACTTCTAGTTCTAGATCCTTGAGGAATCGCCATACTGTTTTCCATAATGGTTGAACTAGTTTACAATCCCACCAACAGTGTAAAAGTGTTCCTATTTCTCCACATCCTCTCCAGCACCTGTTGTTTCCTGACTTTTTAATGATTGCCATTCTAATTGGTGTGAGATGGTATTTCATTGTGGTTTTGATTTGCATTTCTCTGATGGCTAGTGATGATGAGCATTTTTTCATGTGTCTGCGGGAGATATTTTTTTAATGAAGATGTGCTGGAACTTCTGGTAAAAGTGATGGGATGGTTGGATGTGGTGGTCACACCTGTAATCCCAGCACTTTAGGAGGCCAAGGCAGGTGGATTGTTTGAGGTCAGGAGTTCGAGATCAGCCTGACCAATATGGTGAAACCCCGTCTCTACTAAAAATACACAAATTAGCTAGAACCTGGTGGCACATGCCTGTAATCCCAGCTCCTCGGGAGGCTGAGGCAGGATAATCACTTGAACCTGGGAGGTGGAGGTTGCAGTGAGCCGAGATGGTGACACGGTACTCCAGCCTGGCAACAGAGCAAGTCTCTGTCTGGAAAAAAACAAAACAAACAAACAAACAAACAAAAATCAGTGGGAGTCTGAGGCTGCTTGTCAGGGTCTGCTCCCATTCCTCCTACTCCTAGCTCAGTTGCAGTAGTTTTACCAGGGTAGGGTTGGCCATGGAAACCAGCAATTTTGCTGCCAGAAGCGGCTCACTCAATTTGGAGTAGAGGGTGAAAACTCGTGGTTGATGGTGTTTTCAGTAAAATTAGAAAACTAGCAAAAATATAGGGGAAAACTTGTAACTCTGCTAGCCTGAGGTTGTTACTCCTGGTTGCAATGAGTGTCAAACCAGCCTGAAATTTAAGGGGAATACCTTAAAAATTAGAGAGTCATAGAAGGGTCAGATAAGCTCCATACACATCCTTGAAAAACTAGAAAACTATGCATGCACATGGGAGACCCTAGAGGGCCCAGGAGGATGTAAAAGCTAGGACAAAAGCCTGAGAACTGCCTGAGCTTTGAATGTGCTGCCCTTCCCACACACAGACCCATGTACAGAGGTTGGAAGCATTACACTCTACATGTCTCTAGGCATTTGAGGGCAGTCTCAATCATTGCTGATCCTTAAGTTATTCAGGCAACCCATAGGAAGCCATCATTGGTCACACATTGTCAGGGAGTCAGATCCATAGGTAAGTCCAGGCAAGTAATTAATCATAAACAAACAGAAAACTCTCAGACCAAAAACTTTCAGAATCCAGAATTGCTACAATATATTATGTAAAAGCTCCAATTTTCAAAATCAACAAAATTATAAGATGTGAAAAAACAGGAAAGTGTGTCCCATACTCAGGAAAAAATAAAAGAAAAAAAAAAAACAGTCAATAGTAACTGATTCCAAGTGGTCCCCCATGTTGCTCTGGGCAGGCAGACTTTCGGCTGCTATATGTTAAAAGACAAAATAAATTTATGTTTACAGAATAAATGGAAAATATAATAATAACTGTATAAATTTGATATCTCCATAAAAAAAGACAAATTATAAAAAAGAAGCAAGTGGAAATTCTAATAACTGACGTAAAAATTCACAAACTCTTTAAACAGGGTAACTCCATAAAAGTATAAATTATAGAAAAAGAAAAAAGAAACATGGAAATTCTAAGAGCTGACATGAAAAACTCACTAAATGGTTTCAAAAGAATATTTGAAGTGAATTTCATGATTGGTAAATAGAAA
The DNA here is from genome assembly GCF_037993035.2 of Macaca fascicularis. Taxonomy (NCBI): domain Eukaryota; kingdom Metazoa; phylum Chordata; class Mammalia; order Primates; family Cercopithecidae; genus Macaca; species Macaca fascicularis. The sequence continues at coordinate 53,972,624 of NC_088383.1, read as the reverse complement.
TTATCTGATGTAAAAAATGAAGAGAAAAATGCAGAAGAAACACGGACAGAGATTCAGAAACTGTGGGACAGTGTCAAACACTCCCTCCAGGTACGCGCAGAACCCTCCTCAGCACTCCTGAAAGGAGGCCCTCTCCCTGCCTATGGTAGTGGCATCCACTAGGGGCGCTCATGACTTCCAGACCAATGCTGCTGCAATTCCTCCATCCTTTTGTGGGTGTAGCAGGCCCTTTCTCATGAATCACAAACTGCACTGTTGAACTTTATATAAAGGAACATTCTGTGGTAATCCTTTTTAAGGATATTTACCTACTTTTATTTCCTTTTCTTTGCCCTAGATTAGGCAAGACAGAGGTGTACTAAAGCATTGTGTGGTCTTTATTGGGTATTTGCCATTGATCTGTCCTTTCTGGTGCTTTAAGAGGGTGGAAAGAAAAGGCCACTTTACCATCAAGACATCTATGGGCAGGTCTGAAATGGCGATGGTTGGGAAAGGACTCCATAAGGGAAAATAAACTGCTTTTTCTCTTCATTTCCTAAAAGAAATGTAGTTTTAATGTTTTACTATAGGGCTTACTTTTCTCAGCTCCTAGATCGCTAGCAAAGAATAAAATACTCAGAGCATTAAAAATATTTTAAAATATACAAGTTTTGTTACTCAATATAAAATGGATAATATTTATTTTTTAGGTAGAACATATTGGATTATTGTGCAAGCAGCATCATAACAGAGCTTAAGGTTTTTTTTATAAAATAGGGAATATTTTTTCTATCATATCATGTAAGAAAGCACCAAACTAACTTTATTACAAAGTTTGTTATGGTAAAATTGGTTAGCCCCCAGAAGAAAGTTTCACTTCAATGTAAATAATAGCATTGTTTATTTACACTTAAAAAAAAAAAAACACCATTTCACAGCTATAAGAATGACAAAAATATTTCAAAGTCTGACAATGCCAAGTATTGGCATATAAATGTAGAAATGGGAACAGTCACACCCTAATATAGAACTATAAACAATTATAACCATTTGGAAAACAATATGGCAGTATCTAATAAATGAGAAACTAACTCATGGCTCTTGGCCTACCAATTCCTCTGCTGCTTACATAACTTGGAAAAACATCTGTATACATATTTAACTGAAACAAAAAAGAACTGGTACATCAACAAGATAAATTATAATTAAATTTTGGTGGACTCTTAAAGACAATGGTTCCCAACAATGAAAACAAATGATTTAGATCTATGATTATCAACAACCATAAATCTCATAATCATGCTAGTGAGTAACAAAAACAGGTTACAAAAATGTATGTATAGAATGATTCTGTTTAAAAATATACAAAACAAGATTATACACTCTGGAGACAAATACATATATGCGGTAAAATGTAAAAGAATAAAATGAAGGATAAATGCTACATTCAGAGCAGCAGTCACCTCTGGGAGAAGACAAGGATGTGTGCACAAAAGGACTCAATAATATTTGCAGTTTTTTTTAACCTGAATGATTAATATATAAATGTTTATTTTCGTTAATCTTTACATGTTTTGCAAACCTGAAACACTTCATACAATTTTTATAAAAGAAAATTCTCATTCAGTCCAATCACTAGGACAATTTGAAACAATGCTACTAAAAATATTAATAAAGCTGCAGTTTATGTGTAATATTGAAAGTACTGAGAACCCCAAAGTCTTAATGAACATCAAAAAATAAATAATTTCTAACACAGGGGGCGCCAAACACACCACTATCTTTTTACTTTGTTGTTTCATAGCATTGGGACTTCAGCTGACAAACGGAAATTCCCATCATTCTCTTTCAGAACATCACTTCCCAGAACTTCTGTGAGAGACTGTAAGGATATTGGTGTTTTTATTTAAACATTCAATGTTACACTATGACATATTTTCTATATCCTATAACAACATCATTTGTTATTTTATTAACTGGTGGTACCATTGAAGTCTTGAAAACAATGTGCTAAAAAATAGTAAATTTGGAATAGAATCTAACTGTAATTTATTAAGGAGACTAAGAATTGCAGTGACACTGTTAAGATGGTATGCTTCAAATATTAGAGATAATGAGAAAATAAACACTAGCATAAATGTATCATTTAGTTTACTAAATAGAATAGCACAGAATCATTAAGTTGCAATATATACCTTAAGTCATGTGGCTATCCCTCCCTGGCACCCCCTGACACACACATACATTGACGACATTTGGGGCATAAAAGATGTGGCAACCCCAGACCTTCATTCCAATAAAGCAAAAAGTGGATGAAGAAGGGTGGGGGCTGAGCCGTTTGGATGGGGTATGCGTTCATTCATCATGCCGTCTACCAATTTCTACTGCTTATCAGGGAATCTTGAACTTCAGCTTCAGTGAGAATTTCCTGTAGAACTTGTTAAAACACAGGTTGAGGGATCCCACCCCGGATTTTTGTTTCAAAAGGCCAGGAACAGAGCTTGAGAACTGGTATTTCTAACACGTTCCCAGGTGCTGCTCGTCTTTGTGAGCAATTGCTCATAGCAGTCTGTTCCACTCATCTACCTTTCCTGGCTTTCATCTGCCTTTCCTACACAATCTTTCTTGACATTCAGTTTGTGGCTCCTTGTCAAGATCATACAGTTAATAAGACAGAGTTTATAAATAATTTACCTTTTTAATGTATTAGCATTATAGTAATGCTATTTCAACTCATCAGTGTTTCAATGTACTTTCCTGAGTGGTAGGAAAAAGCAAAGTTATCCGCTATATTTCTGAGTAATCAGCCTGCACAAACTCCTGGGATCAGCTCTCACATAGTGAATGCTAATTGTGTGCACTGAGGAGTGGGAAGGATTAAGAATGCTGGGTTTGATGATATTAATACTCAATGTGCTCTGAGATATATCAGGGTATATTTGGAAATTTGTACAAGTAACTCAAGTTCTTTTTCTCATTGTAATTGGGGATAAGAATATTCCTCATAGACACCATTGAAGAAATTAAAGGAGACTGTGTGCTCATCTTGGAAATCAATACATATCAGTTTCCATTTCTCATCTCTTCTATCCTTCTCTGGTTGGAGTGGGGGGAATTCAGGGAAATATCATACAGGATGTTGCCTTAGAGGACAGGAAGGATTTGGGATGTGCTAATGTATTTATTTCCAAAGTATAGCTAGCATGGCTACTGAATTTTTTTGGTTAAATTTGAACGTAAATAGCTCCATGGGGCTAGTAGCTACGGTATTGGGGACTGCAGGCATAGAATTTAAGTAAGTCAGATAGGTCTAGATTCAAATCCTGGCTTCTCTGGCTCTAGGATCTTATGCAAATTACTTCATGAGTGCAATCTACCCCACTCCCCCATATGGTTGCCATGATTAAGAAATAAGGTTATTAATGAAAAAAATGGAAGTACTCAGTAAATACCAACTGCTATTCTAGCACTAACTGCAAATGTGAATACTGATAAACTTTCTTCTTGAAACTGTTTCATGAAAGTTGATGAATTATGTGGAAATATTCCTCAATAAACTCTCTAAATTATAGGCAGCTGGTTGTGTGTGAAGCTTTGAGAGAGCCATCTCAGAATTTTGTCCTCTGATATTTAACACTGTTGAAATGTCTCTAAGCAACTGGATCCTGCATTTTGTGATAGTTTTGAAAAAATACCTGTTTCGTGTAGATTTATGACAAGGGTTAATACATGCAATAAAACTGGTTTTGCATTGAGCTCATTTAAGTACATGCTCATTCACTCATAACTGCTGAGCCAGGCCCCTGCTAGGAAACTCACAAATTTATTATGTAGTATGAACCCACGTTCTCTACTGTTTGATTCCATGCACATGAGATTGCATTTGACATTGAAATAGATGGAACAACTGTCCTGAGAGCAGGAAGCTCCTTTAGGGTTTTGCCTCAGATCACTGGAATCATGTTGAGAGAGGTAATTGTTAGTCTATATGTCTCGGTTTCCTTATCTATCCAACTAAGAGGACAAAATACACCACAGTGCTGTCTGCTTTTCAGAACTATGGAGGTCATTCAACAAATCATGAGTTATATGCAGACTTAATGAAAATAAAGTGCATAATAGGAAAAGAAGGTGCAATATATATTATTCAACTCTCCCGTGTGGCCACGTGGATGGATTCTTCCCGAGAGAGCATAATAGTAGAGCATTTTAGTTGCAGATGTGGAATGAATGTAGCTTCTAGTTGAATATTTTCTCTGGCTTTGTCTATGTGAAGCACAGATGTTTTACAAATCATCTTTATATTAAGGCTGAGATAACCCAACTAGCTTTGAAAATAATCACATTTTTCAAATTGTGTTGTTTCCCATGCTCTAGGCTCCAGGAAGAAAATTGGCTTCAGGAGATGGTTTCTAACAGGATCCTAAATTCAGCAGCCTCCAGGAGCATGAGAGCAGCACAGCCCATTTTCTGACATGGAGAATGAAGGTACAGGTCCACAGTTTGTGCAAGTCTCTCCTGAGGGGTCATGTCTCCTCTTGCACAGGGCAAATGAAGAGTTTTGGCCATGGACAGCTTTAGGAAAAGGCATTTTAAAATGAAACCCCAACAAGCAAGTTCTAGTCCTGGCTCTCATGAGTCAAAAATCTGCCAAGGCTTGGGTCTTCCAGGCCCTGCTGTGAAGGGTGTGCACTAGATCACCCCCACCCCCAACTCTGGTTCACCTGGTTCCATGTGGGCATGCTGGACTTGGGAGAAAATAAGTTGTATATTCATGCATCTGGCAGGATCTTGATCACCTGAGGAAGTCACCTGGTGTTGACATAAGGCATAACAGGGCTGAGCTCAGTTTTAGATTTTCTGGTACCAGTTGACTTCTGTGGTGCTACGGCCACTTCCCAAGTACCTTCCTCGGTATCATGGTCTAAAGTCTCTCCCATTAAATATGCATGGCCTCCTATGCCCTTGACAAAGGAGCAAAGATTGGTTAAGGTGATTAGCCTGGGAAATATCTGCACTTTGGAAGAGAAACTTATTTCGTTAACCACAGGAATGTAACCTGGTACACTTTATACTAAGACCATAATAGTCCCAAAACGGTATATAAGAATAACTGAGTTAAAACACCTTTATTTGGAGACAGATTAGTCCAGTTCGAAGTGTGGCAAGCCTGCACACTTGTTTACGATCTGCCCTCCACTTTGGGTAATCGGGGAGTGGGGACCAGGCGTGGATATCGCATCACGCAGCTTCATTTGCATGGGTTTTCTGAGGCTGCCCATGTAAACATAAATATGTGATTGCTCAAGTACATGCACATACACATACACATGCTTGACCCTCTTCAAAAATAAGCAATAATCCAGTACCATCTAGATCCATATAAAAATACATACATAATTTCCCCACCCCAAAAAGCAAAAAGGTTTACAGAAATGCAACATTTGATCTGTTCTGCCAAATAGGGCCCTGAGCCTTTCTGTCAAAACAGCTGCTTTCAGGTTAAGGATAATTCTAGTTTTATTCCAAATCAAGGACTTTCTCAAATAATGGAGTAAACTCCCTCAGGGTCATTTAGGAAGCAGGGAGCGACTTCAACATCTTAATGGCATTTCTAGTCTATATTCACTTAAGATTCAAAAAACCTCTTAGTCAGTTTCTCACTCTCACACACCCTTGTGTAGACGATTGAATTAATATGTGAAGTAGAAGCAAACGTTGGTTCAAGGTCATCTAGCCATGGCCAGAAACAGTTATTTTGTCTTCTAATCCAGTGGGTTTTCTCCCCTACTTTCAACATGCCTTAAATATTGCACCTGATTACTCATATGAGTTCTTCAGAAATGGAGATTCATGATCTCATAATGTCAAAGCTGGAAGGTTCCAACATCATCTCCTCCCAGATCTCCCTCGTTTTTTAAAGGGGTCTAAAGTCCCAAGAGTTCATGTGGCTTGGACAAGTTAACAGAGAAAGTGAACAACAGAAAAATGACCAGAATGCTGCCCCAGGACCCCAGAGTTCTTGTTTCTGACTTGTTTCAGGCATCCCCACTCATATTCATCTTAACTTTTATTTTGTGGAAAAATATAATTGAGTCAAAGCTGCCAAAACTCTATTCCTTTAGGGGAACATTTGTTTCTCCAAAGTGATAAGAATATCAGTTTGCAACAGGCATTTGACATTCAGATGTCTTGAAGATCCACTGAGATCATTAAAGAGAACGATAAATTTTGTGCTTTTCTCTAGTAATTTAAAACAAAATCTTACAGGAAATTAAATATTGCTGGCCAGTTTAAGGTTCCAAGACCAGACAGACTCTGTTAATAAGAGGAATGTGAGTGAAGAACAGTAAAACTCAAAGTTCTTCCTGAATTTGAAGGCACAACAAGTAATGTTAATGATACCTTTTAAAATCATACAATCTTTTTTCTCTCATTTGTTTGATTCATGTGTTCTTCCTTCCTTCTTTGTATGCAAAGTCAGATGTGCTCCAGGGCTGAAGCGAGCAAGCCCAGGCTAGAAGTCTGCTCTCCTTGGTATAGCTGGCCTTACAGTAGTTCTGTGCTTTAAAAGTCTCTGGCATGGGTATAAAAAAGATACCCATGCTTGGAATCTACCTTGTAGGAGAGATCTGGCATGAATATCTTCAAAAGCTCACCCCAGTGAATTTCACATGCAGCCAGTGTGGACAGCCATGACCAGAGCTGCACATTTGCCATCTTCACTCGGGAAACCCCCATGTCAGTGCAGAGAAAGCCCTTCTCCCTGTCATCTCTGTTCCAGCACTGTCTGCTCCAAAATGCAAAACTGGACTTAGGCACATGCATTAAGTCACTGGAAACCCCTTTTGTCTTTTCCCCTTTGCTGTGGGCTGAGGCCTGTGGTGCATACCAAGGACAGAGATGTGAACTGCAGATGATTACTGCAAGGGAGCTCCAACTGAGCAGAGGGCGTGGTTCATGTGACAGAGAGAGATAGTTATGGTGACTTTTCGAATCTGCGCTCCCAAATCCAGGGTCTGCTGAATCAAGTGCCTGCCCTGTTCTAGAATCCAAGCTGTGTGGTGTTGTTCTCTCTGGTCCTACCGCCAGAAGGTGCTCAAGTGTCAGCTGGATCTGGGCCCAGCAGCTGACTCTGTGGCCTTAGTAAATTACAGCAGTGCTAGCATCTGCATTTGGCTCTCTGCCAAGAATTAAGTTTCAGTACAGTGCCAGTAAATAGAAAAACACTCAATGAATGTCAGCTAATTTTAATTGTGCATCTTGCACTTAAATAACCTTATTCTCTTGTAGCTCAGAAGAATCCAGGACACACTGATTCATCTTTCTTCTCTATAATTTGGCCTTCTCTGCTTCAAGGCATGTAGGATCAATAAGGGGTCCTCTTTCAAGAGTGTCAAGCCCTCTTAGCTGGGAACATCTGTCAGGTCCCTGGGCACGTGGATCTGGAGACACATTGTTTGAAGTCCAGAGGCTTGGACCTCTGAGTGCTGGAATTGCAAGCAGATTATATTTTCTTCTTTTTCATCAGAGAGATAGGCACGTTTTATAGTCTGGAAGGAGCCTTGATGGTGACAGAGCTGACCTTTGAACAACAGGGGGTTGAATTGAGCGAGTACACTGATACATGTGGATTTCCTTCTGCCTCTGCCACTCCTGAGACAACAAAACCAACTCCTTCTTCTCCTCCTCCTCTTCTTCCTCCTCATCCTCCTCAGTGTGAATCTTTATGATAATCCCTTCCATTTGAATGGTAAACATATTTTCTCTCCTTATAATTTTCTTAATAACATTTTCCTTTCACTAGTTTACTGTAAGACTACAGTATTAATACCTATGGCATATAAAATATGTGTTAATTGACTGTTTATCTTATCCGTAAGCCTTCCAATCAACAAGAGGCAGTAGTTAAGCTTTGGGGGAGTCAAAATTATAAATAGATTTTTGACTGTGGTGAGGAGAGTTGACACCCTTAAGCCCTGTGTTATTCGAAGTCACCTGTATTTCAATACCCTGCCCAAATAGGATTCCCTCCGCCAAATGACCAAACAACCTTTCCTTGAAAAGGAAAGTCAGAGACTCCTTACTTCACAAAATAAACTCATTCTGCTGTTGGGAAATTCACCTGTTTTGTTTTTCTATTTTTTTTTTTTTTTTTTAAAAAAGGTCTTCTTCATTTTGAGCAAAATCTGCCTCCCCATAGAATCTCACCTTTGATCCTAGTTCTTTCCACTTACGTCAAAGACGATGCCTATCGTGGAATGGAAGATAAGTCTCAGTTTCTGTTGATCTGGCAGTGGCTGTCTGGAGCATGGTGATGAAGGCAAGGAGGTCACTTTGTGGCTCACTGGGAGGAGGACTGAGGTCCACAGGCCATGACTGGCCACAAGGGCTCCCTAGGAGGAACCCTGGGGCCCACCAGCCACATCTGGCCACAGGGGCAGGGAGGGTGCAGCACACACCACTGACTCATTGGCTGACCACAGAGTCTAACCCTCAGCTATCTCCTCTCATGTTTTGTGAGTATTTTATTTTCAAAAGTAGACACCATCTTCTTCATGCCCCCTTTCTGTGCATTCTTCAGTTTATTTTTTATTTATTGGGTATTTTTAGCAATATCAACCTCAGCCTAGGTCTGACTAGTGCAAGTAAACAGCAGTTGTTTTATCTTCCTTTTCTCAGTACAGTCCCAACTCATACCGTTCGATAGTTATCTCTGTTTTGGGAGTGTCCCTTTACCCTGTGAAATTTTATCATCTTACATTTAAATCTTTATCCAGGCCTCAGACTCCACCTTGCATTCGGTTCTGTCATCTGTTGCATTCTCCTTGCTTCCTGCTTTGACACATCTGTGAACATATTCAGCCTGGTGTCAATGTCTCATCCAAAACGCTGAGAAGTTGCCAGATTTATATTCTGGGCTTTCCACCAGCACACTTTCCTCACACCATGCCTTTTACACCACTCTTACATGCTTAACTAGCTTCAACTTAAGTCTCCAGCCAATGTCTTTGTAAATTATAACCCTCCTGTGGTCTTTGCACGTTAATAAAGGACTCTGGAGGTCCTCACACTGTTATTTTAGGCAGCAGCACAAGAACTGAAAGGCAGTGAGACTAGTGAAGGGACTGAGTTGGGTGGATCACTCAGCTGGTTAGGAGCAGCCAGGAGCACTTACGTGTAGAGTTCCAAGTCCCAACAGGCCACTGCAACATGTCTTGTGAGCAGTGAATGGACATTCCAGGGTTGCGAGGTGAATCCTGGTGGTCTCATTGGTCTCCAACTGCTCCTCTATTTCTTATCAGCTAGATGCTCCTCAGTGAGCTGGTCCTTCCAAGTCGTCATTGACTGACTCTCAGTGTCCAAGCTCCGTGTATGTGTGTGTATGGGGCAGGATTGGCAGGCATATCTTAGAATTCTCTTCAACTTCACTTCATCAACCAGAGTCCTGCCCTGCATGGGCTTCTGTTCTTTGGCATGATAACGTTGTGATGGGTTCACCCACGCTCTACCTGTGACTGCACAGTAATTAAGCATGGCTCCATGCTCATCTACTAGCCCCTGGAACGTAGTATTAGGCCTTGAGGGATTCCCACCCCTCCCTGAGGAACATCCTTTATGGGGTACTGTACTAGTGACTGATAGTCATCACCTTTGTGAACCCAAAACAACTAGCCCTAATAGAAGACACTAATTTAATTGTAGTTGCAGCTGTAAGAAGAAAGAAATCCCTAGATTAGCAGTCAGGGAAGACTATTTTTAAACTATTTCTAACTCAACAAAACACTGGTCTTTGGAAAGTCTCATTCCAGAGATTCAAGTCTATAACTGGTTTTATTGAAGATAATAGTATGATGTAAACAGATAATGGTGCTTTAAAAATTAAGAGGCCTAGGGTCTAACCTCAGCACTGAAATTTTGCAGCAATCTAGAGCCCAGCCCCAAGCTCAGAGCTATAGAGAGAGGGGTCCAAGCCATGTGGAACGGGTGGCTTACAAAGATTAGAAACTAAAGCAAGCAGCACGCCAGGGAAGCAGACAAGCCAAGACCAGGGAACTGAGACACTGGTAATGTTCCCAGAAAAACCACTCCATCCTGGACAGGTCATTTCCGTGGAAAAGTGGGAGAAAAACAATGAGGGTTACATCCAGGCCAAGCAAAGATGGAGAAATATATAAGCTGCTCAGCCTCTATCTAGGACAATATCACGACCGTGGTGGCCATGATGCTCCCCTTGTCCATGACTTATGAAGTCCCCTCCATATGAATGGGACAACCCTTTGATGTTACAGAGTGGGGCTTGACACTCATTGTGTGGCTCTGGAAAAGTCACTTAACCTCTCCAAGCCATAGTCAACTCATTTGGAAAATGGGGAGGATGGGCAAAAAATTGTAATCCCCCTGCAGCCCTAAAATGCCTCTAATTCTATGAAAGGACCATTCAAGCGTATTAGCATGCCAAAAACATATATTCATATAGAACTTAACTAAAATATAATACTAAATCACAATGCAGTTTATTCTGGATGCAAAGTCTAGTTGCTTTGTGGATCACCTACTCTCAACAGAGCAAGTAATCCAGGCAATTCACATTGTGAAGTTTAGCTAAGTATCTATACCATGAAGCCATACAGTTCAACTCATAATGAAGTCATTGCTTATTTTGGTATACTTTCCTGGGTCAGGATGAAGGGAACACATACTGATGTTGATGGCAGGGTAGGTATGTGAAGGGGCCATGGATGATTTTTCCCAGAAATCAGAATAATCCATCTTGGAACACTCCACTGAAAGAAGTTTAGAATGTTGAGAGTAAAAGCTGATTTTGGCCAAAGCTTATATTCAGGATCCTTCTGTTGCCAAATGTGCAACTTTCCTGAGACCTGGGCAGGAGTGGAGACTCCCTGTTCCATGGCTGCTCTTTCTCTTCTCGTAACCCATCTGCTTTCTAAAGAAAGGCAGAGACTGTTGGAAGGACAGACAATGCCTGGCCTGATGCAGTGGGATTGGTGTGACAGACTCATGCAATGTGGAATTAAGGACATGTCAGAATTCAAAGAGCTCTTAGGAAACAGCACACTGCATTCCCTTTGATTAGGAAAACGGAATAAAATAACCCAGGAAGTGATAACAAAGTCAATAAGCCATACTCCTAAGGGGAACACCCACTGGCCTATGAGGTTTCTTTGGACATTGAGGTGCTGCTACTTGGACACGGAGTGGAGTCAGAGCAATATCTCTTAAGTTAGCCAGATCAAAAACAGTATTTTCCCAAAAGCTTTTATATCTACATGGTATTAGTTATTCTTCTAAACTTTTCTTTAAGATTTGTTTAATTTTTCTGATAAAAAATACACTTTCCATGTAACAAAACTGCACTTGTGCCCCCGAATCTATAAAAAATTAAAAATTAAAAAATGAATTAAAAATGAATCTTCAGTAAAAAATATTTGGAAAAAATGTAAAAAGCATTAGGAAAAAATATAATTAGCAATAATCCTACCATTCAGTGAGAAAATTTGGCATATGGTATTATGAATATTCTTTGAGGAGATTTGGAAATTATGTGCTCTTGTACTTAACTAGAATTGGGCATGCCATGTTTCTGGACATAGTCTATTTTTCTTTTGTGTCACTCACTAATGATTTACATTTTTCGTATGTAGATCCTTCCCTTGCCTCTCTGTATTCATCTCAAGTTCTTTCTGCCTTTTTTTTTCATCTCTTCCCTTTCCTAAAGTGGATCTTTAGTACAGGATTTTTCTCATTGATCTTTTCTGATGCATAAGAAACTTCAGGAAGTTTGTATATTTGTTTTGTATTTAGCCACCAGGCTGAATTTATTATTAATGCAAATACATCAGTTAATTATAGGTTTTCAGCATATGTGAATGATGTATTCATCTTTTTCTTTCCAATGATTACAACCTTTATGCTTCTTGTCATATATAATGACAAGAGTTTTTTAGTCATCATTATCTTGTCTTTAATTGAAATATCTCTAGAATTGTACCATTGTATTAAACAATTGGTTTGAATATAGCTTTTTTTTTTTTTTTTTTTTTTTTTTTTTTTGAGCCGGAGTCTCGCTCTGTCACCCAGGCTGGAGTGCAGTGGCCAGATCTCAGCTCACTGCAAGCTCCGCCTCCCGGGTTCACGCCATTCTCCTGCCTCAGCCTCCAGAGTAGCTGGGACTACAGGCGCCTGCCACCTCGCCCGGCTAAGTTTTTGTATTTTTAGTAGAGACGGGGTTTCACTGTGTTACCCAGGATGGTCTCGATCTCCTGAGCTCGTGATCCGCCCGACTCGGCCTCCCAAAGTGCTGGGATTACAGGCTTGAGCCACCGCACCCGGCCGAATATAGCTTTTAATCAAGTATTTGCTACCAATTTGAAGGATGTGTCCATTTATTTAGTTTCTCTGAATTTTTAAAAACAACTTTAAATCAGTAATGAATATTAAATTTTATCAGGTTTTTTTTTTGCATCTATTGAAATAATTTTGTGGCTTTTTTCTTTCTCTTTAATTTCCTGCTGTGATGTCCTATATATATTTCCCACCTATATTAAGCTATCCTTACAATGTTGGGATAAATGCTTTTATTAGTCAGCGTAAGCTACTTTCTTTGATGAAAACTCCAAATTCTCAGTGGCTAAACACAACAAAGCCTTATTTCCTGCTTTTGTGTCAGTTCAGTGTTTCTGGTGAGGGTGAGAATTTTCTGGTTTTAAATATAAAGAGAGAGCTCATACTTTAGGCAAAGAACAAGAAGGATCCCTGACAATGTTTCTGTAACTTCCCTTGACTCTAGATGCTTCCTTGTGTTGCCTTCATCTCAGGCTGGTTCTTTCATTGCATCAAGATGACTTCTAGCCTCATTCACAGTATAGTCTTCCTCAATCACATCCAGGCATATCTCTTCCCACAATCATTGAACAAGTCCTGATACCTCCATTCAGGTGAACTTGTGTCACACACTCAGCCCAGAAGTAATCTCTGTGGAACAAAGAATGAGACTAGTGGTGGGTCCGTGTCATCCAAACCAACTGGCTGCCCAGGAGAGACAACTGCATCTTTCACTCCAAAACCTTCTCATACTTAGTCAAATTGTCATATGTTATTTCTCTCTGATTTTTGGATGCATTTCTCAAATTAATTCTATCTTAGACTACTAAGTACTCTCTGAATGTGGAAATGAAAGGATTGTTGTATACTTCTCATTTCCATGTAAAATTTAAAAATATACCTTAGATTATTCCTCATTCAGGAATACTAAATCTAGTTCTATAGGTTCAATAACTTTTCAGACCTTGTTGAGAATATGACTGAGAAGTGTATTTCTTTTTCCCTAATTGGAGAGGCAGTGTTTCTAACTCTTCAGGGAGGGATCTGAGGCCACTTTCATAGGTTCAATGATTTTTGTTTGTATCAGGGTCTCACATTTTCCCATACAACCCTGCACAAATTTCAAACAAAATTTACCTTCTTTATTTTAATATCAGATCTCATCTAATCCTTCTCATAACTTTCTTCCTTGAGGATTTTGGAGAGTCCAAGTAACCATGAAATACATATCGGGTTCATATCCCCCAAACTACTCATTGAAAAAGAGGCTTTGCTTTCTGGATTTCTGCCCTTTGTTCTGGAAGGAAGCCTTATAGAGTAGGCTTTCTGCCCTCTTCCTTCTAGCCAACCCCTCTGAGATGGGACACATTAGGAGCCTATCCCTGATGTCTTATTTTAGAGGAGGAAAATTGTTCACTCTCTGATTTTTTCAAGCCAGACCCATCTGTCCTATTCCTAGCAGAAATTTCCATGCATAAATGGCATCCATCTCATTGTCAGTGGTAGAGTGTTTCTATTTTTATGTTCTGCTAATCTTTTCTATGGAAATCTGGAAGTGGTGGATTTCAGTAACACAGTTTACATTGTCATGTTCTCTACAAATCCAAATTTATATAACAAACTGTAAAGCCTTGTATAAAGGCAGTAAATTACCATTTTATTTATCAACTGATTTGGCCCTTTGTCTAAAAAGATGATATTTGCTCACACTGTCAGAAATATTATTTTTTCCCATAGTGCATTTGTTGAGTATTCTCTTGTCTGGTTTCTCTTATGACAAATGATATCATATATTTAGTGAGTGGCAGATGAGACAGGCCAGGACTATGGGTTAGAATGTGATGTCTTGGTGTCTGGTGGATATAACTCCCACCTTTGTAGCACTGGGCCCCTCAAATTTTCCCTGAAGCTGTTACACATTTAAGGAGTGTAGCATAATAGTCAGGAGTGTGATATTTAGAGTAAATAGCCTTCATCCAAACACTAGCTGTCTTGGTCAGTTCTGGCTGCTGTAACAGAATATCACAGACTGCATGGCTTAAACAACAGTCATTTATTTCTCGCAGTTCTGGAGGCTGGTAAGTCCAAGATAAAGGCACAGGCAGATTTGGTATCTAGGGAGGCCATGCTTATCACTGCCCTTCATGATGCAAGAGGTGAGAAAGCTGTCTTCATAAGAGTCCCCTTTATATGGACACTAATCCCATTCATGAGGGTTTCACCACCATGACCTCATCACCTCCCAAAGGCCCTATCCCCAAATGCCATCACTTTGGGGATTAGGTTTCAACGTATAAATTTTGAAGGAACGGAAATATTTAGTCTATAACACTGTCACTCTTGCTTGCTGTTTGACTTCTGTTAAAGTGTTTAACTTTTTTAAACTTCAGTTTCCCTATCTATAAACCACAAATGATAAGAATATCTTCCTTCATTTGCAAGAAAACACATAGGACTTGGCAGATGGTTCACAATCCAATGATGGTAATTATTATTATTATTATAGTTACAATGGTAGTAATAGCACTAATATAAGTAATGAAATGCTATGGAAACACCACTTGTACTGCCAAAATCAAATTTACTGCCAAGTAAACTGAGTATAATTGCACTCCTCTGCAAACGTTTCAGGGATAAGCAACAACTTCCTGAACATAAGTCTTTTTGAGAATTAGGAATATGGAGCTTCCCAAAGAAATCTTCTCCCCCTACTCCCTCGGTGGGAAGCCATTAGCCAGGGATTGTAGTGACTGTTAGGGGGCAGTTGACCTCCAATATGCACTGAAATAATAGGACCCATTTATGGCTGACAGTTGGCTCTTGCCCAAGTGGCCCGTGAAGTATACTAGCCAAGCATTCATTTTATAGTTCTTTTAAAAGAAGGTTCCAAATATTGCTGGGTATCTTAAGGTCTAAGTTGTTACATGTGTAAAGGACCACCCATTGTGTGCTAAGGATTTTTTTTCACAAGTAGGAGCACATTCCTGAAGCTGCACTTGGTATGTCTTGCCAGCCCCGTGTTTCCAGGCTGTTAATATAAAATATTTCTTGGACACTGGATTCCATACTTGTTTGCTTAAGTTGGAATTTTTTCATTTTCCTGTAAATGAAAGAACTCATGTAAAAAGTCAGATATTGATTGGGTTGGTGCTTTTTAAGCCAGCCTCAAAAAGAGGAAAAGATTTCAGCATGGTGGTTAATGTAGAAAACAACAGCAGTATACTTTGTTGTAGAACACCATCATGCAGTCAATTCTAGCAAGAATGTGGCTGTACTTAGCACCGACTACTGAGGTCAGCCCTAAGGCCATGATGGTTAAAGGCAGTCTGCCTATGCTCAGCAAGCTCACTGCCTAATTTCCTAAGGGAAAAGTTATATTAACTACTAATCATTACTATATCAGTCCCATAGAGTAGTCTGAACAAATTGCTGTTGAACAGAGGGAAGGCAATTGGTTCTAGATAACAACATCTGGGAGATTTCCTAGCGATGATGAGAGTATTTATGCCTGGGATTTGATGGGTAAGAACATTGCCAGGAAAACAATAGCAAAACCTCATGAAAAACATCTTTTAAAGAAAATCAGTGTGTTATAACGGCAATACTAAAATGATGTTAACAAAATAATATCATTGCCCAGTATAAATGCTCTACCCATGTACCCATGTAATTATTCAGAATAGACACATATTACAAGAGTAACTTAATTCTCCTGTATAAATTCATTCAAAAAGTCATAGCAATACAGCATCCAAGGAATTAAAATTAAAATCTTTCCAAAGTACCTCTGGGAGGGTTGGAGCAGATCACTGGCAGAAAGGAGCAATTGTTCTACATGACCTCTCAAGGGGCACATGAAAGGCAGTCCCCAGCCAAGAAGGAAGGCCACACCCTCTTCTAGAGCTGACCCACAGCCAAGCCGAGGCATAAACAGGGCAGCCCGGTCTGATAATTCTCTGAAATACTCATAAAGCCCTTGGTCACAGAGTGTCCCAGGGCCCATAAATGAGGTAGAGCAGGTGCATATGCAGCAGGGGAGGGTACCTGGAGTCAAGACCGGTTCTTCCTCTCTCACTTAGACTGAGTTCTTGCCAAGACAGTGAATTTTTCTATCTAATCTTCTCTTAACTTCTATATCACAACCATGAATGCTGTTACTTCTATGTAAAGTGGCTGGTCCTTTGAGCTGGACATTCCATCTAGATTTTGAAGGCCATTTCTCCTATTCAGTTTCAATTATTTAAATCCTTGTATGGGTGACCCTTGGGATGTAAGCACTGAAGATATTTCTAAAAACAATGTCTGCAGTGTTTCAAGAGATAGCACTTTATTTGCACTGTCATGCTATGCTTCATTTGAAAAGCATCCATTGTGCTAACAGAAGTTGATAGGGTCTTTCCTTCTTCATGGCCCCCATCAGCAAGATGTGTATTAACTCTAACTTGCTCAACACACTTTATTTTTATTTTTCAAAAAATGTAAACTGAAAATTTTTAATTGTATACATTTATAAAGTATAAAGTAAGTATTATTTATGAATATAATATGGAATAATTAAACCAAGCTACTTAACATATAACCTAATATATGTAATCCTTTTTATGGTGAGAATGTTTGAAATTTGCTCTCTTAACAATTTTGAAATGTACAATATTCTATTATTAACTCTATTTGGCACACCGTGCAATAGATTTCAAAACAAAAAAACCCATATTCCCCTGTCTGAGACTTTGTACCCATTGACCATCATCTCCCCATTCCCCGAGCCCTAGCCTCTGTGACCACCATTCTACTCTCTGCTTCTATGCATTATATTGTTTTAGATTTCACTCTAAGGGAGAATTTGTGCTATTTGTCTCATCATTTCTAGTTTCTTTCATTTAGAATAATGTTCTCCAATTCCATCCCTGTTGTAGCAAGTGACAGAATTTCCTTCTCTCTTGAGGCTGAGTAGTATTTCAGTGTGTATATATATATATACCACATTTCTTTATCCATTCACTTGTCGATGGATGCTTAGAACGATTCTATAACTTGCCACTGTGAATAGTGCTGCAGTGAACATGGGAACAAAGATATCTTTTTGGCAAACTGATTTCAGATATTTTGGGGGAAATTCTCAGAAGTGGGATAGCTGGATCTTATAGAAGTTCTATTGTTAATTTTTGAGGAACTTCCAGACCGTTCTCCATAATGGCTGTACCAATTTACATTCTCACCAACAGTGTACGAGAGTTCCCATTTCTCCACATCCTTGCCTATACTTGTTTTTTTCTTTTTGTCTTTTTAATAACAGTCATTCTGATGAGTATGAAATAATATATCATTGTGGGTTTAATTTGCATTTCTATAATGATTGATTTTTTTCATATATTACAATAGCATTTTTTCATATATTTGTTAGCCATTTGTATGTCTTGAAAAATGTCTATTCAGGTCCCTTGCCCATTTTTAAATTGGGTACCCTCTTTGTTTTCTTACTATTGAGTTATTTGAATTTCTTACATATTTTGGATATTAACCCCTTATCAGATGTATGGCTTGCAAATATTTTCTTCCAATCCATAGATTGTTTCTGTATGTTGTTAATTTTTTTTTTTTTTTTTTTGCTATGCAAAGCTTTTTAGTTTGACATATTCCTATTTTCTATTTTTGCTTTTGTTGCCTGTGCTTCTGGAGTCAAAACCAAAAACTCATTGCCCACACCAATGTCATGTAGGTTTTTCTCTATGCTTTCTTTTAGTATTCTTTCTGTTTCTGGTCTTATGTTTAAGTCCTTAATCAATTTGAATTTATTTTTGTATATGGTATGAGATAAGGATCCAATTTCATTCATTTTTCACCATTAAGTAGATGTTAGCTGTGAGCTTCTCACATACGGCCTTTTTTTATGTTGAAGTACATCCCTTCTATTCTTAATCTGTGAAGAACTTTTATCATGAAAGAATGTTGAATTTGTGAAATGTATTTTATATCCCTAATGAGATGATCATATTCTTTTTTTCTTTCATTCTGTTAATGTGATGTATCACATTTGTTGCTTTTCTTATGTTGAACTATCCTTGCATCCAGAGTTAAAAACCACTTGATCATAGTGGATGATCCTTTTAATGTGTTGCTTAATTTGGTTTACTAGTATTTTATTTAGAAAGTTTGCATCTATGTTCATCTAAGATATTGGCCTATAATTTTCTTTTCTTGTAACACCCTTATCTGGCTTTGCTATCAAGATAATGCTGACCTTGTAAAAAGAGGTTGGAAGTATTCCTTCTTCTTCAATTTTTTGAAAGAGTTTGATAAAGATTAGTATTAGTACTTATTTAAACGTTTGGTAGAATTTACCAGTGAAACCGTTGGGTCCCAGCCTTTTCTTTGATGAGAGACCTTTTGTTGCTAATTCAGTCCCCTTACTTACTATTTGTTTGTTCAGATTTTCTCTTTCTTCATGATTCAATCTCGGTTGCATGTGTCTAGGAAGTTATACATTTTTTCTAGGTTATCCAATTTGTTGGTGTATAATTGTACATAGTATTCTCTTGATATCCTTTGTATTTCTGTGGTATTGGTTTATAATGTTTCCTCTTTCATTTCTGATTTTGTATATTTGAGACCACTCTCTTTTTCTCTTAGTGACCAGTTTTTTTTGTTTATTTGTTTTGAAGTATATTGTTTAATTTCCATGTACATGTGAATTTTCCAAAATTTCTTCTGTTAAGTTCTAATTTTGTAGCAATTGTGGTTTGAAAAGATACTTGACAAAATTTTAGTCTTTTAAAATTTGCCAAGGTTTGTTTTCTACCCTAACATGTGACCTTTTCCAAAGAATATTCTGTGCATGCTTGAGAAAAATGTGTACTCTGTTGTTATTGAATATAATGTTTTGTATATATCTGTTAGGCTCCTTTGGTCTAAAGTGTTGTTCAAATCCAATGTTTCCTTATTAATTTGCTCTCTGGATAATCTCTTGACATTGTGAAAAGTGAAGTATTGAAGATCCCTATTATTATTCCTTTGCAATCTATCTCTTCCTTCAGATCCTTTAATATTTGTTCTATATATTTAGATGATCCAATTTTGGGTGCATATATAATTGTTATATCCTTTTGATAAATTGACCCTTTTATCATTATATGATGTCCTTCTTTGTCTCTTTTTACAGTTTTTGACTTAAAAATCTATTTTTTTTTCTGAAATAAATATAGCTAATGCTGCTATCTTTTGGTTTCTATTTGAATGAAATCTCATTCTCCATCCTTTCACTTTCAATCTATATGCATCATCAAAAGTGAGGTGAGCCTCTCTCTCTGTCTCTCTCCCTCTCTTTAGTAGAGATGGGGTCTTGTTTTGTTGCCCAGGCTGGTCTCAAACTCCTGACTTTGAGGGATCCTCTCACCTTAGCCTACCAAAGTGCTAGGATTACAGGCATGAGCCACCATGCCTGGTCAAAAATGAGGTGAGTATCTCATAGACAAAATATAGTTGGGTCTTTTAAAACAATCCATTCAATCATTCTAGGTCTTTTCATTGGAGAATTTAATCCATTTACATTCGAGGTAGTTTTTAATGGGTAAGGACTATATTGCCATTTTGCCAGTTATTTTCTGTTTTTTTGTTTGTTTGTTTTTTAGTAAGTACTTCGTTTCTTTCCTCCTCTCTTACTGTCTTCTGTTATAGTTTGAAGGGTTTCTGTGGTGATATATTTTGGATCCTTTCTATTTTTGTTTTGTGCTTCTACTATAGATTTTTGCTTTGTGGTTACATGTGGTTTACATAGAACGTCTTATAGTATCCTATTTAAAGCTGATTGCAACTTAACTTTGAGTGCATACAACTTTGCATGTTTACTCTCCTCACACATTTTATGTTTTTGATGGTAGAATTTGCATCATTTTTAATGTGTTTCCCTTGAAAATTTATTTTAGCTACAGTTATTGCTTATATCTTTGTCTTCTATCTCTTGTACTAGGAATAAAACTGCTTACACACCATCATTACAGTCTTAGAGCATTCTGAATATAACTCTGTTTTACTTATGCCACTGAGTTTTGTGCTTTCATATGTTTCATGTTATTAATTAGTGGATTTTTGTTTCAATTTTTTTAACTCCCTTTAGTAATTCCTGTACAACACGTCTAGTGATGATAAATTCCCTTAGTTTTTGTTTGTCCAGAGAAGTTTTTATTTTTCTCTCATTTCTAAACAGCAGCTTTGTTAGATAAAGTGTTTTTGATTGGCAGGATTTTTCTCTAACACTTTGAATATATGATTCCACTCTCTCCAGATGTACCGAGTTTCTGACAAGAAATTGGATAGTTGTATTGGTATTCTTTTCTATGTGAAATATTTCTTACCTCTTGCTAATCTCAAATCTTCATTTTTGATTTTTGAAAGTTTTATTATTATGTGTTTTGGTAAACTTCTTTTGAGGTTGAATTTGATTGGGAAGCTCTGCATTTTCTGTTCCTGGATGTGGGCAACTACTTCCGGGGTAGGGAATTTTTTTAGCCATTATTTACTTAAATATTTCTTCTAACCCCCTTTTTCTTTTCTTTCTAAACTACTATTGTATGAATGTTTGGTTTCTTGATGGTGCCCCAAAATTCCCGTGGGCTTTCTTGATTCTTTTTTATTATTTTGTCTTTTTGTTCCTATGACTGAATAATTTCAAATAGTGTTTTTCAGCTCCCTAATTCTTTCTCCTGCTTGGTTGAGCCTGATGTTGATGATTTCTGTTGAATTTTTCAGTTCAGGCGTTGGATTCTTAATCTCTAGGATTTCCACTTGGTTTGTTTCATTGTTTCTACTTCTTATTTTGTTTGTGGTTTTTCAAAATTCATTTAATTTTCTATACATATGTTCTTGCAGTTCACTTCTTTAAAAGAATTTATTCTGAATTCTTTGTCAGTCATTTCATAGATCTTCATTTCTTTAGGGTTAATTATTAGAGCTTTATTAGTTTCTTTTGTAGGTATCTTGATTACCTGATTCTTCATGATATTTGTGTTGTTGTCTATGCATGTGAAGAGAAAGTCCTCTTTTCTAGCCTTTACAGATGTTCCTTGTCAGGAATAAACCTTTGCTGTTTAGTGTAGCCTGTGATTCTGGAAGGGCCAGCTGGTGACAATCCCTAACAGGCAGAGCATGTGGGTTTTCTAATTGGTTGGTACTCTGCCTTTTGTCTGTTGTCAAGTGGTGCTGCTGGCTGGGTTTCACTCTCTGTCAAGGCCTCTGGCTGTGTTGTGCTACTGGGAAGAGCTGCTGGCTGGGTACTGCAATGTCTTCCGGTCAGGCTAGTTATAGGATGTATTCCCTGGCCATGCAATTCTGCTATTTGGAATCTGCAGTTTGCAGGGCCTCAGGCGAGGCTTAAGGATTAGGCACAGACAATGTTTGAGATGGGCAAACCAGATGCTATGCTCCTTAGAAACAGGCCATTTTGGATTGCCTCCATTGTCAGGGTGCAGTTTTGAGGTGGACTTTTCTCTGAGTTGAGGGGCTATTTGACTTTCTGGGTCAAGCAAATCTTGTTCCTACATTTCCCTAAAACGCATGGTTGTGGGAGTTTTTCTGCCTGGGTAGAGTTTATCAGATGGGCTTTTTGTGAGTGGAGCCACTGCTTGACTTCCTGTGTCAAGCAGGTCTCGCCTCTGTGTTTTGACATTGATGGAGGTGGGCTTCTCCCTTTCTCGGAAGGGTCACTGGGGTGGGCTATGAAGCTGGACATGGAAATTAGCCATTCAGGGACTCAGGCTAGGTTGAACTTCCCACCATGCTTTGAAGGCAACCAACTTAGCTCCACAGGTGGGCTATGAAGTTGACTGATATCCCCAATATGACATCATGGCTCTCAGTGATGGCAATGGCAGCCTGTCTGGAGCAGCCGCTGAGAGGACACAAGCTGCAGTGGGGAAGGCACACCCGGGGCTGAGTGCTCTGTGGAGCTAGTGGGGATGGGAACAGATGATCCCAGCTGGAGCCCCACACTCTACTGAGTTGGCAGGGTGGGAATCCATGCTTTCAGGTGCAGCGGTAGCTGCCCAGCTGTGGCTCCAGACCTGGGCATCCCTGTGCTCTTGGAGGCCTGAGAAGCCCCATGCCCCCACAGGATTGGAAATGCCTGCTCTCCCTCCTTGGCCTCTCTCCACTCCTGGCATCTGCTCTGGTGTGGAGCAAAGCTGTGGCCTAACACAGGCACTGTTGTAACCTGGCCAGGTGTGCATGCACTCAGGGTAGCACTTACACATCAGCCCTCTGCTGCCTGCACCCCCTCTGGACTTTGGGCATGGACAAGCATGGGAGGGAGACTAGGGGCTGAGGGCATCTTGTAGTGGGCCCATGAGTGCCCATCAGTACAGAGAGCCTGGGCACCACAGATGGCTTGTTGATGTTGTTCCTAGGTCGGAAGAGGCAGGTCCCTGGTAAAACCCCACCTTCAAGCGAGGAACGGCTTGAAGCCTGGGGACCAGGCTGCCAGTTCTGGGTGGAGCCTTCAACCTGGATTTAGAACTTCATTGATGCCTTTTGGCCAACTGGATGGTGCTTTTCCCAGGCCCACCCATGGCTGCCCATGGACTAATCAGCATGCACTTCCTCCATTCTGAGCACATAAAATGCCAGACTCAGACTCAGACACTTGTGGGGACAACCTGCCTGCAGAAGGGCTACCGACTTCGGGTCTCCTGAGAGCTGTTCTGTTGCTCAGTAAAACTCATCTCCTCTTTCCTCACCTTCCAGTTGTCAGTATAACCTCATTCGTTCTGGACACAGGACAAAAACTTGGGACTTGACAAGTGGTGGGAGTGAAAGAAGCTGTAGCATGTTCCTGGCCAGCTCACCAAGCTGTGGACAGTGGCATGCTCCCAGACTGCAGGAGTGAAGAGTGGTGACCCTTCTGGGGCTCAGAACTTGGGATTCCCTGAGCCAGAACTTCTGTAACACTATAGCCCTCTTGCCCTCTGCTGGTGCCAGGCAGCCACCCCATGTGACGGGAAGCAGCGGTGGGGCCAGGCCAGCCCAGGAGCCACAGGTCAGAGCAGGGTGGTGGACTGAAAGAGCTGTAACACAAACAGGGTGAAACACACCTTCCCTGAAACACACCCTCCCCCTCTCCCTACCTTTCTCTCTCCCTCTCCCCCTACTCCCCCTCCCCACCCTTCACTCACCATGCTGTGGGTAACAAGAAGGAGAGAACAGCTGTGGCCCTTCTGGGAGCCCAGAACTTAGGGCTCCCTGAGCCGGGACTATGACATGCTGTAACACTCTCTTTGGGACTCTGTGGTTCCCGGCATCTCTAAGCTTTCAGATACCACTGCATTTCCCTTGTCCAGATGTGGGTGTCCTCAACAGAAGCCGCTTGTAGTGCATTGGTCCAGCCACAGTCTTGCATGGAGCAGCATCTCTGCTGGCACCTGGAGCTGCCTGCCCTGCCACAGCAACCGGTGTGCCTGGCTATGTGCAGTGGTCAGATCCCACACTCGCTCGCTTACACACCCCTTGCTGCTCTGCTCCTGGCTCATCCTTGGCAGGCATGAAGTCCAAGCCAGTAGTGTGAGCTGAGTGAAGCCTGCTGGGATGAGTGAGTGGAACGAGCCCAGTGGGCACAAGCAAAACTCAAGCAGAGGCTCCCCTGGCCACAGAGGTTTCTGGCTGGAGAAGCAACACCCTAAAGATCCTGTGACATCAGGAACACAGAGGTATCACCAACATCACTATAACCTCTGCCTCCTTTCTTTGTTTCTACCTGACCCTAGGTGGTCTAGCTATGCCATTACTCCCAGTGTTATTGTGAGGTGAGATTGAAGTGGGCTTCCTGGAGCTGTCTCAGAATGCTAGGGAAGCTGGATGGCTGCCTCTCATTCTCTTCCCCCCATGTAGAAACTGTGGCCCCAGGGAAATCGTCTCCATTTGACATCCATCTCCTCTCTGTGCTGATTGCAGGTGGAGGGTGGCACAATCAGAGTAAGACCATTCTTCCTACCCTTTTAATTTGGATATCATTCAGTCCTGTGGACCACTCAAGTGTCTCAGGCTTATCTCTAAGTTCTGAGGTTTGTAAAAGGATGTTCCCATTTGTAGGTAGTAGCTGGTTGACCTTTCTGTGGGAGACAGTGAAGCATGAGACTTTCTATTCTATAGAAAGTATTTGTTGAGCTTGCTGTAGCTCGACACACACATGGTAAAGAGGTGTTTCTGGGGCACCCGTTCTTGCATGCTTTTGGTCCTTTACCTTCCACAGATGGAAATGTCCTCTCCCTCCCTAGGGTCATCTTTATGGCCTCAGGGCCTGGTGGTGATTCCAGACAGACATGTAGATCCCCTGTGAACGTCAGGAAATGAAGCCATTACAGAGCAGGCCACCCTGTACATTGGTCTAGTGCTAGGGAGCAGAAAGTGCAGGATTTGAATTATTCCTAAAGCAAACTCTAGCTTCCCCTGGCTTTGAGGAGATAGTTGTGACCACACACATTTCTTAACTACAGAGAAGTCACATAGGGTGGTGAGGTTTTTCCTATCACTTTCTGTAAAATACCACATCGGGCAGGGACAGGGTCTGGGAAGGGATTTAAAATATTATGGCACATTTATGTGCCAGGGCCTAGAGCTTTATATAAGTTGTCTTATTTAATCTGCACTGTATCATGAAGTAGTACGATTATGGCCACTTCATAGATGAGGAAACTGGTCCAGGAACATGAATTGATTTGACCCAGATAGTAACTGGCAGACTGGGAACTGGGCTGGTTTCACCGGGCCAGACTGTGCTGCCTGTCTGTGGAACTGCCAGGCTCCCATGCACAGATATCTCTGCAGCCATGGAAGCTCTGTGGCATTCTCAGATGCACGTACTCCTGGGTGAACAGGCCCCTCGATCTCACTTACCCAAACCTGAACTCATATTTTTCTCCTCAGTTTGCATCTCCTCCTATAATGTACATCCTGTTCAATCCAATGCATGGAAAATGAGTAACCTATAGTTTCAGGCGCCACACTGCCTGGGTTTGAATCCTGGGTCTACCACTTACTGTGTGAACAAGGACAAGTTACTTATCCCTCTGTGCCTCAGCTTTCTCATCTGTAAAATAGTAATATGGTACCTACTTATGAGGTTGGTGAGGCTTAAGTGAGTTTATATGTATAAAGCCCTTAAAATTTTAGTTGCTACACAGTAAATACTATAAATATCGGTCAACATCTTGATATTATTGCCATTATAAACTCCATCATTCAAATGAAACTTTGTGAAGTGTTCTTGAATTCATCCTATTCCTCACTCTCCATCCCTTTGGGCATGGGCATCCTTACTCCTATGTGTTTCTTGCTTCATCTTTTTCTCTCTAGTCCATTACTGTTACCTTCACCATGTCCCACCCACATGATTGCAGCAGCTTCCTCTTTGGTCTTGTGCAATGAACATCTTCCCTTCTCATTCATCTCCTGCATAGCTGCACAGAGACCTTTCCACAGGCAAGTCTGAACGTGTAATCGCTTAAAATCCTGGCTTGTCTCCCCATTGCCCAGAGGATCTATTCTTAACACATTAGTCTGGGATTTTCATTCCTTCCTAATTTGGCCTCTTCAGTGGTGCATTTCATCTCTCTTCTCTCCCAGCCTGTTCAATCTTCTCTGAAGACACTCACAACTTCATATTTCTGTGCCTTGTCTGGTCTGGTCTGTTTATTCTCCTTGAGATGCTATTCCCTTTCTCTACCTGGCAAACTCCTACTCCTTTGCCTTTATCCTTTAAAGCCATTGTGAGTTCTTTCCAGAAGCTTTGCTGCCCCTGACCCTGGCTCCTGCCCCTAGACATACCCGTAGGATGGCACTCTCGACCTCTTAGTCTTCACTGCTTTATCCTCCCCCATTCTACAGGTTTCCTGAGTATTTCTGTATCCCCTGCACCCAGCAGAGGGCCTCATCTAGGACAGGTGGTTCATAAATATGTGTTGATTGAAAATTTACATAACATTTAGGGCTGAAATAGAGAACAAGCTCCCTAGCCCTTTTGTTTTCAAAAAAAGATACAAGTAAAGAGTGCACTGGGGTCAATATACTTATGGCTTTGAATTCAATAAATGTTTCAAAAACAGTTCTTAAAAGTTTTGCTTTCATAAGTTCTGACTAGAATTTCCTTTATACTGGCTCTTCTTCAAGGTTACGAACAGGTGTGCATGCTTATAGGGAGATTGATTCTGTGAACTTTGGGCTTTTTAAAATACATTTACCCCACGATCTTTTGTGGGAATCTATCAGAAATTCAGGATGCTTGCATTAAACCTTCAAAAGAACAGGAAGTCTCCATTTTTAGATGCAAACAAGTGGGCTTAAACCCTAAAGATTTTAACACTGCTGAAAATTCAGGCCCAGGAGGCTCTGTGTTTTCTACACTTGGGAGACAGGGCGCTCTCTCACCTGCTTCTGGCAATGCAGACTGCGAGCATGCAAGTGGGTTTATTTTGGATATGCTTTCTGGTCCATTAAGAAAACATCATCTTAGAATAAGTAGATCAGGATAGAAGTTATCTCAACTTTATGTATGAAAATACAATTATTTGGGTTAGAATCTTAGAATTTTAGGAAGCAAGACTGTTCTTTTACAGATGACACATCCAGAGTCCAGGGGAGCAGAACAACTTGCATGAGGACCCCACGACCCTCCCCCCATCCTCACCCTCCATGACACAGCCCCCTAGGACCCCACAACCCTCCCCCAACCTCACCCCTCGACAACACAGCCCCCTAGGACCCCATGACACTCCCCCATCCTAACCCTCCACGACACAGTCCCCTAGGACCCCACAACCCTCTCCCCATACTTACCCCTCCACGACACAGCTCCCTAGGACCCCACAACCCTCCCTTTCTACTCACACCTCCACGACACAGCCCCCTAGGTCCCCATGACCCTCCCTCCATCCTCACCCTCCATGACACAGCTCTCTAGAACCCCATGACCCTCCCCCGGTCCTCACCATCCATGACACAGCCCCCTTCCCACTATCAGCCTCTTGGCAACTGAGCAGGGACTGAAGCTAGGCTCCTTCTTCTACAGGCAGGACTCTGTCTAGGGCTTGGGAAATGCTCTTCACTTCCTGTCTTGCCACTCCATCTGAAGAGGCCATTCGGTCTGAAACAGCGTTGAGATGTTCTTTAAGAACCAGGGATGCAGGAATAAGCCTAGTAGCCTCAGAGGGGCCCATGCTAGGATTTGAGCTGCATCCTGGGCAAGAGCTGGGCCCAGAGTTGTGGGCTCTGCCTCCACATTTGGGTCAGGGCGTCCCAAAGAGCTTATAGCTGGACACAGTGCAGCAGGCCTGTCTGCTGATCTTTTCCAAAACACCATCTATGCACTAAGGGAGCAGCTGCTCCTGAAACATTTCCCAGGCTGAAGGAGTAAGAATGATCCAATTCAGCAAATATTCAACTCTGATCATGATGTCCTGGGTCCAGTGCTAAGTGTGGAGGAGGAAAGACATGGTATGATTCCTGCCCTTGACAAGATCAATGTCTGGTAGGGGAGACAGATGCGTAAACAGTGAACCACTACATAAAATGGCAAGGCTGTGTGTGTGTGTGTGTGTGTGTGTGTGTGTGTGTGTGTGTGTGATGAATAAAATGTGGTACAAATAAAAAGTGAGAGAGAGAGAGATGAGGTCTGAGAGTGATTGGAGGCCTGGGTAGGATTAGGGAAAGAGATATAAAGATGGTCACTGGGGGAGGGAGAGAGAGAGAGAGAGAGAGAGAGAGAGAGAGAGAGAGAGTGAGTGGGAGGAAAGGCATGGAGCATGGACCAGCATGAGAAAAGGACTGGGCACTTGAGGGCCAAGCCATGATGTGCATGTGCATGATAGGGACCAGGGGGCACATGAGGGGAGGTGGGGATGGAAAAGGGACTTGGGGACAAAGGGTCTTGAACACTCAGAAATGCAGAGCTTTTCCTCCTGGTTAAACTCCATGGTGCCAAAAAAGGTTTTCCCAGTTGCCTGTGACCTCAGTCCTCAATCCTAAGGAAAAGTGGGTACAATATTTGATCCCTGGAATCAATTAACAGACAGCAGTAGCTGCTTTGCTTTTGTTGCCGGGCTAATGATACCTGGCAATAGAGCTGTTTGTTTTAACATGGATGGTGGTGTTTTAACCAGGGAACATGAAAACCCAAGAAGCTGATGGACAAGACCAGCCCTGGATGTGCCTTCATAGACCCCGGGGGAGAGTCTCACAACTCCTTTCTTCATTTGTCTTCTTCTGCCTGGCTCCAGTTGGTCCCTCAGTCTAGTAAGTTGTACCCAAAGGGGCCTCCTTCACTTCCCACTCCCCAAAAGGGCATATATTTGGCAGATTTCTGTTGATACCAGATTTGTCCTGTACTTCTAGGAAAGAATGAGGTGTCACAAGGACTTTGGGGCTGTAGGTCCAGAGGAGACCCATGACACAATGCAAAAGGCGTTGGTGGCAGATCTGCATGAGACAGCGATGCCCCTTCTCTATGGGCTGTTGTGTAAATGGGCACGGCCTTCCAGCCAGTGAAGAGAACTCCTTCAGAGGCTGTGGAGACTGAGAATGGTCATGGAGACCCCTTCATCTAAACCTCACATGTGATAAGTGAGAAAACTGAGGCCTGGAGAGGTACACGGAGTTTTACAAAGCCAAATCTGTTTAGTTACTATAGACGTTAGGGAAACAAGGTATGCTGAAATCAGAGGGGACCAGGTGAGGCAAAGAGGCTTGGAGAAGCACCCATCTCTCAGGACAGATTCCTATCAGCAAGGTCAGTAGAGACTAATAGATAGACCGGGGAAAGAGGTAACTGGCATCCTTGGACTGCATATTTTGATCTCTGTTAGGCGTGTGAATGAAAGAAAATCTCCAGGGCTTTGATAGTGCTACTTCACTTAGATGCAATGCTCTCTGCTATTCTCCCGCCTCCCTCTGGTTAATTTCAACATACCTTTTGGAGCTCTGCAGAGAAGCCTTCTGGAATGTTTCTACCTAGGTCAACTTGTTTGATTGTTGGTCTCATAACTTAAGTCTCTTTCCTTCAGAGCACTTATTGTAATTGCAATTTTCACTTGATTAATTGATTAAGGTTTGTCTCCCCCATTAAATTGTAATTCTTCGGTATAATTCATGGTATAAACCATGTCTGTTTTGGCTCACCACTGGACCCCCAATGCCAAACATAGTTTCTGGCACTTGGTATGTTGAATTAATAAGTAGAAAAATAAATAAATAACATTGCTTGATAATGAGTCATTGGTAAGATACTTACTTTAAAACTGAAAGTTTAAAATAACTACTGAGAAAAACAAAAGATGAAATAGACCAAAAGCAAACAAAAAGCAATAACAGTACAGATGTGAGACCAGCTGAGTTGGAGGCCACATCTGCACAATGGCCTTCATCTATGCTGTGAAATAGTCTTTGTCATCCAATGGATATTTGCTTAGCATCCTTGATGTGTCCAGCTTTATGTCAGTTATTGGGGACAAAGAGTAACTATGTCTTTCTGGAATTTCCAGCCTCAGTGTAAAGCTACAGATGAGATAGGGATTGATCCACATAGGATTGATAATGTATGAATTAATTCATAATAGGATATTCATACAAGAGACATGGGGACAATGTTGATTAAAAAAAAAAATCAGGCGATGATGAAGCCTTAGGCTGGAAAAAGAATAAATTAAGCCAGTTTAAAAGAGAGATTGAGAGCGAGAATGAAGGAAAGGAAGGAGGGGCGGGAGAGAGGGAGAGAGAAAGAAGACTAACTGGGAGAACATGGAAAGAACAACAGCCTGGTGGTCTCTGAAAGCTTAAACCACAGCTGTGGAGGGAGTGCGGATGCTAGAGAGTGAGAAGGATGCAAATATCACATCTAATTTGCAACTTCAGTCACAAAGTCTTTCTGGATGTTAAACAAGTTTTGCCATTGGTGTAAACACCTGAAGTGGGATGGAGCTGAGACTCCTAGAGAATTGTAGAGGTTAGGACTTTGTGAGTGCAGTGTATTGAGTCATTCATCTGAATTGCCATTGGACATCCAGGACACAAAAACCAAAATGCCTCAGACAGCTTCTATCCCAATACTTGGTGAGAAGATATCCCCACATGTCTCAGAATACTAGTGGGTGAGGACAAACTGCCAAATGCGGCAAGATTCTTCTGTCATTAGAACGGCATATGTGATAGTAGAAGGAGGACAATGGGACTTCTAATAACTTTTACAACTAGAAACTCCCTCAATTATAAACAGATGTTACTGGATGAATCATAGGCTATTCTGAAGCCATCCAACAAAAGTGGGAAGGGTCCTTTGCAGGTTCTAATCCAAGGATGAGTTAAGAGGCCATAGGAATGTCACATGGCTGAGGAAGGGCTCTGGGTCCTGTGCAGTCTCAGACTAATGAAAATATTCCCTTCCAAGATGTGCTTGAACCAAGGAGTACGATCAAAATCACGGAGAAAAGGGACAAAAGGGTCAAAGGAAAGACAAGATTCAAATAGAAGAGCAGGGCAGGGGAAGAAAACCAGAAGGTGGTGCAAAGTTTTGAACTTTTGGTAAAAACTGTAGATGAAAGAGCTCTTCTATTAAGGACTTAAGGAAATCATCCCAGTGCCTACCTTTCCTTATAAGAGTAAAACTCATCTCACTTAAATAGAAGAAGTAGAAAAGAAGTGTTGTCAAATCTCACAGAAAGTTATATTTTTTAAAAAAGATATAAGAAATCAAATAATGTCTTTGCAGATAATTAACAACTCCATAAAATAGGTAAACGATCTAACTTAATAATGCAATTTTGTTAAAAATATTAAGAAAATGATAGATGATATAAAATAATAGTATAAGTCAAGATTAAGGAAAACTTAGCTATTAAATAATTCAAGAAAAGATTTTAAAAGATAGCTACCAGAAGTCAGGAAATAATTGGAAATAAAACAATTTTTTTTTCAGAATTAAATATTAATTTTATTTCAGAAACAAATACAAAACTAGAAGAAACACAAGGATAAGGAACTATCATAGGTTATGCCTTAGGAGAAGAAGATGGGAAGAAATTAATGTATAAAAATTATGTGAGAGAAAGTGACAGATACAGAAGATAAGCAACAAAAATGTGATATATGCTGATAGGAGTCTCCAAAGAAGAAAATCAAAGCAGTAAAATTGAAAAGTTGAAAAAAAAATACCCTGAATATTAGTATTGTATTAGTCAAAGAGAAAAGGAGTAAGAAACTGGCCAGATAATAGAAGTCATACACACATGTACAATCAGCAGTATGGGACATGAAATAAATAATGACATATATATCTTACACAAACATAAATTGACATAATTTATAGATTTTTAGGTTAGCTAACAAAACTAAATCAAATAATAAGTTGTATACAAAGGACACACCTAAAACAAAGAAATTCTGAGTGTTCATGGAATACTATGCAGCCATCAAAAAGGATGAGTTTGTGTCCTTTGTAGGGACATGGATGCAGCTGGAAACCATCATTCTTAGCAAACTATCACAAGAACAGAAAACCAAACACTGCATGTTCTCACTCATAGGTGGGAACTGAACAATGAGATCACTTGGACTCAGGAAGGGGAACATCACACACAGGAGCCTATCATGGGGAGGGGGGAGGGGGGAGGGATTGCATTGGGAGTTATACCTGATGTAAATGACGAGTTGATGGGTGCAGCACACCAACATGGCACAAGTATACATATGTAACAAACCTGCACGTTATGCACAGGTACCCTACAACTTAAAGTATAATAATAATAAATAAATTAAAAAAAAAAGAAATTCTGAGTGTTAACAACAACAAAATTAATGAGCAAAAACATATTAGCCAACCGTAAACAAAAAGAAAGTAAAAGTCACAATCCTGATACCTAATGAAGTAAAATTCACATAAAAAGGATTAAAAGAAACAACAAAGGATATCTTATGTAATGACCATGTAATTCATAATGAATACATAATGGTTACTCATATTCTTGAATCTTACAACAAAATAGCAATGTTGAAAAAGCAGAAAGTTCAGTAGATGCAAAAGAAAACAGGATCACATAAATAGTAGATATTTTAACTTACTTTGTCACTTCAAAACAGATCAAATCAAATAAAACATTTAATAAACTAGAATTTATTATCTATCACTAACTCTGAACTCTTAAAATAGACATTCCAATTTTTCGAGTACACATGAAAATTGACCATATGGTAGGCAATAAGAACTCTTCTACACATTTCAAAGAACAGAAAAAAATACAAACAAAATTTCCTGAGCAATAAAAATAAATTTATTTTTAAAATGTAATGGTTTTTATTGCCAGGAAATAAAAACCTTTAAACAAGGTTGTCAATGTTGTACTCGCTATCAAAAGACTGGAAACAACTAGTGAACATACTGTGGTACATTCACTTGTAAAAAGAAGAGAGGAATATTTGCATATAATGTGAAATGAACTCCAGGAATTACTACAAACTGGGGAAGAAACAATTTGCAGAAAAAATGCATATAGTGTGCCATTGTTTACTGAAGAAAGGCATAGATATATATATATATACACATACATACATATATACGTATATATATTTGTGTATATGTTTTTAAATGGAAATATAAGTCCCCAAAGTAAATACAAGTGGCTCCTTACCTGCTTCTGGGTTGACCAACACTCCAGCCACAGCGACTAGAAAAAAAACAGATAAATTATTATCGATAATATTTAAATACCTGTCAGAGAGCTATGGAAACAAGAGAGAGTATATGAGCCAAAATTCCAGATGGGAGAAAATTTCTGAGATAAGCTGGCAATTTCCCTCGGACAAAAGAAATAAAAGAAGATCTAAATAAATAAGGAAATATTCTATGTTCATAGATTGGAACATACAATATTCTTAACATATCAATACTTCCCAATTTGGTCTATAAACATAATCCCAATAAAAATTGCAGGAAATTACATTGTAGTTGTTGACAAACTGACTTTAAAGCTTATACTGAAAGGCAAAATACCTAGGGCAGCTAACACAATACTCAAGAAGAACAAACTTGGAAAATCCATACTATCTGAATTCAAGATTTACGAAGAAGTTGTACTAATCATGGGATTAGTGGAAGAATAAATAGACACATGAATCAATGGAGGAGAATAGGAAACCTAGAAATAGACCCATGCAAATGTAATCAACTGTTCTTTGACAAAGGAGCAAAGACAATTCGATGGAGAAAAGATTTACTCAACAAACGGCTTGGACAATTAACATCTGTAAGAAAGATGTAAATCTAGGCATGAACCTTAGGCCCTTTCACAAAAATTAATTCAAAATGGATCATATGTCTAAATGTAAAATACAAAATTATAAATATCCAGATGTAAATATAGGAGAATATCTAGTAACCTTGGTTTGGTGATGAGTTTTTAGATAAAATACTGAAAGCACGATTCAGGAAAGAAAGAGAAACTTAAGTTGAACTTTATTAAAATTAAAAACTTATCCTCTGTCAAAGAGACTGTTAATAAAAAGAAAAGACAAGTCACAGACTGAAAGAAAATATTTGTAAAATATTCATATCTGATGAAGAACTGATATTCAAAATGCAGAAAAAACTCTTGAAACTCAACAATAAGAAAACAAGATAAATAAAAACTGAGCAAAAGAACTGAACAGACATCTCACCAAAGAAGATGTACAAATGGCAAATAAGCATATGAAAAGAGCTCAACAGTATTTTTCATTAGGGAGATGCAAATCAAAACAAGATCCCACGATACAAAATGCCTGGATATAAATTGACAACGAGATTGAGGGTGAACATTAAATGTAGGTTTTCAGGCAGAACTTGGACTAAATGAAGGTTATAAGGGTAAAAGTCCTGTACATGATGGCTATATGATCAGACAAAAGGTTGAAATTAATTATAGTATGTTTTTAAACAACAATGGAATTAAGCTAGAAATTGCTAACAGAAAGATAATTATAAAAACCCCAACTATAGGGAAGTTAATACAATTCTAAATATTCTATGGATCCAAGAAAAAAATCCAAAAGGGAAACTAGAAAATGTTTTAACCTAAATTATAATGAAGGCTACTTACCTATATTTATGGGATGAAAATAAGTGCTCATATAGAAATATGTGGCATTAAATGCACATATTAGGAAAGAAAAATCCTGAAATCCATTATTTAAAACTGTATTTCAAAAAGGGAAAAAGCATAAGGCAAGCCCATGGAAAGGAAAAGGAAACAAATAATACATATAGGAGCATATATCAAAAAAAAAAAATAAAACAAAAAAAAACAAGCATACTGTGGAAAAACAACAAACCTAAGAGCGACTTAAGATTAATAAAACTGACTAAACCTCGGAAAACTGACAAAGATAAAAAAAGAGGGAAACACAAGTTACAGAATATAAAAGGATCATTCTTACACATATTATAGATATCTGTAAATTATGACATACATAAGTTCTGCATATGCTGATATATGAATATTCTGATATACATGAAATTGAATCTTCCTTTTCAGAAAGAAATCCCTGGCAACAGATGGCTTCACCTGTGAATACTTCCATACATTGAAGGTAGAAATATAACAATTTTGCAACAAACTCTTCCACAGAAGTGCCATAACAGATGAGAACATGTCCTAATGCTTTTTATGAAGTCAGTATACTATTGATTCTGAAGGCTGACAAAGACATTAGGAGATAGGAAAACTACAGACCAATCACTCTTATGAATATAGATTCAAATATTCTTAACTAAATATTAGCAAGTACAATCCAACAACATAATACTTTATGACTAGATGAACAATTCTGGGTATGCATGCATGCTTTGCCAACACAAAATCAAAACATGCAACCAATTAATAGAAAAAGGAGAACAATTATATGATCACCTTGATAGTCACGGAAAAAGCATGTATTAAATTCAATGTCCACTAATGATTTAAAAAATTCCTAGCAAATTAGAAATAGATGGGAATTTGCTTAATCAGATAAAGAATCTACAAAATCTCTGGTTAAAATTATACTCCATGGCAAAATAATGGGAAATTTATTCATGCAATTAGAAACAAGTGGTGCTGCTACATCACTTTTAGTCAACATTGTACTGGAGGCAGTGCAATGAAGCAAGAAAAAGAAATAAATAGTTTAAGAATTGAAAAGGAATAAATAAAATTATTATTTGCAGATAATATGATCTTATTTACCTAGAAATTTCAAGAGATTGTAGAGAAAATCTGTTAGAATAATTTGATTAATTATATTAGCATTAGTAAGTGAATTTAGTGATATCTTTGGAGATAAGATTAATCTGTGGAAATCAATTGTCTGTCTATACCAACAACAAAAATCCAGAATTAAATTTTACATGTAATTTATAATAACATAAAAAATAGGAAATACTTAGAAAGATGCAAAAGACTTCTACACCAAAAGTAAGAACTTTACTGAATAATTAAATTAGACCTAAATTAATGAAAGAATATAGCATGCTTATTGTCAAGAGTCAGGTTTTATAAAAAAAAATTATTATTACCAAGTGGGGAGAGTAAACTGACAAACTGATTCTAAAAATCATCCAGAAATGCAAAAAGTCTAGAATAATGACAACAATCTTGAAGAAGAAAAATAAAATTGAAAACTTTCTACTACCAGATACAGTATACTACCAGATATCAGGAGGTACAGTAGAGTAGATCTGAGTGAAACAGTAGAATGCATAAGATTCCAGAACCAAACACACATATATTTATGGCAAAGGTGATGCTGAAGTCCATTGAAGGAAACAATAGTCTTTTCAAAAAATGTCCTGGGCATAGAATAGCTACTGGTATTCGCAAAAATAATGGAACTAGACCATGCCCTTTCACTAAACACAAATATCAATTCCAGATGGACTTCAGATCTAAATGCGAAGTGTAAAAAATAAAAATATTTGTAGGAGAACATAATAATAACTACTTGAGATCTTGGGATAGGGAAAAAAATTTTCCCCCTAAAAATAGACACAAATACCACTGGCCATAAAAGGACAAAAATGTGATAAATCAGTCTTTATTAAAATTTAAGAATTTGGTTCATCCAAGGCAACCTTCAGAGTAGGATGAGATACTTAAAACCCGTGTAGTCAACAGAGTACTTGTATCCAAAATATATTTTTAAAACTGTATAAATTAATAACAAAAGACATTTTAAATTCAATTTCCAAATGAGGGCACTTAAAAATCTACTTGGCCTATATGCTGATTCTTTTCATTGAACCTCAGTTGCGCAGAATTACATCTCTCATAATCTCTGCTCCAAAATATACTGTCATCATTGATCAATGCATGACTTTCCTTTATTCAGCTAATTCTTCACATATTTCATAATGTAATACATCATTACACCAGATAATGTAATACATTCATACAACTACTCATTAATAATTTTGACTTTAACCTACCTATGGATACCTATAGCTTCTTCCCCCTTCCCATCTCCCTACTTCCTCCAACTGGTTAGCTGTCATCCCAAATACCATGTTCCTTTTTTCTTAGTTTTCTTTTTCTTTGGTTTGATAGCATCAATACATATTCCAAAAGTGTGTGTTTATTTTTCATTTAATTACTTTTAATTTCAGAAGAAAATTATCATGTTGTTAATAATTTTGGAGGTAACTTTTATCATTTAATGTTATATTCCTTTTTTTTTTTTTGGAGGCCAGGCATGAGCCACCATGCGCTGCCTAATATTATATTCTTAAGATTCACTCACGCTGTTGTAATTGTTTAATTTTGACTGCTACATAATATTCTACTTTGTGAATGTGCCACATTTTTTTCATCTTGTTTCCTCTTATGGACACTGGATTGCTTCCAGGTTTTTGCTATTAAAAACAGTGTTGTTATGAACATTCTTGCATGTGTCTCCTCTGGTGTATATGTAAGTATTCCTCCGGGGATGTGTCCTGAGGTTTAATTGGTGGTCACAGTATATGTGAATAGTCAACTGTATGTTTGTTTTACATTTAACAGTTTTCTGTTTTCTTGTTTTTTTTTTTTTTGCAGTTTTTCCAAAGTATTCAACATACTATATTTCAATAATTCTTTTTTTTTTGAGACAGAGTCCCGCACTGTTGCCCTGGCTGGAGTACAGTGGCATGATATCGGTTCACGGCAACCTCTGCCTCCCGGCTTCAAGTGATTCTCCTGCCTCAGCCTGCCAAGTAGCTGGGATTATAGGTGCCCACCAATATGTCCAGCTAATTTTTTGCATTTTTAGTAGAGATGGGGTTTCACCATATTGGCCAGGCTGGTCTCAAACTCCTGACTTCGTGATTCACCCACCTCGGCCTCTCAAAGTGCTGGGATTACAGGTGTGAACCATCATGCCTGGTTCCATAGTTCATTAATTCTAACATGCACTTTTTGCCCACATTTTAAGTTCTCTGTAATAGGAATATTCTTAAAATCAATGACATATCATGCTTTAATTGTTGGTATTTTTTCTAAGTGATACATAAAATTGTCGGTTGCCTTAAAACCGATGATGTCTTAAATTTGATAAAGATCTCTTTCCTCACATGCATTTCATTTACCCCCTACTTCATCGGTTTACAAAGTATTACATTCTATAATTAATCTAAGTACAACTGGCATAATCAAGTATGGGGAAGAAGACAGGTGGCCCTTGGAAAGACATACAGAATTGGCGAGGAAGAGAGACAGTCGTGTGAGAAGTCATGCTGGCAGCGCTCCCCTGCCCTGGGCGGCAGCCAGGATGAGCTGTGGAGAAGGGAGAATGTGTCCATCTGGAAGGGGCCTAATGGAGATGGTGGAGCGTTTCCATGATATCCACAGTCATTACAAACTGTGAAGTGCAGCACACATTCTTATTATAATACTTAATCATGGCTTTCCTCCACGTAAAGCCATGTGAGCCATCTCTGACAGGCTGGCCTAGGAAATCCTCAGGCAGGTAGGGTGGCCAAAGGATCAACATCAGGTAGCTGCCCTTGGGCAGAGAATTCTGGTTCTCCTTGGCCTGTTTCAATGAGTTTGGACCATTAACAAATCCTATCCTCAAATCACTTCTTATTCCATTCCTTCAAAAACCAGGAAGAGGAATAAGACTCTTTAAGTATGCAAGGTATTACTGAAGGAGTCTGAAGGAGTGCTACTGGATCTTCAGCATAAGCTTATTTTTATCCATTGGAAACCAGATCTTCAGAGGAGTTTTCGTGATTTGGATTAGCTTCCTGCGTTCAAATATGACTAGCTTCACAGTGTTGGGTGATTGGAGTAAAGTAAGAAGGTGAACTGAAGGGCTTTTGTTGTGGCTTCCATTTCTTTTGTATCTATGGTTCGGGGTTGTGCATTTTGAAACTCTGAATCTGAAGATTTAAAATTGTTTTGCAGTTTCCAAATCAGGAAGGCAACATCATGCTTCAGAGTGACTGAGTGTGCCCAGGAGTGAGTGACCCTGTCTGCATCCTAGCTGTATCACTTCCATGCTGAGCCTGGGGTCCTCACTTTAGGCCAGCCCCATGGTACTGTTGCAAGGAAAATCACCATCATTCTGGCAAGGTATTCAGCATGCTGCCTGCACGTAGCAAGCACCTAATAAATGTCACCATCATCATCTTTCCTCATTGTCTAAAGACAGCAGCAGGGTGGAGGAATTGGCCTCTCATCCTCTGAAAAAGAAATCTGCTGTCAGAGTGATTAGCAGCAAAACAAGAAAGGCTGGGATGCTGCCAACACTTTCCCTGCAGTTTTCAATTTCTTTTTTTCTAGGAATAGAAGCAGAAAGAATAGGGGAAAATGTCATTTGGCAGATAAGCCGCCCTCCTCCAGTTTTGTTTTATTATTATTTTCCTTCAGGCATCACATCAAAAAAATGGGGAAATTATTTTCTAAAACTTCATAGCTCAGAAAAGTAAAATCACATTTCTCTGTGGCCCCTGAGCATATGGCTTTGGCAGTGCTCCCTGCCTCCACACCATGCTCGGGAGCTCTCCTCCTTCCCCTGGTCCTCCTGATGTGCCAGACACAGCAGCAGCACCAAGGGCCCAGACAACGAAGACAGGCTGGGCTGATGCCTTGACGCAGATTCACTGAGGCTAGAATAAAACATTGCAGTCATGGTGGCTCTTTTAAAAAATGTGTTCTGCAAATTACATCAGTGAATTTCAGAAGAGGTGTTCTGATGAATTATAAGAATCAGTTAAAATATAATCACTTCATAATTTATATAAACAAACTCATTATTGTATTATTCAACCCTCACAGTGACAATATAAAGAGACATTTATTATCCTCACTTAAATTGAAGATACTGAGGCTTAGAGAAGTTGAGTGATTTGTTAAAAAGTACAGAGCAAGCAAGGTGCAGGGCTAGAACTGAAAACAGTTGTTTTACTGTCTTTGGTTTGCCAAGATCTCAGGAATTATGTTACGAAGGGTCTCAGCTATGTCACCCCAACCCCAACTCTCCTCTGCTGCTTTCTTAAGATTGCAAGAAAATGTAGTAATCCTACAAGAAAGTGTGGAGGAAGGAATAATAAGGAAGAAGGAAGGAAGGAAGGAAAGGAAGGAAGGAAGGAAGGAAGGAAGGAAGGAAGGAAGGAAGGAAGGAAGGAAGGAAGGAAGGAAGGAAGGGAGGGAGGGAGGGAGGGAGGGAGGGAGGGAGGGAGGGAGAGAGGGAGGGAATAGAGAGGAGAGAAGGGGAGAGGAAAGGAAGACCATGTCGTCTGCTGTGTACACCAAAGAGGTTATCTGATATTCCTCCAAACCATGAGAACGATCTGGCTTTTTATCATAAGTTATCTAGAAGGGAGAGCATAGATTTTACATAGCACACTGCACTGAAAACCTTTCCCAAAATTCTCTTGAGACAACTTTTTTCTCCCTAAAGTTTTACGTCTGAACACCTGCTGAGCAGCTCTCCCCCATCTTCTTGTAGAGTCCTGTTTCCACTGTGCCATTTCCTTGCTGATATACACTGGGCTCCCCAGAAGTCTGTGCTCCCCACCTGTGATCCTCCTGCCAGGCACAGCCATCTCCAGCCCCATCCACAGGTTTGGAACTGGAGTGAACAAATCTTCCAGCATCCTACCTGTAAGGCTCACTGTTCCTTTTAGAAAGCAGGGAGCTTTCTAAAGAGGAGCTTCCTGAAAGAGGGAGTATAGTTGGTTTTAGATAAAAAATAATAGAAGTGCAAGAAGAAACTAGAAAGGGGGGTAAGGTACCAGAAGAGACTTGGGGTCGCCAGGAGGACTTTAAGTCCCCAGTTGAGATCAGTGGGCCAGGCCTGGGCAAGCCAAGGCTGAAATGAGGAACAAGAGAGCTGACCATGGCCTTGGCCAGGATGAGACACAAGCACCAGGCACCAGGAGAGATGTATGGGAAGGGGCGGGAGAGGGAGCTTCCCCAGCCACCCACTTCTGTGTCTCCTATTGACTCTAAACAGTGAGTAGAGGTGGATCCTCCCTAGTAAATAAATGCACTTGAATCTCGAAAGACATGTCCTGGGTGTGGGGTCCTGCTCAGCACCTGGAACAGCCCTTCTCTGTGGGGAGTGTAGGAGAAACAGGGGAGTTGGGGAGTGGCTGTACCATGGCTGTCTCTCAAATTTAGCTTGGTGATTCTAACATCTCAATCGTCAGTGAAATGAAAAACAGAAGAAAGACTCTAGGAGGTAAGCCACTTATTTGTGGGTTCCTAACATTTTGATAGTTTGGCTGTTGTACAGACTTTTATTAAACTCCGATTTACACACACACACACACACACACACACACACACACACACACACGAATAGCTTTATAAAGGATTTTTCTAAGCATCAAAAGGCATTTAGGCCTAGCACCTCCCACCCCTGGGTATCCTGGTTGTGAGAGGAGGAGAAGGGGAGGTGATTGGAGTTTCCCTAGTTCACTGAAGGTAACCACTCAATGCTGTGGGCTTCCTGTGCTGGGCAGGGCGCTCTCTGTCCCCTGAGTCACTTTGATCACAGGTTCTTGGAGAGTTTAATACAAAGAGAATCCTGGTGGCTGCTCTGCTCTCCATGGCTCCTTGGGAATTCAATAGATTTACTTCTTGGTTTGATTAATTAAGCATGGTGAGGTTTGGTATTGTGGCATATCCCCTCCATTTGCCGCATTTGACAACAGCATGCTGTAAAACTCACTACGTGCTTGTTGAGTGACGGTCAGAATGCATCACGCAGGAGTGAATAAATGAATGCACCAATGGAAGGGGACCTGGGTTCCATTATGGTTTTTGCAGCGATTGGTTTTGGCCGCAGGCTTCACAGACTCTCAAGAGTAGCACAATCACTCAGAGCCCTTGCAAGTTGAGGCTGGCCCACGGGCCTCTGCTAGAGGTTGCCAGGGAGCCTCCTGTCTCCTTCTGTTTGAGGCTGGCAGCAGGGCTTCCTAGGAGAGGAGACTATAAGCTGCACCAGACAGATGCACCCTGACTGCAACTTACTGGGCAGCGCTACGGGAAGGAGCACGTTTTCATGAAAAGGGAAGTATTTAGGCCCCCACTGGGACCCTGCCAAGCATTCAAGGGTTTAGCAACAAGGACTCCAGAACATTTGCAGCTTCTCCGCCTTTGTGATCTCTTACTGAGCCTTTCTGTGTCTGTCTAAGGCAGAAATGCTCAATCTGACACTTGGGTTTGTTAAGAAGTAACATAACCTAAGTTAATTTTTAAGTAATTAATAATGAATATTGTTAGAAAAATCCACCCCTGTTAAGTAAAAGCCCCAGCTGCTAATAGGTATAATATGTTACTAATTGAAACATGGTATACTATGTTACCATCCGTGGTGTAATATGTTACTAATTAAAAAGTGATAGAAAAATAAAATCTTTTGACAAAAATGCAAATCTGCCAAGTTTGACCCAGGAAACGCTGACTTCGTTGAACAGCCACAAGCTGAAAGGTGAAAGCAGGATGGCCCTGATGGGAGCGCCCACGAGCAGGAGAGTGGTCAAGCCCCAGATTCTCCTTGCTCCCTCTGTTAAGTCCAAATTTATTACTCTTGGTTCCCCAAAGATTTATGTCCTTGTGGAAAGTGAGGCAAGGATAATTGACTAAGAGAGACATTGGCAGGGGCGTTGAGGCCTGGGCACGGGGGATGGGCAAGGGGACTGGGCAACGCAGTGCAGGGCTGAGAGCCTGGGCATGGCAGGGACCGGCAGGGAGGCCTGTGGGTGGGGGATGGGCGGGGGGGCAAGGGGGAGAACCTGGGTGTGGAGGGGCACTGGGGAAGAGGGGAGGTAGTGGAATGGGCGGGGAGGTAGGGGAAAGAGCCTGGGTGCCGGGTTATGAGCGTATGGGGGTATGGGGTGGGGATGGGGAGGGTGGGACCTGCATGAGAGCCTGGGCGAAGAGCGTGGGTGGAAAATGGGCAAGGGGAGGCAGGGGTGAGAGCCTGGGCGCAGGGGGATGGGCAGTGGCCAGGGACACGAGAGCCTGGGGGCAAGGGAAGGAGAGGTGGCGGTGGGCAGGATGGGGCGGGAGGCCGGTGGGCGTGGTTTGCTTGGAGCCTGGCGGGAGCCAGAGGCGCTAGCGGAGGAAGGGAGTGGTGGCCTAGGACGGACCCAGGGAACTGTACCTGGCAGAGCAGGGTGTCTTAAGAAAGGACCTTCCCGTCAGGGGACACACAGGCAGTTGGACACAGGATGATTTTCACGTTAACCACCATTAAACAAACAAGGTAAATGTTTAGGAAAATATGATTCTCCCATCAAATTTTATCCCTAAAGAGGCTTTTGGCTTCAAACCGCTGCACTTGGGCGTTTGTGAATTTGTGCGGTGTAACAGGGTATTTTACTTCATCTTCCTTTGTGTATTCCTGGTCATTAAAGAACGTAAATATCTGTTCATATGAGCTTTTTACCGGAAGAGCCTTCTGCTCTGTGAAGAGCCTATTCATGATTTTTTTTCTCCTTTAAGAAAAATACGGTGATATGGACTTTTCTTGTAGATTTAAAGGCGTTTCTACACATTACGTATCTATGTTGATACTGTCGGTTGTGCATGCTACAAATATTGTTTCCCTGTTTAAAACTACTTCACTTAAGGTGTCCGTTGATGATCAAAAACTTCTAATTTTAAAATATAGTCCAAGATTTCAGTCATTTTTTGTATAATGGTATGTTTTGGTTCTTGTTTAAACTTTGATGTCTACAAATTTCTCAACTATATTTTCTACTAAAATTTTGTTTCGTTTTTAGACATTTAAAGTATTCTGAAATATATTTTTATGTACAGAAGTGATGTGAGATCAGGATACAATTTTACCTTCGTTTATTTGGATAACCATTTTTCAGCCCCCTTTCTCTCCTTCGCTGGCCTGGTTTGCTCACTACCTGTCTCCCATACCAGAGTTCCTATGGGCATAGATCTCCTTGGGAGTTTTTACTTTTTTTCTTTTTGCTAATATATTTTGGGGCCCATTCCACACTGCCTCAGTTATTATGGGATTGATACTGATGAGGACAGGATTCCTCTCACTATTCTTTTGAAATATCCTGGTTATTCTTGGAATTTTATTTTTTCACCTAAATTTCAGGATCTGTTTGTCAAGTTTAAAAAAAAAAAATCCTGTTGGGACTTGGATTGGAGTCATAATGAATCTAGAGATTAACTTTTAAACAAGTGACAGTCAAGGAGTTGTTTCATTGTTGTAATCACCGTATATATCTCGTTAGGCCATCTTTAATATCTCAGTGCCATCTAGAATCTTCGCCTGGAAGATTACACTTCTTGTTAGAATTATTATTAGGTTCTGCTATTCTTATTTTTACCACTTTAAATGGCATTTAAATTATTTTTTCTTGACGTGCATTTATTATTTGATTTGGTGAGTATCCCAATTTGAAATATTAAGTTAATTGATAAAGCAAGCAATTTCTTACAAATATGGCAAGGATTCACAACATTCTATTCATGTTGAATTTCCATTGATACACACATTTGCCTTTACTTCAAATTCCAACATTTACAGGCGATAATAAACATGAGGGTTTTTTGTTTGTTTATTACTTTTTAAATTTTACTTTAAGTTCCAGGATGCATGTGCAGAATGTGCAGGTGTGTTACATCGGTCTACATGTGCCATGATGGTTTGCTGCCCCTAGCAACTCATCATCTAGGTTTTAAGCCCTGCGTGCATTAGGTATTTGTCCTAATGCTCTCCCTCCCCTTTCCCCCATCCCTCAACAGGCCCCGGGTGTGTGAGGTTCCCCTCCCTGTGTCCACGTATTCTCATTGTTCAACTCCCACTTATGAGACAGAACATGTGGTGTTTGGTTTTCAGTTCCTGTGTTAGTTTGCTGAAGATGATGGCTTTCAGCTTCATCCAAGTCCCTGCAAAGGACATGATCTCATTCTTTTTTTATGGCTGCATAGTATTCCATGGTATATATGTACATTTTCTTTATCCAGTCTATCACTGGTGGGCATTTGGGTTGGTTCCATGTCTTTGCTATTGTAAAGAGTGGTGCAATAAGCATATGTGTTAATGTGTCTTTATAGTAGAATGATTTATATTCCTTTGGGTATATACCCAGTAATGAGATTGCTGGGTCAAATGGTATTTCTGGTTC
Source organism: Macaca fascicularis (assembly GCF_037993035.2). Taxonomy (NCBI): domain Eukaryota; kingdom Metazoa; phylum Chordata; class Mammalia; order Primates; family Cercopithecidae; genus Macaca; species Macaca fascicularis. The sequence continues at coordinate 53,927,677 of NC_088383.1, read as the reverse complement.
TAGATCCTTGAGGAATCACCACACTGTGTTCCACAATGGTTAAATTAATTTACATTCCCGCCAATGGTATAAAAGTGTTCCTATTTCTCCACAGCCTTACCAGCATCTATTGTTTCTTGACTTCTTAATTATCATCATTCTGACTGGCATGAGATGGTATCTCATTGTTGTTTTGATTTGCATTTCTCTAATGATTAGTAATGATGAGCTTTTTTTCCATGTGTTTGTTAACCACATAAATGTCTTCTTTTGAGAAGTGTCTGTTCATATTCTTTGCCCACTTTTTGCTGGAGTTGCTTGTTTTTTTCTTGTAAACTTGCTTAAGTTCCTTGTGGATTCTGGATATTAGACCTTTGTCAGATGGGTAGATTGCAAAAATGTTCTCCCATTCTGTAGGTTGCCTGTTCACTCTGATGCTAATTTATTTTGCTGTGCAGAAGCTCTGTAGTTTAATTAGATCCCATTTGTCAATTTTGGCTTTCATTGCAATTCCTTTTTGTGTTTTATTCATGAAGTCTTTGCCCATACCTATGTCCTGAATGGTATGGCCTAGGTTTTCTTCTAGGATTTTTATGGTTTTGGGTTTTACATTTAAGTCTTTAATCCATCTTGAGTTAATTTTTGTGTAAGGTGCAAGGAAGGAGTCCAGTTTCAGTCTTCTGCATACGGCTAGGCAGTTTTTTCAGCACAATTTATTAAATAGGGAATCTTTTTCCCATTGCTTGATTTTGTCAGGTTTGTCAAAGATCAGATGATTGTAGAGGTGTGGTGTTATTTCTGAGGTCTCTGTTCTGCTCCATTGGTCTATATATCTGTTTTGGTACCAGTAACATGCTGTTTTGGTTGCTATAGCCTTGTAGTATAGTTTGAAGTCAGGTAGTGTGATGCCTCCAGCTTTGTTCTTTTTGCTTAGGATTGTCTTGGCTATACGGGCCCTTTTTTGGTTCCATATGAAATTTAAAGTAGTTTTTTTCTAATTCTGTGAAAAATGTCAATGGTAGTTTGATGGGAGTAGCATTGAATCTATAAATTACTTTGGGCTGTATGGCCGTTTTCATGATATTGATTCTTCCTATCCATGAGCATGAAGTATTTTTCCATTTGTTTGTATCTTCTCTCATTTCCTAGAGCAGTGGTTTTATAGTTCTCCTTGAAGAGGTCCTTCACATCCCTTGTAAGTTGTATTCTTAGGTATTTTATTCTGTTTGTAGCAATTGTGAATGGGAATTCATTCATGATTTGGCTCTCTGCTTGTCTATTGTTGGAGTATAGGTATGCTTGTGCTTTTTGCACATTGATTTTGTATCCTGAGACTTTGCTGAAGTTGCTTATCAGCTTCAGGAGGTTTTGGGCTGAGATGGTGGTGTTTTCTAAATGTAGAATCATGTCATCTGCAAACAGACACAATTTGATTTCCTCTCTGCCTATTTGAATACCTTTTCTTTCTTTCTCTTGCCTGATTGCCTTGGCCAAAACTTCCAATACTATGTTGAATAGGAGTGGTGAGAAAGGGCATCCTTGTCTTGTGCTGGTCTTCAAAGGGAATGCTTCCAGCTTTTGCCCATTCAGTATGATATTGGCTATGGGTTTGTCATAAATAGCTCTTATTATTTTGATATATGTTCCATCAATACCTAGTTTATTGAGAGTTATTAACATGAAGCGGTGTTGAATTTTATCAAAGGTCTTTTCTGCATCTATTGAAATAATCATGTGGTTTTTGTCATTGGTTCTGTTTATGTGATGGATTATGTTTGCTGATTTGCATACACTGAACCAGCCTTGCATCCCAGGGATAAAGTCGACTTGACCATGGTGGATAAGTTTTTTGATGTGCTGCCGGATTCGGTTTGCCAGTATTTTATTGAGGATTTTCACATTGATGTTCATCATGGATATTGGCCCGAAGTTTTCTTTTTATTGTGTGTCTGCCAGGTTTTGGTATCAGGATGATGCTGGCCTCATAAAATGAGTTAGGAAGGAGTCCCTCCTTTTCAATTATTTGGGATAGTTTCAGAAGGAATGGTACCAGCTCCTCTTTGTATCTCTGGTAGAATTCAGCTGTGAATCTGTCTGGTCTTGGGCTTTTTTTGGTCGGTAGGCTATTAATTACTGCCTCAATTTTAGAACTTCTTATTGGTCTATTTATGGATTTGACTTCTTCCTGGTTTTGTCTTGGGAGGGTGTATGTGTCCAGGCATTTATCCATTTCTTCTAGATTTTCTAGTTTATTTGCATAGGGGTGTTTATAGTATTCTCTGATGATAGTTTGTATTTCTGTGGGGTCAGTAGTGATATCCCCTTTTTCATTTATTATTGCGTCTATTAAATGGTATTTAAATTACATTTTTTATTATTTTTGGTAGTTGATAGATATTTGCAATTTAAACACAAATAATAAAATAAATGGATAAATGAATTTTGTCCATCATTTGTAACTCATTTAAATGATCTTTTGATTTGTCTGTGTAAAGGATTTCATCATTTGGAAATAAGGGCTGGTTAATTTCCTCTTTCCTAATACTTTTCACTTAATTATTATTAATTGTAATATTACTAAAAACAATTAATATATTGATTAATTATTGTGCTATTGAGAAAATCCATGCCAAGTAGAAGTAAGAATAATGGGAAGACTGATAATTTTCCCTCATTTGGTATGACAAAAATATATGACAGTGTTTTTATAGGTACCTTTTATCAGATTTAACAAATTTCCTTCTACTCCTAGTTTACTAAAGTTTATAATCATGAAAGTACGTTGGATAGTATTTTAGGGTTTCCTCAATTTATTGAGATGGTTGTATGATTTTTAAGCTATTAATATGGTGAAATATGTGCTTTACACACAAGTGGTGTGTCCTTTGGTTATCTTGTTTGGTTGTCTTTTTATAAGGTGTGATTCAGTTTGCTAATATTTCATTTAATGTTCTTGAATCTATATTAATGAGCAAGCAGTATGATAACTTATCTCTTTTCAACTGCTATTGTTTGGATTTGGTATAAAGGTCATGCTACCCTTAAAAGGTGAGCTGATGCTGGGTGCGGTGGCTCACCCTGTAATCCCAGCACTTTGGGAGGCCGAGGCGGGCGGATCACGAGGTCAGGAGATCGAGACCATCCTGGCTAACACAGTGAAACCCCGTCTCTACTAAAAATACAAAAAAATTAGCCGGGTGTGGTGGCGGGCACCTGTAGTCCCAGCTTCTCGGGAGGCTGAGGCAGGAGAATGGCGTGAAACCAGGAGGCAGAGCTTGCAGTGAGCCGAGATTGTGCCGCTGCACTCCAATCTGGGTGACAGAGTAAGACTCCGTCTCAAAACAACAACAACAACAACAAAAGTGAGCTGACAGGGACTCCCCCAATCCATTTCTTGGATCATTGGTAAAAGATTGAGACAATTTGTACCTGAAAAGCTTGGTAGGACTTATAGCCAAAATTATTTCAGTATATATTTTTTTTCTTCGGAAGATTTATAACTTGCTTCAATTTTGTTATGCTTTATTTCTTCTAGTGGCAGTTTTAATGTTATATTTTTATGATTTTTGAAATGTTTTTTACATTGCTGGTATCTGCTTGTTGATAGTTCTGTCATATTATTCAATTCAGATTATTTATGTTCTCTTTATATTTAAAATATTGTATGTTTTATTTTTATTTTTATTGATAAGTCTTGCCGACTGTTAAGTAAAACCTAAACCAGGCTCTGTGGCTTATGCCTGTAATCCCAACACTTTGGGAAGTGAAGACAGGAGGATTGTTTGAGGCCATGAGTTTGAGACCCGCCTGGGCAACATAATGAGACCCCCATGTCTACAAAAAGTGAAAAAAAGAAAAATTAGCTGGGCATGATGGCGTGGGCCTGTCGTCCTAGCTACTTGGGAAGCTGAGGTGGGAGGATCCCTTCAGCCCAAGAGTTCAAGATTGAAGTAAGCTATGATTGCGCCACTGCACTCCAGCCTGGGCCACATCATAAGACCCTGTCTCAAAAAAATAAAAATAAAACAGATTTTTTCATTGTTTACTCCTTTAATAGTCTGGCAGATCTCTAAATGTTGATATGCAGTGTACTTATTATATAATTTTAGGAATTTTGTTTCTATTATAGTTTATTATTTAAACCAGAAGTTGTTAGCTTTTTTAAATTTCAAAATATGCAGGGTTTCTATGTTTAGATACTTTATTTTAGCTTCAATTTAGTTATGTTCAACAAACATGAAGTCTGTAATGCATATGCTGTGGATTTTATTGCTGTTTGCTTTATAAGATAGTGCCTGATCAAATTTCTAATATTCCTTGTGTGCTTGAAAATAATGTACATTCTCTAAATGTTGAATATAAGCTCAATTGAGTTGTTTTTATTTTCAATATTCTTGCTTATTTTTTGTCTGCTTTACATATTTATAACTAAGAGAAGCATTTTGAAGTTAATAATATATGGATGATTTTTCAAATCTCCCTGGAATTCTATCAATATTTGCCTTCCACGTTTTGAGACCATTACACTAGGTGTAGGCATATTTAAAATTCTTATGTCATCTTGACATGAACACTTCATCACCGCGTAGTGACTCTCTTGATGCCTAATAATTTTTACTACTTTAAGTCCATTTTTCAGCACAAGCTTTCTTTTGGTTAGAATTTTCCTGAAATGTCTTTTTACATTCTTTGTATAGAAAATGTTTAATCCAGAAAGCAAAAACTTTCCTATGCACTTCTGAGGATGGAATTTTAATCCAGAGAACTGGCTACAAATGTGGTAGAGGACATAGAGTAACAAAAGGAGAAAAGCGCGTTAATCCTGATGTTAAAACTACATGAGATTATTTCAGTCATGAAGCTGGAGAAACAAATGCACATGGAGCTTCCAAGAGCCCACAGTGGCTGTGCACTGGCACCACTAGGGCTGTGGGAACCACGTGAGCAGGAAGTAGATGCCTGCACTCCCAGGCTGCCCCCTGCACCCACTGTCAAAGACCATTGCTTGTATGATTTCCTTTTTGTACAGTTTTATTGCATCTCTATGTGTGCCATGAAGTTATATTTTGTATTTACATTTTTTAAACTTTATAAAAGTAATATGATGTTATATATAATCTCCTGGGCTTATTTTTACATTTAACTGGATATAGCTGAGCTTTATTCATAGTGTATGTAGCATGGCTCTCTAGTTTGTTTACTTTTTTTTTATGTAAGCATACCAGAGTTGATTCCTGTACTCTCCTGTTGATAAGCATTTGGATTGCTTTATAATTTCTGTAAATAGTACTGCTATGAAATTTCTTGTGTGAAAGTTTTGCTTAAAGATATACAAAGAGTAAAATTATGTGTAAGAAGTTATATGAATATTTAACTCTGAAAGTTAATGAGGGACTGTTTTTCAAAGTGGGTTCATGCACTTACATGGCTATCAATGCAGAAGAGATTCTGGGGAACAATACCCTATCCAGACTTTCTAATAATTTAGCATGGAATAAAGTTAAAATAAACTTCATTGTATGGATGATTTTTTTGTCTTGATCATTAATAATGTTGAACATCTACTGGTATATATTGAACATATAGAAGATTTGAAAAACACAGATAGCTAATTGACCTAAAAGACTTATTACACCCCCAAATTGGAAAATTTATATTCCTTTCAAGAATGTAAGAATAATTTTTAAAAAATGACAACGTGCCAAACCACTAAATAGATTCTTGGCCAGGCTTGGTGGCTCATGTCTGTAATCTTAGCACTTTGGGAGACCAAGGCAGGAGGATCCTATGAAGCCAGGAGTACTCAAGGGGCTGAGATGGGAGGATCACTTGAGCCCAGGGGTTCAAGTCTACAGTGAGCTATAATCATGCCACAGCACCACTTCAGGATAGATGACAGAGTGAGACTCTGTATCTAAAATAAAATTTAAAAACAAGAAAGGAATTCTCAGTACATATTTAAAGAATTGTTACTACTTAGAGTACATGTTCTAATTACAATAAAATGAATTTAGATGTCAATGACAGAAAGATAACAAAAAACTTCATGTATTTGTAAAACGTAAGCAAATCTTTAAAAGTGAGGATAAAAGAAGAAATCATATAGGATATCAGAAAATATTAGTGCACAGAAAGTGTAATAGAGAGGAAATTTTTATCTTTAAATATTATATTAGGAAAAAGTCTTAAAAATAAGTGAGCTAAGAATTGAGCACAAAAAAGGACACTAAAGAGGGGAATAACATTTCCAGTGAGAGCCAGATAACTCGTGGATGAACTACACTGAGGTTAACTTAAAAAGATGAACACATTTAAAACATGCATTTGCAATTGTCATTAAGATGATCAAACCTTTACCTAGCTGTCCAAAGAAACAAAAGCAATCCTCTCTAGATGATGGTAGTAATCTCTAGAGCTTTGAATTGTCTCTAGACTGTTCAAAGACAAATATTAAGTCTAAAATGCTGAAGCTTACAAACAGACAAGAGCAGATAAAAGAGAAAATAAATTAGAAAATAGATAGCCAGAGGAGATACAAATTTCATGGTTATTATACACAAAACTTAAAATAAATGTGACTACTATGATCAAGGAATTCAGTAATAACCTGGATAATTGAAAACTACAAATAGTTACTTTTGATATTCTAGACATGAAAAATAAAATATCAGAAATTAAGAACTCAAGGATTGAATTCAACAGCGTTTTAGAAATAGCTAAGCAGACAATTAGTTAAATGGAAGATAAGTCAGAAGGAAATATACACATTAAAACATGGTAGATCTCAAAAGGTGTAATCCAAACAAAAGCACAAACAAATATAGGATTAAGGTATGAATTGCCACACAGCAACTGAAAACCAGAAAGAAGAAAGAACATGGTATAATAACCCTATTTGAAAAATACTGACCAAGAATATTCTAAAACAATTAAAGGCATTAAGTTACAGATTTGAGAATTACAAAGGACACAAATAAGGATTAAACATAAACAGAACAACCACTAGGCACATCACAGTAACACTACTGAAACATTATAATTAACTGAAAATTTTAAAATAAGCGAGAAGTGGGAAAACATGTTACCTACAGAGGAGCAACAGTAAGACTGACAAAGGGTTTCTCAACAAAGACTAATAGAAGCCAGAAGACAATGAAATGACAGTTTTGAGGATAAAGAAAATAACTGTCTGCCTAGAATTTTAAAATCATCAGCCATAATCTTTAAAAATGAAGATAAAATTAAGACCTTTTCAGAAAACAAAACTAAAGAGAAGTCGTCACCAGCAGATTTGCACTTAAAAAGATATACTGAGGGAGTTATTCAGAAAGAAGTGAAATGATCCTAGATGAGGATATAGCAATGCAGGAGAAAAAGAAGAATAAAAGAATAGTAACATTTATAAATTAATGTTGAATATATAAATTGATGTCATGTAGAAATTAAACTATATTTAAACAATACAGTACACAACATTAGTATTAGAGACCAGGAAAGTAAATGCAGTTAAAGGGCTTTAAGTTTCCTCCTCTACAATTTTCTGGAAAGCGGTATAAAAGTACTAAGTTATTTTAGACTCTAGTGATTTACATTTTAATCTCTAGAAAAAAAATACATTAAAGCCATTAAAAAAATACAGAACTGACAAGCTAATGGGGGTGGGGAAATGAAATAATACAAGAATACTTGCTTAATCTATAAGAAGAGAGAAAGAGAGAGGGAAATAGAATAAAAGGAGTAGACAGGTAATAGAATAGAGGGAGTAGAAAACAAGTATTAAAACAATAGGCTTTACTACACACATTTCAGGAATTAAGTGTAAATTAACTAAAAACTTCAATTTAAGCCCAAAATTGTCAGGCAAGGAAAAAATAATATCCAATGGCACAGTGCTCAAAAACAGTTTAAATATAATGAAACAAAAATTGGAAAAGAAAGAATAAACATATAAAAACTCTAACCAAAAGAGAGCCGGTGTATCAGATAATGTAGACTTTAAGGCAAGAAGCACTACTGCAGATAATACACTTAAAGGTGATTTTAAAACATTTAAACAAGTAAAAAAAAGTAAGAATTCAAGGCATTTATGGATCTAATAACATAGCCTCAAAATATATAAACCAAAAGTTAACTGGACTAAAAGAAGCAATAGACCAATCAAGCAATATAGTGGAAGCTTTTAAAATACACTTGACTTGAACAACATGGGTTTGAAGTGCACAGATCTACTTACATGCAAATTTTTTTCAGTAAATATATTGGAACATTTTTTGGAGATTTGTGACAGTTTGAAAAAATTCACAGATGAACTACATAGCCCAGAACTATAAAAATATTAAGAAAAAGTTAAGTATGCCATAATAAAATATATATAAACATTAGTTTATTTTACCATTTATTATTATAAAATATACACAAATCTAGTATAAAAGTTAAAATTTATCAAAATATACACACACACAATCACAGACTATACACAGACTATACATAGAACCATTTGCAGTCAAGGAAATGTAAACAAGTGTAAAGATGCCATCAGTATTAAATAATAATTGCAGAAATTAACTGTAGTACATATTGCACTACTGTAATAATTTTGTAGACACCTTCTGTTGCTATTGCACTGAGCAGTGTTGCAAGTACCTGCTTAAATGCCCTGTGACATTAAATCACTTCCACATGAGGAGTTTGTCTTTCCAGTAAATCTGGTATCACAGTAAATAGTGATTTACTGCAGTTCTTGTGTACTTTTTGTCGTGTTTAGTGCAACGTCATAAACCTTGAATAACACCGTGAGACCTATGCAGAGTGCCACTGGTAATACTAGAAGTGCTCCCAGAAAGCAGGGAAAAGTCATGACATCACAAGAAAAAGTTGAACTGCTTGTTATGTACCATAGGTTGAAGTCTGCAGCTGTGGTTGCCCACTATTTCAAGATAAATGAATTGAGCATAAGGATAACTTTAAAAAAAAAAAGAAAAGGAGGTTTGTGAAGCCATCACTGCAGCTACACCAGCACATGCAAAAACATTGCACTTGTTTTGTGAAATACCTTTTTATCTAGTATGGAAAATGCAGCTTTAATGTGAATGCAGGATTGCTATAAGAAAGCCATACCTGTAGACCCTCATATGATTGAAGAAAAAGTGGAGAGATCATATGACAACTTAAAGCAAAAGGGAAGTGAACAATCTAATTCTGGAGAATTTAATGCCAGCAAAAAGAGGGTTTAATAATTATAGAAAAAAAAGTTTGGCTTAAAAAATGTCAAGATAGCAAAAGAAGTAGCTTTTGCTAACTAAGAGGAAATAGACAAGTTCCTAGACATTATTAAGAAAATCATTGAGGAGAAAGGATATCTGCCTAAACGGAATTTGAATACCAATGAAAGTGCTCTATTCTTGGAAAAAAATGCTACCAAAAAAACCATTCATCAGTGAGGAAGAGAAGCAAGCACCAGGATTTGAGGCAGGAAGGGTTGGGCTAACTGTACTGTTTTGTTCAAATGCAGTCAGGCCTATGGCTAGGACAGGCCTTATCTATAAAGTTGCTAACCCTTAAGTCTTGAAGGGAAAAGAAACACCAGCTGCCAGTCTTTTGATCGTATAACCAGAAGGCCTGGGCAGTGAGAACACTTTTTCTGAATTGATTACATTGATGCTTTGTCCCTGAAGTCAGGAAGTACCTGGCCAGTAAAGGACTCTTCTTAAAGTTCTTTTGATATTGAACAACGCCCCAACCACCTAGGACCCCATGATTTTGACACTGAAGGCATCGAAGTGGACTACTTATCCCCAAACCTAATGTCTCTAATTCAGTCTCCAGATTAGGAAGTAAAAAGGACCTCTAAGTCTCATTACACATGGTACTCTATGGAAAGGATGGTCAAAGCTATGGGAGAGAACCTAGAGAGAGAGAACATCAAGAAAGTATGGAAAGATGACACCATTGAAGATGTCATTGTTGTTATAGAAAAAGCTGTGAAAGCCATCAAGCCTGAAAGCATAAATGCCTGCTAGAGAAATCTGTGTCCAGATGTTGCACATGACTTCACAGAATTTACGACAGAGCCAATCAAGGAAATCATGAAAGAGATTGTGGATATGGCAAAAAGGGTGGTGGCGGGGGAAATGGGGTGAAAGATTTCAAGATTTCTTGGAGAAAGTCTACAGCTAATACACACCACATCAGAGGAATTAACAGAAGACAACTTGATGCCAGATGATGAAGACGGCAAAAAGAAGCAGTTCTAGGAAACAAACAGACCTTAGACAATCCGGCAGGAGCATTCCAACAAGTCAAGACTGCTTTTGACTTCTTTTATGACATGGACCTTTCTATGATACAGGCAGTGAAACTAAAGTAAACTGCAGAAGAAGGATTGGTGCTGTATAAAAACATTTTTTAAAAAAATGAAAACGCAAAAAAGACAGAAATTATGATGTATTTCCATAAAGTAACATGGAGTTTCCCAGTCTTTCCTGCCTCTTCTCCTCACCTTTTCCCCTTTGTCACCCCTGAGACACCAAGATCAAGCCTTCCTTGTCCTCTTCCTCTTCAGCCTACTCAACTGTAAAGATGAGGAGAACAAAGACCTTTATGAGGACCAACTTTCACTTTACGAATAGTGAATATATTTCCTCTTCCTTATGATTTTCTTAATAGCATTTCCTTTTCTCTAGCTTGTGTTCTTGTAAGACTACAATATGTAATACAGATAACATACAAAATGTGTGTTAATCAATTGTTTATATTATCAGTAAGGCTTCCAGTCAACAGTAAGTTATTAGTAGTTAAACTTTGGGAAGAGTTAGAAGTTATAGGTGGATTTTTGACTATTTGGGAGTTGGCTATATGTCTTCGAGAAACTTGCAGAATAAAATAACTCAGGTAAAAATAAATAATGCATAAACAAATGATTATCAAGCATGACCTGATTAAGGTATGTAGAACACTACACCCAGCACATACAGAATGCAAATTATTTTCAAGTGTACGTGACACTTCCTAAAAAAAAAGATTATATGCTGAATTATAAGGCAAGATTTCAGAAATTTCAAAGTTGAAATTTTACAGACCAGAGTGGGATTAAGCAACATAACAACAAAAAGAAAATTCTTAAGTGTTTGAAATTTAAGCAGTGCATTTTTAGGTAATTCACGTGTCAAGGAAAGAATAATGAGAGAAATTAGAAAAGTTAAATTTAATAATAAATGAACACTATTACAAAACATTGTATTCAATAAAAGCAATATAAAAGCATTCATTTAAAAGGTAGAGTTAAAACCCAACATTAACAATCTAAGAAAAAATATTACAAAGTTAGAAAAAACTCCAAAATAAACCTAAAGTAAAAGGAAAGAAATAAAATAAATAATAGCAGAAATACACTAATTAGAAAACAACAAATACAGAGAGAATTAACCAAGCCAAAATTTGGTATTAGGAAAATAAAATTGATAACCACCTGAAAATTATTAAAAAGAAAAAGAGGTAAGGCACAAATTTCTAATATCAAGAGTGAAAAATTGGATATCATTAGTTCATAAGACATTAAAAATAGGAGACTATTATAAAAATGTTATTCCAGTAAATTTGAACATTTAGATAAAGTAGACAAGTTACTAAAGAAGAACAAATAAAACAAATCAATAAATTTACAAGAAGAAATAGGAAATATGATTTTTTTATGAATTTTTGAATTTTTATGAATTTTTATGAATTTTTAATGAACATTTGTAAAGACATTGAACCTACAGGAAAACTCTATACTCAAATGGCTTCAAAACAGAATTTCCCCAAGCATTAAAAGAGAGAAAAACATTGATCTTATGTAAGTATAGATACATTCCCACCTGCAGTATATGAACATTCCAGCAGTTGCTCTGTGTCTTTGATAGCACTTGGTATTGCCAGTCTTTTTAAATTTTAGGTATGCATATATGTAGAGGTATCTCATTTTATAATTCTTTTGCATTTCTCTAATGTTGAATGATATTGATCATCTCATATGTTTGTTTGCCATCTGTTATCTCTTTTATACAAATCTTTTCCTCATTTTTAGTTGGGCTGTTTGTCTTAACTGAGTTCTGAGTTGTTTGTATAATCTGGTTACAAGCCCTTTATTGTATGTGTGCTTTGTAAATACTTTCTCCTTGTCTGTGGCTTTGCTTTTCTTTTCTTTTCTTTCTTTCTTTCTTTCTTTCTTTCTTTCTTTCTTTCTTTCTTTCTTTCTTTCTTTCTTTCTTTCTTCCTTTCCTTTCCTTTCCTTTTCTTTCTTTCTTTCTTTCTTTCTTTCTTTCTTTCTTTCTTTCTTTCTTTCTTTCTTTCTTTCTTTCTTTCTTTCTTTCTTTCTTTCTTTCTTTCTTTCTTTCCTTCCTTCCTTCCTTCCTTCCTTCCTTCCTTCCTTCCTTCCTTCCTTCCTTCCTTTCTTTCTCTCTCTCTCTCTTTCTTTCTCCTTCCTTCCTTCCTTCCTTCCTTCCTTCCTTCCTTCCTTCCTTCCTTCCTTCCTTCCTTCCTTCCTTCCTTCTTTCCTTCCTTCTTTCTTTCTTTCTTTTGACAGGGTCTCACTAAATCACCCAGGCTGGACTGCAGAAGTGTGATTTTGGCTCACTGCAGCCTCCACCTCCCAGGCTCACGTGATTCTCCAGCCTCAACCTCTCAAGTAGCTGGGACTATAGGCACTTGCCACCAAGGTCCAGCTAATTTTTTTTTTTTTTTTTTTTTTGTAGAGATGGGGTTTCACCATGTTGGCCAGGCTGATTTCGAACTCCCAAGCTCAAAGTGATCCATCCACCTTGGCCTCCCAAAGTGCTGGGATTTCAAGTGTGAGTCACCTCCCAGCCTTTTTCATTTTCTTAATACTATTTTTTTTTTGGTTTTGGTTTTGGTTTTGGTTTCTGAGATGGAGTTTCACTCTTGTTGCCCAGTCCAGAGTACCATGGCAAAATCTCGGCTCACTGCAACCTCCACCTCCTGGGTTCAAGTGATTGCCCAGCCTCAGCCTCCCTAGTAGGTGGGATTACAGGCATCCACCACCACGCCCAGCTAATTTTGTATTTTTAGTAGAGTCAGGCTGATCTCGAACTCCTGACTTCAGGTGATCCACCCACCTTGGCCTCCCAAAGTGCTGGGATTACAGGCATGAGCCACCACACCTGGCCAGTAATATTGTTTTAAAGAGCCAAGTTGACTCACTCTGCCCAATTTCAGGTCTTACTGTGAGTTACTGTAATCTAGACAAGGTGAAATTAGATAAATGAATAGACCAATGAAATAGAATAGACAGTAAATTGATTTTCAACAAAAAATTTAAGGTAATTAATTGAGAAATGATAGTATTTTCAACAAATGGTGCCAGAATAGATGACCAACTCTGTGGAAGAAAACAAAGCAAAACTAAAACCTTAACTCTTACCTTGTGCCACATACAGAAATGAACTTGGAATGAATTATAGACCTAAAACCTAAAACTACAAAATTTTAGAATACAATTTAGGAGAAAAATCTTTGTGATCTTTGTTTAGGCAAAAATGTCGTAGAATACAAAAGCACAACACAAGAAAAATCTAATAAATTAGGATTCATTAAAATAAAAACTTTCCTAATGTCTTTTAACCTTCAAAACATCATATTTCACAGATGAAATTCTAACATGAAGACATTTAGATCACAAAGCTGGGAAGCAGTAAAGCAAGTGATCCAATGTAGGTGTTGGCATTCAAATGCAAGCTTTTCCCTCTTCACAAACGCAGAAGTTTATCAAATATGAACTAAGTGCAAACATAAATAACTTGTATTAGCTTCACCACAACTCTGTCAAAAATAATTGAAAACTGGACTTCTGTTTATATGTACGGGATCCTTATCTCTTGTTTATACATACAGGATCCATATATCTATATAGCCAGATATATGTGCAACTGTTTAATCCCATGGGCATTTGGCATGACCAGTACAAAGGCACTCCATAAAGGACTTTTCCCAACTAATATCCAAATTGATTTAATAAGAAACAGCAATTTCCAACTAATCTGTGATTTCCAAGGTGTACAAAACCTGACATTAGCAAGGCCTTGATATTGCAGACTTTGGCAGGGGTCTTTTGTGATCACACTGAAAAGAACTCAGCACCCATAATTCACCCCCAACTCCCTTTTCATCTGCTCTGAGATCATGATATGCAAGATCACCTATGTTACGGGTACCTAATTCCCCATAAGGTCTTGGCCCTGCTACATGATGTTTCGCCTGATTCTGACAGCAGTATTTGATGACATTCTTCCGACAGAAATCACCATGATGTGGACTGGAAACCATTCCAAAACCCAAAAGGTAGCCTTGTATTGAATTGTCCACTGAAAACTGAATTGATGGGGCCTATAGCCAGCGTGGAAGCTCTCAGGGAGTTGAGAGCAAGAGTAGAAATCCACAGTAGAAATCATCCATCTTTGGCAAGAAGATTGGATTTCTTCTACTCATTCTTTCCTTTTTTTCTTTTAACAAATTAATTTTTTGAAGCACAACACTCAATGTACGCTTATAGTCAAATAGTTGGTATTTGATGAAATAAAACAAACTTACCTGTTTCTAATGCACATATACATCACAAAACATTGCTTTCTACTATTCCAGGCCAAAATTCCTGTTCAAGTTCTATGATCAAAAAAGAAAATATCATGTACAATCTACCAAAATTAATTTTCTTAATTTAGTTTTCATACTATGGTAACATTAATTATAATGGTTATTTTAATTCAAAATTTTATTTGGTACTGGATCTAGTGCAATAAGTGTCTCCTTTATTGCAAAAATTAAATCAAATCCACCAAACAAGAGCACTTGTTTAGAGGAGAGAAGCAGGTACCTGCAGTGTACAGGGTCCCAGAGTCTCACGACACTGTTAGGCAAGGAGAGCGCATTGCTTTCCAAGCAATCACATTGCTGTATCCCACTGCCAACCCTGCACCCCCCTCCTTCTTGCTCCAAACCTTTCAGGCTCCACGTGGTGCCTGAGATGGCAGACAGATTCCTGAGTGTAGAGTGTGAAGCTATTCCTGAGGTCTGGAAACCACTTAGCTGACAATTTTTTTGTCTCACTTCTTTGCCCCCATCCTACCTGTAGCTTAAACTTCCACTGCACTAAACTTCTGGAGAATCCCAGTCATGACTTATTCTTTTGCATCATCAGCCTTTTGAATATACTTTCATCCTGAAGGAATCTACCTTAGGAAATGCCTATTCATCTTTCTAGAGATAATCATCACTTTCTCTAAAACAATTTCCCAAATTCTCTCCAACATACCCTGATCCAGGACCTAATCAAGTTTCCTTCCTTTAAGCAACCCAAACTGTATTTTCTTACTTTTCTTGTGGTACTGCATGACCCTGTAATATGAGTTGGGACTCAAATCTGTTAATCTGTGCCTTTCCAACTCCTTGGAAACTAATGGGCAAAGGTGAAGGCTTTCTGAAAGAATGAATACTCAAATCAACCAATCAATTGATTAAACTTGGCACCAAGGTTTACATGCTTCTTTTTGTTTATGCCACAATCCTAGTACCCTAAGTAGATTTGTGTTTCCTGTAATTTGCATGTTTTTTTCTAATTCATATTTTCATGCCTTATAATAAAGTGTAGCTACATGTTGAAATAATTTAAGAATAAAAACAGAAATCAGAAAACTTTGTAAAGAAAGAGATAACTTTAATAGCCCAAACTGTGATAGAGCATTCTCTGTCCAGGCACTGTCCTAAGCACTTTACCTGTATTATTTCATTAAATCCATTTAAGAACCCTATGTTATGGTGCGGGTGCTATTATTACTATCTCAACTTTACAGACGAGGAACCTGAGTCAAAGAGAAATTAAGTAACCTTCTGGGAAGTGATGATGTCAAAATTATATGCACATAATCTTGTTCCCAGGTTGTTCCCTTCACCAAGAGGATGGTCTGCTACTGTCAGAGATATCAGAAGTCTTAGGTAATATAGTTCATGTGTTTCAGAATTGCATTTAGCTCATTTTTTCTTATTCTCCAAGGAATAAACTCTAAACATAACAGAGGGATCAGGGCTGGCTTCATGGGCATACAATGTGGGCAGCTGCCTCAGGCCCCAAACTCAGAAATCCTAATGCTCTGTGTTATCATCTTGAAATTCTTAATAATTTTTGAACCAGAGGTCTTGCATTTTTATTTTGCACTGGACCCTGAAAATTATGCAAGTGTTCTTGAAAAAGATGTAAAATATCCAAGGAAGCATTTCTCAAATATATGGGTATTTATTTTTGGAATTGTGGGTAATAATGACTATGCATTTTTTTTTTTCCAGAGAATGAAAAAGCAAGTTCTTTCATGTAGAAATCATTATAGAAGTCAAAAATCATACATTGGATGAGATAATCAGGGTAAGACCTTTGTGAATGCAAGGATCCCAAGGGATTAGTTTCCTAAAAATATGTATTCCAAAAGATGTATAAATTAATAAACAGCATTTTTTTTTCTTCTCTGGCTATGCTGGTGGGAGGGAAGACATGGGTCAGCTACTCAAGTCAAGGAAAAGCCCCTGAGGCTTTCTGTTGCAAGAAGGAACACTATGAAAGTTCTGGGTCATGCAGATTAATCAGGAAGTAGTGTGATGGGGGTTGCTGAGGAGTAGGAGCCAGAAAGTAAAGAGAGAACTAGGGTTGGGTGGATGAGGCTTTCTAAAGGGGTGGTTGGCAACCAAATACCTGGGGCTTCCTGAAGGTACTGTAATGAAAATAAGCTACATCTGATGACTAGCTGACTATAGAGACAGCAGGAAAGCTGGGTAACTCGGAGATCTCCGGCCAAACCAACATGGAAATATGATGGTACCTTGGAAAGCAATGGAAGTTATTCTACTGTATTCAGTGCTGAGCATGTCTTGTCTCATTTGTTCCATTGTAGGACCCCTAAAGGCAGGTTCTGCTTTGTCTCTGCCACTCCTCATGCCTGGCACAGTGCACCTAACAGAGTATAATGGAAATATCTCTTGTTGTAGTTCACAAAGTGTGGCAATGGCTCTGTTCAGTAACCATGAGTGCCTGAGATCAGTAACATCCATCAATGAGATCCAAGAAATACCATGTGGACAGGATGGTACAGACCCCACAGACAAATCCAAACCCACTGTGTTGGTGACTCTTCCCTCTTGTGGAAATCCTATATATTTTTTGGAGTAAGGGTTATTTATTACTGACTGTGAAATACAGTCATGCAGCTCATAATGATGTTTAGCTCAACGATGGACTGCGTATAGGATGATAGTCCTATAAGATTATAATGGAACTGAAAAATTTCTGTTCTATCTATTCCTGTATCTCTCCTCTGTCTGGGTATGTTTAGATAGACAAATACCATGTGTTACAATTGCCTGCAGTATTCAGTACATACAGTCACACGCTGTACAAGCTATAGCCTAGGAGCTATGCCCCACAGCCGACATGTGTAGTAGGCTCTATCCTCTAGGATTGTGTAAGTGCACTCTGTGATGTGCACACAACAAAGAAATCATCTAAGGACACATTTCTCGGAATGGATCCCTGTTGTTGAGCAGCACATGACTGTACTTCAGATATCTGTAGGCTAACAGAGATACTTGGAAGATAAAACATGAGAAAAGAAAAATATTTTCAAAAGAATTACTGAGTCACCACACAATCGTTTCCTTCAGGCACTGTTTTAACAAATCCAGATTAGAGATTTGGCCCTACTACAATGGATTTATCATGGCTTGATGCTATCTGTAGCAATATTTTGGAACCTCAGATGCACATAAATAAGCTAATAACAATTTTTATTTCTTGGCAAGTATGACAATTATTGAGACATTGTCTCTTGGTTCTGAACCCACCCTCGTTTTTTCTCACCATTTCTTGTGGTGCGGATAAACCCATCCGTCTATCTTTGCAAGGCTGGGGCAGGGACTTAGAAACTGCGTTGTTCCTTGGCCAGCGGCTCCCTCTTGGGCTCTGCCAATAGATGAAGCTTCAGGAAGGCTGTAGAGCTGGAAAAGAAGATGTGCTTCCTCCTGACTGCTGCTTCCTTTCCTATCAGGGTAATCCCAGTCTCAATTCTAGGTGAGCAGTGATAATAAATTCCAATTAAATATTCAATGGATGTATGGAACTCTCTACCCAATGATTATGGAATCAACATTTTTTCTTAAGCATACATGGAAAAATATACATACATATATACACACACACACACACACACATATATGTGTATATATATTTAAGTTGACCAAGTGTCAGGTTTTAAGGCAAGTTCCAGCAAATTCCAGAGTTTGTAACATTCAGAAAAAATCATCTGATGCAGAAGCAACTTCATACATTTTGTAATAAAAATAATAATATCCACACCCCCCAGAAAAACTTCTAACTACTTCATGGGTCAAAGAAGACATGGAAATATTTCAAAGTCTGAAAATTAGTAAAAATAAAACAACATATCTAAACTTATAGTATCCAGTGAAGCATGACCTCAAAAGAGATATAAATTTTACTCTTTATATTAAAATTAAAAAGCCTTACATTATTGATCTAAGTTTCTTTATTTTATTTATTTTATTTTATTTTATTTTATTTTATTTTTTGAGACAGAGTTTCTCTCTTGTTTCCCAGGCTGGAGTGCAATGGCACGATTTTGGCTTACCGCAACCTCTGCCTCCCGAGTTCAAGCGATTCTCCTGCCTCAGCCTCCTGAGTAGCTGGAAGTACAGGCATGCACCACCATGACTGGCCAATTTTTTGTATTTTTAGTAGAGAGGGGGTTTCTCCATGTTGGTCAGGCTGATCTTGAACACCCAACCTCAGGTGATCTGTCTGCCTTGGCCTCCCAAAGTGCTGGGATTACAGGCGTGAGCCACCGCGCCTGGCCAAGTTTTTTAAAATGAGCATCAGATCAATAGAATAAAGTCAAAGACAGCAGAAGAAAATAAATAATAAAAAAGCCAATATTAATGACAGAAAAAGCAAATATACAATAGGTATCATTAATTAAATCAAAATTACGTTTTTTACCAAACTAATGAAATAAGCAAACCTTTGATGAAACTGATTAATATGACAAAAATAAGACAGTAAGAAAACAAATGAAAAATAAAATGAGGAGACACTTAAGAGACTGAAAATATTATAATATTATGTACAATTTTATTACTTTTTTAAGCTTAGTTTGCCATTGATGAAGTTTCCCAATTACTCAATCTACTTTATTTGAGGAATTTAAGAAGTATTTCTTCTTTATGTACTCTTTGTAGACATTTTGTGGAAGACGGGAATTGAAAGTAAAACATGGGTGTAGTGTTATTTCTTTAGGAAGATTTCCCAATTACTCTATCTACTTTATTCATTTAATATATATTTTGAACACCTCAAGGCACTGTTCTGTACTTCAGGGATTCCTAGTGAGCAAGTCAGAAAGGTCCCTGTTCTTATGGACTGTATATGTCAATAAAGGGGAGACAGAGAAATAAGATCCTTTTGGAAGGTGGGAAGCCATGAAGAAAATAAAAAAGAGTGATGTCATTGTGGATTATGGGGGCTACCTCAAACTGAGTAGTCAGAAGATTCTCTTAGGTGGAGATATCTGTGCTAGGATGTGATGGGCAAAAGAGATCCATCTAGGAAAATATCTAGGTAGTATATTATAAGCCAGTGCTGGCCAGTAGAACTTCTGTGATGAAGGAACCTTGTATGTTTGTATTGTCTGACATGGTCACTACTAACTACATGTGGCTGTCAAACACTTGAAATGTGGCTCGTGTGACTGAGGAACTAAGTTGTTAATTTTTATTTAATTTTAATTAAATTTAAATAGTCATATGAGTATGTCAATAAATATAAAACCTTAATTAAAAACACATTTGTAGAGAAATATATTTGCTAAACTACTCATAAAAAAAGAGAAAGATTTAAAGTATATCTTTATTTAAAAATCTTCCTAGAGAAATAAGACCGGGCCCAAGTGTCTTACTTTCAATTCCAATATTTTGCAAAATGTTCAAAAAGAGTAGATAAAGAGGAAATATTTTTCAAATTCCTTTGACAACCAAACAAGAACCACATAAGGAGAGATTGTATAGACTGATTCCACTCATGAGCATAGAAACAATATTCTTAACGTATTAGCAAACTTAATTGAGTAATTATTATAAATGAGATAATGACTCACATGGATTAATCCCTGGAAAGCAAGTTCAATCAATATTTACTGAATGCTACTGTGAGTAATATTGTCCTAGGTGCCCGGAAATGCTGCAATGAACAAAATGAACCCCCTTGCCTACATGGAGCTAAGGCAGACCGTGAACCCATAAATACAATCCATAGTCCAGCCCCGCAGGATAAATGCTCTGGAGAATAATGAAACAGGGGAGACAAGGAAGGTTGGCCCGAGATGAACCTACAAGGAAAGGGTTGGCCTGAGACGATCCCACTGAGAGAGCAGCATCTGATCAAACATCTTAAGGGTGTGAGGAACAGAGCTTGTGTGGACAGAAGAGGAAAGAGCCTTTTGGGCAGAGGAGTCGGTGTGTTTGAGCGGCAGCAGGAAGGATATGGCAGTGCATTTGGAGCTAAGTGGACATGAGATGTCCAGGAAAAGATCTGGAGGTGACAAAGAACAGGTCACATAGGGCCTTGCATTTCAATGCAAAGAGTGAGTGTATCAGTTGGGAAACCACTGGAGAGTTGAAATTTTAAAAAGACATCATGGAACTTGATTTAAAAAGGATCACCCTCCTGCTGTGTTGAGAATAGTCTGGACAGAAGCAGAGAGAAAAATGAGGAGGTGAGCTTATCCAAGGAGGAGGAGACAGTGGAATGTGAGGAAGGATTCAATGGCACAACAGCTGTGACGAGATCATCTTCCAGATACATTCAGGTGGAATGGACAGGAGTTGCCAATGGAACTGCTGTGGAATCAAGGAAAGGCCAGGGAGAGCTCCAAGGCTTATGGCCCCGGTAACTAAAACAATGGAATTGACATTTCTGGAGATGCTGAGATTGTGGAGGAACAAGTGTGGGGAGAAAGTCAAGCTCAGTTTTGGACGTGTTGGGTTTGAAGTGCTTGTCACACATCCAGGGAAGGACGTGAAAAAGATGGCTGGACAGAAGGGTCTGGAAGTGGGGGCGGAGGTCTGGTAAACATTTGTGAGAGCTCAGTTTACGGATGGCAACTAAAACTAGAACATGGGTTTAACACTTATCCCCAAACCTGACCAAGGTTGAACCAAAATGGGAAACCACAGACCAGTCTCGTTTTCGGATGCAGATGCAAAAATCCTAAATAAAACAAAATCAAACAGAATCTAATAGGATATTTTTAAAAATCATCGTAGCAAAGAATGATATAGTCTATATATGTGATGGGTTCACTGTTGGAAAAACATTTATATAACCCATCATACTATCAAAACTAAGAAAAAAAAAGTCAGTAAATATCTCCACTATGCAGAAAGGCATTTGACAAAATTTGAAACTCATTTATTACAAAAACTAAATTCTAAAATTCTAGTAAAAATTCTAAAAGATGTATGCCCAAAGGTCTTTGTTGTAGCATCTTGTTTTTAAAAAGACACAAATATCCATCAGTAGTTTGTTGATTGAATGAACTATATTTCACACATATTCTGCAATTGAAAAAATACAAGAATATCCCTATATACTGCTACAGAGCAAATGTCAGGGTAGATAGTTGAGAGAAAAAGAAAATTTAAAAAATTATACGTAGTATGCTACTATTTCTCAAAGAAATAGGAGTATATAAATACACGCATTTATTTTCCCATATTAAAATTAGAAGAATTTTTTTTTTTTTTTTTTTTTTTTGAGAAGGAGTCTTGCTCTGTCACCCAGGCTGCATGCAATAGCGTGATCTCAGCAAACTGTAACCTCCACCTTTCAGGTTCAATTGATTCTCCTGCCTCAGCCTCTGGAGTAGCTGGAACTACAGGTGTGCACCACCATGCCTGGCTAACTTTTGTATTTTTAGTAGAGACGGGGTTTCACCATGTTGGCCAGGCTGGTCTTGAACTCCTGACCTCAAGTGATCCACCCACCTTGGCCTCCCAAAGTGCTGGGATTACAGGCGTGAGCCATCATGCCCAGCCAAGAATTTTTAAAACTTAAAAAAAGTACAACTTACTGTGAGGGAGAGAAGAAACAAAGTTCAGGAGACAAGGTTAAAATCTACCTGCCTAGAAGTCTCTTGTTTTCACCATGACACATGTATACCTATGTAACAAACCTGCACGTTTCTTTTTTTTTTTTTTTTTTTTTTTTTTTTTGAGACGGAGTCTCGCTCTGTCGCCCAGGCTGGAGTGCAGTGGCCGGATCTCAGCTCACTGCAAGCTCCGCCTCCCGGGTTTACGCCATTCTCCTGCCTCAGCCTCCCGAGTAGCTGGGACTACAGGCGCCCGCCACCGCGCCCGGCTAGTTTTTTGTATTTTTTAGTAGAGACGGGGTTTCATCGTGTTAGCCAGGATGGTCTCGATCTTCTGACCTCGTGATCCGCCCGTCTCGGCCTCCCAAAGTGCTGGGATTACAGGCTTGAGCCACCGCGCCCGGCCAAACCTGCACGTTTCACATATGCATCCCAGATCTTAAATAAAATTGTAAAAAAAAAAAAGAAAAAAAAGAAAGTCTCTGGTTTTATAAATTTGCCTTTGACACCATGTAAATGTTTTGGAACATTTACAAAACAAAATTATATTTGGAAAATAAAAAAGCTCTGAAAAGTGAAAGCAAAATAAAACAACTGTACTTAGCTATGTATTGCACTGGTGGTCTACCTGTGCATAGAGAAACTATTTCAAAAACTTTAAAACACAGTCATTTAACTTTAGTGGGATAAACTCTAAGGACAAAAAGATGCAAATAAAAATCTTAGACAGGTTTTAGGAAACATATTTTTTGTGGTAGTGTTGCTGTCTGTTATCTGAAGATTTGTGTCCACCATACATGGTGAGATAAAGCAAATGAATAGTTATCTTAGTTCATTGGTATTCAGCATTTCTGTCTTGAGTACAAGAATATATTGATGAATTTTAGTGAATTTGAATTGGTAGAACTTGCCAGTTAATCCTTCTGGATCTGGTGCTTTCTGTTGCGGAATGTTATTAATTATTTAATCTATTTCTTTAATAGATACAAGTCCATTCAGATCATCTATTCCTTGTCGTATGAATTTTGGCAGACTTTATCTTTCAGGGAACTGGTACATTTTATCCAGATTATCCCATTCGTGGGCACAGATTTGTTCATAGTATTCCTTGATTCTACTTTTAATGTCTGTGGGATCTGAGGTAATGCCCTTCGTTTTACTTATGATATTAATAATTTGTGTTCTCTCTATTTTTCTTTTTAGTTAACCTGACAAGGGGTTTATCAATTTTATTGATATTTTCAAATAATCAGCTTTTGATTTTGTTGCTTTTCTCTATTGATTTCCTGTTTTCAATTTAATGGATTTCTGCTCTGATTTTTCTTCTGCTTACTTTCAATTTAATTTGTTCTTGTTTTACTAGTTTCCCAAGGTAGAAGCTTATTTTATTTATTTTAGCTCTTCCTTCTTTTCTAATATATTCATTGAGTACTGCAAATTTCTAAGCACTGCTTTTACTGCATTTAATACATTTTTTAAAGTTTTATCCTCATTTTCATTTACTTAACAATATTTTTAAATTTCTGTTAACATTTCTTCTCTGATCCAAGTGTTATTTAGAAGCATGTTGTTTAATCTGCAATTATGTGGGGGGATTTTCCAGCTATCTTTACTGACTTCTAGTTTAATTCCACTGTGGTCTGAGAGTGAATATTGTATAATTTCCATTCATTTAAATTTGTTAAGGTGTGTTTTACGGCTCAGAGTATGATCTATTCTTGTGAATGAATGATCCTTGTGAGCTTGAGAAGAATGTGTATTCTGTTGTTATTGGACGAAGTGGTCTATAGATACCTATTATATCCAGTTGATTGATAGTGTTGTTGAGTCCAACTCTGTCCTCACTGATAATTTACCTGCTGGATCTGTCCATTTCCAATACAGGGGTGTTGAACTCCCCAACTGTAATAGTGGATTAATCTGTTTCTCCTTGCAGTTCTATCAGTTTTTTGCCTAACATATTTTGATTGTCTGTTGTTAGGCACATACATTTTAAGGATTATGCCTTCCTGAAGATTTGACCTCTTTCTTATTATCTAATGCCCCTCTTTATTTCTGACACTTTCCTAGTTGTGAAGTCTGCTCTATTTAAAATAATTATAGCAACTCCAGCTTGATTAATGTTACTACAGTAATCTCTTTCATTCCATTTGCTTTTAATCCATATGTGTCTTTATATTTAAAGTGGGTTCCTGTGCATAGCTTATAGTTGGGTTTGTTTTTTGATTCACTCTGACAATCTCTCTTTTCTTTAATGCCTTTAGACCACTGACATTCAAAGCAACTATTGATGTGGTTGGTTTAATATCTACCATATTTTGGCTGGGTGTGGTGGCTTACACCTATAATCCCAGCAGTATGGGAGGCCGAGGCAGATAGATCACTTGAGGTCAGGAGTTTGAGACCAGGCTGGCCAACATGGCAAAACCCTGTGTCTACCAAAAATACAAAAATTAGACGGGCGTAGTGGGAGTGACTGTAATCCCAGCACTCAGGGGGCTGAGGCAGGAGAATCGCTTCAACCTGGAAGGCGGAGTTTGCAGTGATCTGAAATGGTGCCAGTGAGCTGAAATGCACTCCAGCCTGGGTGACAGAGTAAGACTCTGACTTAATAGTAATAGTAATAGTAATAATCATAATGATAATATTTGCCATATTTTCTATTCGTTGCCCTTGTTCTTCCTGTTTTTTTACTCCTTTTTTTTTTTTTGCCTTTTATGGCTTTAATTGGGCATTTTATATTATATATATACATATATATATATTCCATTTTCTTACCTCTCTTAGCATATCAGTTGTACTATTTTTTTTTTTTTACTCTTTTTAGTGGTTGACCTAGAGTTTATAATATATGTTTACAACTAAGCAAGACCACTTTCAAACAGCACTACACTGCTTCATAGGTAGTGCATGTACCTTATAATAACAAAATAATTCTAATTCCTCCTTCCTGTTCATTGTAACATTTCTGTCATTTATTTTGCTTATATAGCATCATGCATGTATATTTTATATATCTATATTTTCAAATACAATTTTGCTATTATCATTTTGAATAAACTGCTATCTGATAGATCAACTGAGAATAAGTAAAATAACATTTTGATTTTATTTTCACTTATTCTTTCTTCACTGCTCTTCTTTAAGTATATCTGAGTTTCCAACCTGTATTATTGTCCTTTAAGGAACTTCTTTTAACATTTCTTGCAAGGCAGGCCTACTGGCGACAAATTTCCTAAATTTATATTTCACTGAGAAAATCTTTATTTCTCTTCCACTTTTGAAGGTTGATTTTACAGGGTACATAATTCTAGGTTGGTGGGGTTTTTTCTCTCAATATTATATATTTAACTCACTCTCTTCTTGCTTGCATGGTTTCTGAGGAGGACCAATTAAAGTTTCAAGAGAGCATTGAGTCTATTTCATAGCAAATCTAATGTGAATGAGTCCAACCATTAGGTTCACGGGAAAAATCTTACTGCCTTCCTTCTACCAGGCACAGACAGGTTGCTCGGCTTTCATTTTTGTCTCCTTTACTACAGTAGTCATGGAGTTTAAGCAGTAGCCTTGTTGACTCAGCAGACATTTGCTGATGTCCTGCTGGGTGCCTTTGCTGGGAGAGGGGTGGGGAAGCACAGAGTTGAATGAGGCCCAGGTCCATCTGCAAAGAAACTCAGCAGAGTGCGGGGGAAGCAAGGAAGAGCCACAAGGGAAAAAGCCGTGCCAAGTTAGGTAATCACTCACTGATTCATTCATTCATTTAACTAACATTCATTGAGCCCTTTCATGTGTCAATCTCATGCTGGACTCCAGGGACAATAGATAAATATAAGATTGCTCATCCCTTCAAAGACTCTCAGTTAATTGAGACATATGCTTAAGAAGAAAGTTGCAACACAATGTGGTAAATCCAGTGATAAAATTATCCAAAGAATATTATAGATATAGAACAATATCTAATCTAATGGAGGAAGGGAAAGAGCTGAGAGTAGAGATTTGAGGAAGGCTCTGAGTTGAACATTAGACAATTAATACAAATTAAACAGGTAAAGAACACAGGAACTGCATTCTAGACAGAAGGGACAATGTGAAAAAGACACTGAGACAAATGAACAAAAACAGCAGAAACAACTTCATTTGATTAAATGCTGGGACACCATCCAAAGAGCTGAAGTTGAAGAGTGACATAATCTGATTTGAATTTCCCAATTAACATTCTGGAGGCCATGTGTAGAATAGTTTGAAAGAGATCAGAATGAAGGCTGAGAAGAATAAGTTAGAGATAAGATGGAGAGCTCATTTCTAGATATGTGGCACTTGAGGGGACTAAGAAACACCACTTAGGAGGTGAGCAAGAAGGCAAGCATTGAGTCAGGTCTGAGTGTGAGCACAGCTACCGTGGAGATTCTAAATTGGATTGCTGCTGGGCACTGGGAGAGCGCTGCAGGGAAAACTCTTGCTGAGGTGGGTTACGTTTAGGGTTTGCCTAGAACCCAAGACTGGGAGTCTACGAGGGATGAAAAGACATGGTACCTGGGATGATACATAGTCATCTTGGCCCTGCATGTCGTCCTCGTGGTTGGCAAGTCTAGCAGAAGGCAGTTTCAACATGTTACAGTTCAGATTTTCACTTTCTCCCAGCAGAGCATGGTTAAGCAGAAGCAGCACATGTCTGAGCTAGATGTAAATCAAATGCAAGGTGGTTGACAGGGGATTTTGGTCCAAATAATAGGTCAGACCCTTTCAGGCTCCATAAAAAGAGTCATAAAGATCAGTATCTACAAAAACCTGAATTCCATTTTCCACAAGAGGAAATGTGAGATCCCCTGGGGCCCTAGTCAGCTTCATTTTATTGGTGGACAGATGGGGAGGGAAGGGGATCATATCTCATTCCTTCAGTAGATTATAGAATCCAAGAATCATGGAATCACATGGCTAAAGGGGATGTTGGAGGTCGATTTACCCGACCTCCTTTCAGAAACTAGAAATAAATCTTCACTAGCAACATTACAAGAAGGAATTCCTTCAGTGTCCCTAGTAGGAATCAGGGCCAGCTAATGTTCTGGGACCACTTTGGAGACATGGAGGAAATGAAAAGGCCCTCAGAGAGGCAATGAAAAACACTGCATTTAATTATATCAATGAGGAAAAAATGATCTTGGCAATAAGGCTGCTCCATTGTAAGCTGGGCTACATATAGGGTTGGACAAAAAAAGGCTCTGGATTAAGAAGTACTTAGTCTAAAGCAGGAAACAAGAATGGGACAGTGGTTATCATCATACTCCATCCTTTCTCCCTGTATTTGCAACAGTAAGCGTGGCAAATAATGTTTCTTATATTAACAAGAACCCACTGAACACTTGAACATTTATTTCTCTACAAATCATCATGAAACACAATCTGTGTCTAATAAAGCTAAGACTCAGAAAAGGTAAGTGATATGACCAGGTTCATGCGGTTAGTAGGCTGAAGGGTCTGAAAGCAAAACCCAGTGTTCCTTGTGGCATAATTTCTTCCAGATTCTGAGCACCCCTTTTATAGAGAAATGTTTTTTAAAAATTATTTTTAGTTTGGTAAAATACATGAAACATAAAATTTGCCATTTTAATGTACAATTCAGTGGCACTAATGACTTTCACAGTGATGTGCAACTATCACCACTACCTATTTTCAAAATTTTTCATTAGCTCAAAACAGAAACTCTGTAACCATTAAGCAATGACTCCCCATATTGCCCCTTCACTCATTCCCTGATAACCTCTAACCTACTTTTTCCACTATGCATTTTCTTATTCTAGATATTTCGCATAAGGGAACTGCTATTGTTTTCATACTTGACTCTTCAAACTTCATGTTAAAATTTTACCCCCCATTGTTGGAGGTGGGGCCTAATGGGAGGTGTTTGGGTCATGGCTGAAGATTCCTCATGAATGGCTTGGTGCTGTTCTTGACATGATGAGTGAGTTCTTGCTGTAATGGTTCCTGTGACAGCTGTGAGAGCTGGTTGTTAGAAAGAGCCTGGAACCTCCCCCGACCCTCCATGTGATCTTTATATGCCAGCTCCTCTTTCCCTTCCACCATGAATGGAAGCTTTCTGAAGCCCTCACCAGATGGAGATGCTGGTGCCAGGCTTCTTGCAAACTCTGCAGAACTCTGAGCCAAATACGTCTCTTCTTTATAAATTACCCAGTAGCCCCAAGTATTCCTTTATGGCAACACAGATGGACTGACGGGAACCATACACTATTTGTTCTTTCATGTCAGGCTTATTTCAGTTAGCATTGTGTTTCAAAGTTCATCCATGATCTAGCATGTATAAGAACTTTCTTCAGTTTTTATGGCTAAATAATATTCCACTGAATATATATACCATTTTATGCTTATCTGATGGACCCTTAGGCTGCTTCCACCTTTTAGATATGGTGTATAATGCTGCAATGAACATTGGCATATAAGCATTTGACTCCCTGTTTTTAATTGGTTTAGGTATACACTTAGCAATGAAATTGCTCAGTCATGAGGAAATTATATGTTTAGCTTTTTGAGGAACCAGACAACTGTTTCCCATGGTGGCTGCTGCACCATTTTACAGTCCAGCTAGCAATGGATGGGGGTTCCAGTTTCTCCACATATACTTGTTATTTTCTGTTTTTCTAAATAGTCATAATAGTAGGTGTGATGTAGCACCTCATTATGTTTTTGTTCTGCATTTCCCTAATGACTAATGATATTGAGAATCTTTTGAAAACTGTTTATTGGCCATGTGTGCATCATCTTTGGAGAAATACCTGTTCAAATCTTTTGTCCATGTTTTAATCTGGTTGTTTGTTGTTGAGTTGTGGGAGCTCTTTAGATATTCTGTGCATTCACCCCTTATCAGATATTTGACTGCAAATATTTTCGCCCATTCTGTGGTATTGAGTAAAAATATTGAGTAAAAATATTTTACTCTGTTGATAGTGTACTTTGATGCACAAAGGTTTTTAATTTTGAGGAAGCCCAATTTAACTATTTTTTACTGACTGTACTTTTGGAGTCATATTCAAGAAATAATTGCCAAATCCAATGTCATGAGGCCTCCCCCTTTGTTTTCTTCCAAGAGTGTTATAGTTTTAGCTCTCAGAGTTGGGTATTTGATACAATTTAATCATTTGGTATAAGGTAAGAATTCAACTTTATCTTTTCACATGTGTATATTTGCTTTTCCCAGCACCACCATTTGTTGAAAATAATGGCTTTTCCCCAATGTATAGCCTTGGTACTTTTGTTGGAAATAATTTGATGATATATGCAAGGATGTTTTAAACGTCTGTCTATTCCATCTGATTGGTCACCATGTTAGCCTTTAGGCCAGTCAAACACTATTTTGATTACCATAATTTTGTAGTGCTTCTGAAATCAGGAAGTGTAAAACCTCCGACTTTGTTCTTCTTTTTCAAGACTGTTTGATATTCTTTGTCCCTCAAAATTCCATATGAATTTCAGGATAGATTTTTCTATTTAAGCAAAACAAAAAAAAATCATTGGGATTTTGATAGGGGTTGCACAGAATCTGTACATCACCTTGGGTCATATTGATATCTTAATAATATTAAATTTTCTAATTCATGAACATGAGATTTCTTTCTATTAATTTGTGTCTTTAATTTCTTTCAGCATATCTTACAGTTTTCAGTGTACAAATCTTTTACCTTCTTGGTTAAATATATTCCTAAGGGTTTTATTCTTTTTGATGCTATTGCAAATGGAAGTGTTTGCTTAATTTCTTTTGAAGATCATTCATTGTTAGTGTATTCAAACACAACTGAATTTTTTTTTTTTTGGTGTGCTGATTTTGAACCCTGCAACTTTGCTTAATTCAATTAATTCTATTTTGAGAAAAAATGTAGAGTCTTCTACGTATAAGATAATGTCAACTGCGAACAGAGATAATTTTACTTATTTCTTTCCAATTTGTATGCCTTTTATATATTTTTAAATTTATTTATTTATTTATTTATTTATTTATTTATTTATTTATTTATTTAATTTTTCTCACTCTGTCACCCAGGCTGGAGCACAGTGGTGCGATCTCAGCCACTGCAACTTCCGCCTCCCAGGTTCAAGAGATTCTCCTGCCTCAGCCTCCTGCATAGCTGGGGTTACAGGCGTGCACCACCATGCCCAACTAATTTTTGTATATTTAGTAGAAATGGGGTTTCACCATGTTGCTCAGGCTGGTCTCAAACTCCTGACCTCAAGCCATCCACCTACCTTGGCGTTCCAAAATGCTGGGATTATAGGCGTGAGCCACCACATTTGGGACAGTATACCTTTTATATCTTTTTCATGACAAATTGCTCTGGCTAAGACTTTGAGAACTATGGTGAAAGTGAGCATCCTTGTCGTGCTCCTAATTTTAGAGGAAAAGCTTTCAGTCTTTCACAATTTAGTATGATGTTGACTGTGTATTTTTCATCTGTGCCTCTTTTTATGTTGAGATAATTTTCTTCTATTCAAAATTTGTTGTGTGTTTATTACAAAAGGATGTTAAATTTTGTTAAATCCCTTTTTTCCCACATCCATTGAGAAGTTTTGTGTGGCTTTTTTCCCTTCATTCTTTTAACGAAGTGTGTTATAGTGATTGATTTTCACGTGTTGAACAATCTTGGCATTATAGAAATAAATCCCATTTGGCCATGGTATACCATTCTTTTAAAATGTTGTTGGATTTGGTTTGCTAGTATTTTCTTGAGGGTTCTTGCATCTTTACTTATTTACTTATTTATTTTACCTTTTTTTTTTTTTTTTTTTGAGACATAGTCTTGCTCTGTCACCCAGGCTGGAGTGCAGTGGCGCGATCTCGGCTCACTGCAAGCTCCGCCTCCTGGGTTCACGCTATTCTCCTGCCTCAGCCTCCCCAAGTAGCTGGGACTACAGGCGCCCACCACCACGCCCGGCTAATTTTTTGTATTTTTAGTAGAGACGCGGTTTCACCGTGTTAGCCAGGATGATCTCGATCTCCTGACCCCGTGATCCGCCCGCCTCGGCCTCCCAAAGTGCTGGGATTACAGGCATGACCCACCGCGACCGGCCTTATATATTACTTTTTAAAGGGAGTCTCACTCTGTTGACCAGGGTGGAGTGCAGGGGCGCGATCTCAGCTCACTGCAACCTCCGCCTCCAGGGTTAACGCGATTCTCCTGCCTCAGCCTTCTGAGTAGGTGGGACTACAGGTGCCTGCCACCACGCCCAGCTAATTTTTTGTATTTTTAGTAGAGACGGGGTTTCACCCCGTTAGTCCAGATGGTCTCGATCTCCTGACCTCATGATCCGCCGGCTTTGGCCTCCCAAAGTGCTGGGGCTGCAGGTGTGAGCCACTCCGCCTGGCCTTGCATCTGTATTTATAAAGGGTATTGATCTTTACTCTTTTATGATGTTTTGTAATTAGGGCAAAGCTTTGTAATCAGGGTAAAAGCTGACTTTATATATTAAGAAATATTCCTTCCTAGTTTTTTAAGTACTATGAGAAGGATTGATTTTAATTTTTCTTTAGATAGTTGTAGAATTCACTAATTGAGCCATCTGGTCTTGGACTTCTTTTTTTGAAAAAAAAATTTTTTTTGAGACCCAGTCTTGCACTGTCATCCAGGCTGGAGTGCAGTGGTACAA
Source organism: Macaca fascicularis (assembly GCF_037993035.2). Classification (NCBI taxonomy): domain Eukaryota; kingdom Metazoa; phylum Chordata; class Mammalia; order Primates; family Cercopithecidae; genus Macaca; species Macaca fascicularis. Next base: position 53,895,854 of record NC_088383.1, on the reverse strand, counting down.
TCTCCGCTCACTGCAGCGTCTGTCTCCCAGGTTCAAGTGATTCTTATGCCTCAGCCTCCTGAGTAGCTGGGATTACAGGCATGCGCCACCACATTGGCTCATTTTTGTATTTTTAGTAGAGATGGGGTTTCGCCCATCTGGCTGATCTCAAACTCCTAACCTCAAGTGATCTGCCCACCTCAGCCTCTCAAAGTACTGGGATTACAGGCGTGAGTCACTGCGCCCCACCTTTTTGAAGGTTTTTGGTAACTAAGTCAATCTCTTTAATTGTGTTATGTATCTCTTCAGATGCCTCTTTTTTTGGGAGTTCAATTAATTTTATGCTTCTGAGAATTTCTTTATTTAGGTAATCAAATTTTTATGTACAAATATTTATAATATTCTTATATAGTCCTTTTAATTTCTGTAACTTCAGCACTATCTATACTTTCATTTACAGTTTTAGTTATTTGTGTCTCCTGTCTATTTTTTGTTGTCAGTCTTGGTAAAATTTGTCAATGTTGTTGATTTTTTTCCAAGAACCAACTATTGTTTTCATTGATTCTCTGTATTTTTTCCTATTCTTTATTTTATTTATCTCCACTCTAATCTTTATTATTATATTTCTTCTCCTAGACTTCAATTAATTTTCTCTTCTTTTTCTTATTCCGCAAAGTATACAGTTAGGTTGTCAAATTGAAATCTGTTTAAATGTAGGCATTTATGGTTTTAGATTTTCCTATGAGCACTGCGTTTATCGCATCCCATAAGTTTTGGTGTGTTGTGTTTTCATTTTCATTCATCTCTAAGAATTTTCTAATTTACCTTGTTATATCTTCACGGACCCATTGGTTGTTTAATAGAGTGTTGCTTAATTTCTTCATATTTGTGACTTTCTAAGTTTTCCTTCTGTTATTAATTCCTGACTTCATTCCACTGTGGCTAGATAAAATACTTTGTATGGTATCAATGTTTTAACATGTCTTAATACTTGTTTTGTGACATACCATATGATCTATCCTGGAGAATAGACTATGTGTACTTGAGACATAGACATATTTTTCTGTTGTTGAGTAAGGTGCTCTCTATGTCTGTTAGGACTAGTTGGTTTATAATATCTTTCAGGTATTCCATATTATAATTGATCTTCTGTCTAGATGTTCTATACATTATTGAAAGTGGGTTATTGAAATTCCCAACTAATATTATAGAACTATTTTTCCTTTTAATTCTATCAATGTTACCTCTCTCTTTCTTTCTCTCTGTCTCTCTCTCTCTCTACACACACACACACACACACACACACACAGCCCTTTGAAAGCCCTTATATATACATAAGGGCTCTTGTTTGGTGTACATATGCCTATAATTTTTTATCCCCTTTGTTAGCTGATTGTTTTATCTCCTTTGTCTCTTATAAATCTAGAGTGTCTGTAGTATAGGCTTCCAGCTCTGTTTTGGTTATTATTTATGTGGGATGTACTTTTCCAGTTTTCATTTTAACCTGTTTGTGTTTTTAGTTCCAAATTGAGTGTTTTCTAGATAGCATATAATTATATTACTTTCTTACAAAATTCATTCTGCTAATATCCACCTTTTGATTAGAGGGTTTAATGCATTTACATTTACTAATAAGGAAGGATATCTGCTATTGTTGTTTCCTGTATGTCTAATACATTTGTTCCATTATTCCATTATTGCCTCATTTTAGGGTTAGTTACATTTTTAATTTTTCAATTTTAGTAAACCAATTCGATTTTCCTCTCCTTTACTTTTGTGTATATTGTTGAGATATTTTATTTTTTGTTACTATGGGGATTACATTTAACATCCTTAGTTTGTAACAATATACTTTGAATTGATACCAACTTAACTTTAATTGCATACAAAAACTGTGTTCATGTACATCTCCGTCTTCTCCTTTTATGTTATTGTTGCCACAAATTACATCTTTATATACTGTGTGGCCATAACATAGATTCATATTTTACACATTTGTGTTTATATCATTTAATAAACACAAAGTGGAATTATCAGTCAAAAAATAATAATACTGGTATTTATATTTACCCTTGAAATTACCTTTACTGGAGATCTTCATTTATATATTTATTTTTTAGAGATCTGAAGTGATTTTACTTTTACTTCCTTCACTTTAAGTCAATCGTGGCATTTCACAGTGATTTCTGGGTTGGGGGCAGAAGGAAGGCAGTATTAACTATCCAGGCTGTGGCAAAGTTGGCCCACGCGGGTGCAGGCAGGGTAGGGGGTGGGAGCCCTCACTGGGGCGGCTGGAGGAGCTGGGACTGCCCTGCCAGAGGTAGGTGATGTTTGGAGAGCGAGAACTTGCATGTGATGTCCTCTGGGGCTTCCAGTTGGCGCAGCTCATCAGGCCATCCCCTGCGGTGGCCAGTGAGTTGGCCATCATCAGCTCGGCTGCTTGGGAGTTGCCCTTGGCTGAAACGATGGCCGCCTTTTTCTGCCGCTCAGCCTTTCCAGCACAAATCTGGTCTTCTCTGCTTCCTGCTGAGCCACCTGTTTGGCTTTCACCGCTTCTGTGAACTCCTTTTCTAAGGTCAGTCCTGTCAAGGACACGTCGTCCAGGATGAGCCCAAAGGTGGCTGGCTGCTCGCCCCTTAAGGTCGCCGCTCACCTGCCTGGAGACCAGCTCTCTCTGAGTGGATAGTTCTCCAGCATCAAAGCAGCCACCACTGACTTGAGGATCTCGGTAGCGATGGAGGGCAGCACACGCCCATCATAGTCCTCTGCGATGCTGGTGAAGATGTGAGGAAACTGGCTAGCGAAGGGCAGGAAGAGGATGCTGCAGTGTGATGCTGACATTCTGTAAAGCTTTGCTACCAGTGATGATTGGCACATTACATGGTCGAGAAGGGCAGTCAAAGATAATTCTACCACAGTGTCCTGTACTCCATGGAATCGGTCGGAGATGACAGCTCTGTGTCCAGCATCCACATTACATAAGGCAGAGTTCACCAGGCCTCCTGCAACAGCTAAGGCCAGGCCAAACTTTCCAATGTACTCAAACACTTTGACAGCCATGTTTCCTTCTGCTGGGCCCTCTCACACCTGCTTCCACTCTGACCTCCACATGAATTCCCCAGCCGCACACACCAGATCTTTATTTCTTCATACAGCTTTGATAATTATCTAGTGTCCTTTCACTTCAAGCTGCAGAAATCTCATTAGCGTTTCTTGTAGGACAGGTCTAGTGGTAACAGACACTCTCACCTTTTGTTTGTTTTGGAACCTCCTAAATTCTCCCTCATTTTTGAAGGACAATTTTGTCAGATATAAAATTCTTGATTATCAAGGTGATTTTATTTTAGCTCTTTAAATGTGTCATCCCAGTGCCTCTGGGCTATATGGTTTCTGAGAAAAAATTATCTGTTAGTCTTATTAGTGAGCCCTGTATGGTCATTGATATGTATGAGTCACTTGCCTTTTGTGGCTTTCAAACTTCTTTTTGTTTTTGTTTTTTTGACTATTTGATTATAATGTGTCTCACTGTGGATAACTTTGAATTTATCCTAGTTGGTGTTGATTGAGTGTCTTGAATTTGTAAATTCATATATTTCATCAAATTTTGGAAGTTTTCAGTCATTAAAGAATTCAACCTTTTTGGCCCCTTTCTCTCCTAGAACACTAATAATGCATGTCTTGTTTCCCTTGATGGTACACAGTTCACTTATGCTCTGTTCATTTTTCTTCACTATTTTTTATTTTCTCTTCTCAGATTTAATCATTTTTGATTGTCCTATCTTTGTTATTTCTTCTGCCAGCTCAAATCGGTTCTTGGACTCCTCTAGAGAATATTCTATAGATAGTGCTTTTCAGCTGCAGACTTGCTATTTGGTTTTTTAAAATAATTTCTATCTATTGATATTCTCCTTCTGTTTATATGTTGGTTTTCATTTTCATGTTTTCTTTAATTCTTTTTCTATGTTTTCCCCTAGCTTTGTCAGCATATTCAAAGCCTTGCTTTAAAGTGTACAAGTAAGTTCAATGTCTGAGCTTTTTCAGGGATAGTTTATGTTGATTTATTTTATTTCTTTAAATTGGCCATACTTTCTTGTTTCCTTGACTTGTGATTTTTTTTGTTGACAAGTGGATATTTGGATATTACAATGTGTTCTCACTGGAAATCAGATTCTTCCCTTTCTCCCGGGTTGCCTATTTTTTTTTTCTTTTTTTTTTTTTTTTTTTTTTTTTGTTAAAGGTTGTAGTATTCCATTTGTTTAGTGACTTTACAAAACTACTTTTACAAAGATTTTATTTCTTGTTGTGTGTGGTCACTGAAGTCTGTATTTCTTAGCTTCTGTTCACCCTGCACATTTTCAGAGATTTCTTTGTATGTTAGGAGCTACAACAAGCTAAAATTTCCCACCCTTTTCAAAGACTCTCTCTGTGCCAGGCAACTTCTTCTACACTTGGCTAGCTTACTCCTTGCCTAGGGATCACACTAGGGTGAAACTTTAGAGTTGCCATAGGTCTTTGGTGACCCTTCACCTTTCCCTGTGCATGCAAATGGCTTTTGAAACTCCCCTATATACGCGGCTACTTTTTAATGTCTTAATTTCCCAAAGAAACTCTCCCCAGCTTTTTTCTTAGGGCTTAGGTGGTCTATTGTATGTTTCAACCATATTTTTTTGGCCCCAAGCAAATGATGAGTATTAATTTAGCTTGCACTGTTTTTGAGTGATGCCCACCACTTTTCTGGCCTGACCTCTGAGTTAGGCAAAACAGAGACAAGCACCTTGCATTGGTATTTTAGGTATCTCCAGTCATGGTAGAACAGAGATAAGCAATAATTTGTTAATAAGATCTGTTCTTTCTTTGGAGTCAGAGAACAGGATCCCACACTGGAAATACATGCTGCTGCCACTTCAACACCACTGCCATACTGGGAAGGAGATGGAGTTTCCTATCACGCAGCTCTCCTATCATTTTTAAGTTGCTTTTTTTCCCCTTAGATCAGCATTCTATCGGTTGCTGTAACCCTTTATTTTTTTCCCCAGAGTTCTAACAAAGTAACAGTGAAGATATGAAATCAGCCTAGTTGTCCAACAACAGATGTATGAATAAAGAATATATGGTATACATACATCATAGAATACTATTCAGCCAAAACAAAGAATGAAACCCTGTCATTCATATAAACATGGGTAAGACCAGAGGACATTATGTTAAGTGAAATAAGCCAGGAACAGAAAGTTAAACAGATCACATGTACTCACTCATATGTGGATGCTTAAAAAGTTGATCTCATAGGAATAAAAAATAGAGCAGAGGATGCCAGAGGCTGGGAAGGGTGGTGAAAAAGGAGGCAGCAGGAGAGGTTGTTAAAGAATACAAAATTACAGCTACACAGAAGTCATAACTTCCAGTGCACTATACCACTTGAGGATGACTCTAGTTATCAATAATATATCGTTTTAAATAGCTAGAAGGAGGACAGTGAATGTTCCCAACACAGATAAATGATAAATGTTTCAGTTGTGGATATGCTAATTACCCTGATTGATCACTGCATATTATATGTATCAAAATATCACTGTGTACCCCATGAATATGTACAATTATTGCCCAATTAAAAAGAGAGAGAGAAAACAAAAAGTTGGCTATGGACTCTTCTGCTTGTTTTTTTGTTTTTGAGACAGAGTTTCGCTCTTTTTTGTGCAGGCTGGAGTGCAATGGCGCAATCTCGGCTCACCGCAACCTCTGCCTCCCAGGTTCAAGCAATTCTCCTGCCTCAGCTTCCTGAGTAGCTGGGATTACAGGCATGTGCCACTATGCCTGGCTAATTTTGTATTTTTAATAGAGACGGGGTTTCCCCATGTGGGTCAGGTTGGTCTTGAACTCCTGACCTCAGGTGATCTGCCCACATCGGCCTCCCAAAGTGCTGGGATTACAGGCGTGAGCCATCACGCCCGACCCGCTTCTGCTTGTTTTTAATGTTCTCAAGGGGACATGAAGGCTCAGCGATGCCTACTCTGCGATTTCGCTGATGTTGTCTCTTGAGAAGGTAGTTTGGAATCATATACTTTATCTGTATGAAGGTCTGTGCACATGATGAAAACCTCACTTTTGAATTAAGGGAATTAGTTTATAGTATCCTGTTTAATTCTTCTGTAGTTGAGATTTTCACTAAAATGTAATGCTACCTGATATTACATGATAATTAACTGCCATGTCAAGATTTTATTTTTTACTTAGACATAGAATTTGAGAAACCAAAATGATTTTTGAAGCTCTAATACAATGCCTGCCTTGTTCTCAGCCCTCTGACCATATTATCTGCTGTATTCTCACCAACTTTCTAGGAAGATATAACATGACAATAAATTTGACAGTGCCTTCTCAAGTGCCAGTCAGTTTTCAGATCTATCATTTCATCACAAATCATTTGCATTTTCAAAATTCCTTGGTTAATTACTTAGTGTTTATCATATTTTTTCTCTATATCGTGTGGCACCATTGACAAGGATTTTATTGGGCTAATTTTTCTCAAAGAAGAAGAATACGTAGCCACATACACCAAAACCACAGATAATCCAGCTGTAATTTTGAGTCCCTATTGCCAAGATAAGGCTTAATGTCAAGTCAAAGAACAATGAACCAAAATATTTTTTAAAAAATAATTGAAGTAATCCTACTGTTTTTTACAAAGACTCACGATAAAATCTACTTAGAATCTTCTCACCTTTGCTAGTCTCAAAAATCATCCCCTTAGAAGGCAACTATACCCTCAAATTCCATTTCTTCCCCAAATTCAAGCCCTCTAAAAATTGACTCTCTTAAATCCAGCCTCAATGATTCTTGAATCAATCCCAACTCCCTACCTCCCAGTTTATATTATTTTTTATCCCTGTGGAATAATCTCATCCAGTATAACTTTTACCATCCTCCCCCTCCATTCTGCCTAGCTCTAGTTCCTAAGAGTTAACTGAGCAGCCATGAAGTCTTCCTTAGAAGGCCAAGGAAGAGCTCTAGAATGGGCAGGCTGTGACTGTGTGCTTTCTAACAATATCCAGCCCCTTCCACACGTGCTTGGTCCTGCTCTTGAGCCAGCTCTAGCCTGTACATTTTCACAAAGACTGTAGGTCAGTCTCCCTGGTGATGGGACTGGAATATGGTCATCCATGTCCTCAAAGCTCAATGATCAAACTACAGCTGCAGGAGCTCTCTGCTCTTATTTTTGCCATTATTTCTAACAATCGTGTGGAAATTCCTTATTCCACTGTAGGACATATTCTGTATCCAATTTCCTGTAAGCCCCACGTAAAGTCTCATCTTTGGCAAAAGGGAGAAGAAGAAATTCCTGAACTTGTCTCCCTTGATAGCACCTGCACTGCGGGAGCCATCTCTAACTATGCATACTGTCACCTCATTGAGTTTTGGCATCAGGAAACTAAGTTCACTTCCAGATCATCTTAATTGAGCTTCTTTGGAAGTGTTGAGGGAGGATTTCTGAGCAAGTAAATAAAATTACACAATGAAAATGAACCCACCATGGTGAAGCTGCAACTTTCCCATCTACTCTTGGGGATTCTTATCATACAAGTTTCAAGTTTTCCTAGAGGAATAATAATAGAAACATTTCGTTATTCCCAAAATTATATCACTTTTAAAAATGTCAAATGCATTGTTTCTTTCGCTACCTTTTGAACATATAACCCAAGATAATTTCCTATCCCTTTTCTCTATTGCCTCCTTTGAACCCAGTAATGAGAACTGTAACATCAGTAATTATTTCTCTATACCATCTTATTACATGCTTAGGACTCAGAATAGATATAGAGGATACTTGTCTGTAATGTGTGTCCAAGAATTCATGTTCTGGCTGTGTTAGCCTACCTTAGAATGTAGGGTGCTGTTTTGTGATGTGGGTGTGTGGTATTCACTAAGGAACTACTTGGAAGGTGAGACCTCAAAGGACTGCGTTATAATCTACCTCTACATTGAGTTATTTCTTCATGCCTATTTCTGTCACTGTTACTGTCTTCTTATTTGCAAAAATGGGAAAAATACTACTAGCCATACCTATCTCAGGGCAGTGATGATTAAAGGAGAGGACATACAGGAAGATACTTCAGAAAAGTTTACTCTTCAATTTTTTAATACTCTCTACAAATGTATGTATTATTTATACCAAGAATATATTCAAAGCTCTGCTGTTCTAGTTAGACATTTTCTAAGGTATTATCTCTCTTCCGGAATGGTGGTGTGAGGAAGCTCTGTCAACATGCCTTCCAATGAAACAGTTACAACTGTTGAGAGTATTTTAAAAAGCAACCATCTAAAGTCTTTTGAAATTGTTCTTAGAGCATACAGCAAATGAAGAAACACTTATTGAAGCAGATCTACTAAATTTCAGCTAGAACAGTGAGAGCCTGTGACACTTGAGTCACCACCCACTCCTTCCCCTTAGCTCAGTTCTCTATGGGAAGCTGTGGCCAAGAAGATGGGGCTCCCTTTACCCCAGCTTCCAATCAAAGGCTACAGTATTTCCCTGGAAAGAGCAAGTTGCCAGCAGTTTTTATTACCCCACTCCCATTTGTGTTGTAGAGAATAAATTCCATGTGAGCGTGACTGAGAGGGCAATAGCTCCCTTCCTCCACCAAGACTGCACTTACAAGATAGAGGCCCTATCTCAGGCAGAGGAGACCAAGAACACTGGAGTTCCATACTATGCTCACTCAGCAGGCTCATAGGCAACACTTTCACACTGGGAGAGGCAAACTGAGAAGACCAGAGACTACTACCCAGTGCTCTGCCTCTGAAACAGTGTGTCACTCAGAAAGAAGGGTGACACTGTGCTTGTTCCCAGCTCCAGGACATTGATTCAGAGACGGTTTCCCAGGAGAAGGCAGGCCATAACAACAGAACTCTCTGAAGCTTTCTTCAAAGGAAATGAAATTATTTTGGAACTGAGTGTGGGGAAGCTAAGGCAATTGAGTAGAGGGTGATGGCTCTATAGAGCAACAAGCTAAGCCATACACCAACTAGTTCATCAGAGACAACTGGGAAACAGGCAGACAGGAGAAGGCCCCCAGGAGTCAAAAGAAACCTCAAAAACTACCCCAAGTTTTTGGCCCCAAAGGGGCCCAAAATAATTAAATCAGACTATGAAGCAATTTATACCCCAGACATTGTTGAGAACAGTAGAAAAATTCTGCAATTAGTGAAGGCTAACTGCTGACTGTGGTACTAACAGAAGCAGACAACTTAGCACACAGGAGCCAACAGGAACACTACTAAAATCTATTATCCCACAATGTCTGTGTGTATCCCTGGACTTCACTCTCTGAGAAACATCACAGGTTTCACACTGTGAGGAAGGTAAACTTTACTGGAATAGTCAAGTCACTAAACAGATAAGCAATAACAGCAGTCCTGAGAGAGGGATAGGTGAGTATTCAGAGGGCTTCAGTGGCAAATCAACCACGCATTTAAAGAAGAAATAATGTTTTACTCAATGCACAAATTCCTCTACAAAATAGAGGAGGAAGGAACACTTCCCAACTTATTTTATGAGACTATTATTATCCTGTTACAAAAGCTGGATAAAGATATCACAAGAAAATAATATTGCATGCCAATTCCCTCATGAACACAGCATAAAACTTCTTGGAAAATATTAGCAAGTCAAATTGAGAACATACAAAAGACCATTTTACACCATGGCCATGAAGGATGTATCCCAAATGGCAAGATTGGTTGAACATCCAAAAATTAACTAATATTATAAACTGTATTAATAGAATGGAAGGAAAAACCACACATGATTATCTCAATAGTCACAGAAAAAAACATTTAACATTATGCAACACTGATTTATGACCAAAATCTTCAACAAACTTGGAAGAGAAGAAAAACTCTCTCAACCTGATAAAGGACATCTATGCAAAACCTAAAGAGAACATTGTACTTAATGGTGAAAGACTGAAAGTTTTTGTTCTGATACTAGAAACAAAGACAGGATAGCAACTCTCACCTCTTCTATTCAACAATGTACTGGAGATTCTAGACAGGGTGATTATGCAGGGAAAAGAAACAGAAGGCATCCATGATGGAAAGGAAGAAGTAATAATGTTCTTCTACACACAAGATGATGTATATATGTAGAAAAATCCTAAGAAATTCACACACACACACACACACACACACACACAGAGAAACATGTAGAACTGTACTTTTACAAGGAAAGTGTGGTTGAAGGATACAATATCAATATACAAAAATTAGCTGTATTCCTCCAATACATAAGTAAATATAAAATTAAGAATAGAATTTGTAATGTTGACTTGCATTATTTCTTTGGCTTATCTCTAGGTTCACTAAATAAGTGCAGTCAAAATTCAAAAACAAAAGAATACAATTTGTTTCATAATAAATAAAAAGGAATAAAATACTTAAAAATCTGCTTACCAAAAGAATATTATATTATATTTGTACATTTAAAAATTGCAGGTCCAGGGCACCCAAGATGGCCGAATAGGAACAGCTCCAGCCTCCAGCTTCCAGCATGAGCAACACAGAAGATGGGTGATTTCTGCATTTTCAACTGAGGTACGGGTTTCATCTCACTGGGGCATGTTGGACAGTTGGTGCTGGTCAGTGGGTGCAGCCCAACCAGCAAGAGCTGAAGCAGGGTGAGGCATTGCCTCACCTGGGAAGTACAAAGAGGAAGGGAATTCCTTTTCCTAGCCAAGGGAAACTGAGACCCACAACACCTGGAAAATTGGGAAACTCCCACCCTAATACTGTGCTTTACCAAGGGTCTTAGCAAACGGCACACCAGGAGATTATATCCCATGCCTGGCCCGGAGGGTCCCACACCCACAGAACCTCCATCATTGCTAGCACAGCAGTCTGATATCTAACTGCAAGGCAGCAGAGAGGCTGGGGGAGGGGGCCCACCATTGCTGAGGCTTAAGTAGGTAAACAAAACCACCGTGAAGCTGGAACTGGATAGTTCCCACCGCAGCTCAAGGACGCCTGCCTTCCTCTGTAGACTCCACCTCTGGGGACAGGGCATAGTTAAACAAAAAGCAGCAGAAACCTCTTCAGATGTAAATGTCCCTGTTTGACAGCTTTGAAGAGAGCAGTGGTTCTCTCAGCATGGAGGGTGAGATCTGAGAACAGACAGACTGCTTACTCAAATGGGTCCCTGACCCCTGAGTAGCCTAACTGGGAGACATCCCCCACTAGGTGCAGACTGACACCTCACACCTCACATGGCTGGGTACACCTCTGAGACAAAGCTTCCAGAGCAACAATCAGACAGCAGCACTCGCTGTTCAGCAATATTCTATCTTCTGCAGCCTCCACTGCTGATACCCAGGCAAACAGGGTCTGGAATGGACCTCAAGCAAACTCCAACAGACCTGCAGCCAAGGGTCCTGACTGTTAGAAGGAAAATTAACAAACAGAAAGGACACCCAAACCAAAACCCCATCAGTATATCACCATCATCAAAGACCATAATCAACGGCAAATAAAACCACAAAGATGGGGAAAAAGCAGTGCAGAAAAGCTGGAAATTCAAAAAATCAGAGTGCATCTCCCCCTCCAAAGGAACACAGTTCATTGCCAGCAGTGGAACAAAGCAGGATGGAAAATGACTTCGATGAGTTGAGAGAAGAAGGCTTCAGTCGATCAAACTTCCCAGAGCTAAAGGAAGAACTATGTACCCAGCGCAAAGAAACTATAAACCTTGAAAAAAGAATGGAAGAATGGATAACTAGAATAATCAATGCAGAGAAGTCAATAAACGAACTGATAGAGATGAAAACCATGACACAAGAACTACATGACAAATGCACAAGCGTCAGTAACCGACTTGATCAGTTGGAAGAAAGAGTATCAGTAATTGAAGATCAAATGAATGAAATGAAGTGAGAAGAGAAGTTTAGAGAAAAAAGAGTAAGAAAAAAAAATGAACAAAGTCTCCAAGAAATATGGGATTATGTGAAAAGACCAAATCTACATCTGATTGGTGTGCCTGAAAGTGACAAGGAGAATGGAACCAAGTTGGAAAACACTCTGCAGGATATTATCCAGGAGAAGTTCCCCAACCTAGCAAGGCAGGACAACATTCAAATTCAGGAAATACAGAGAATGCCACAAAGATACCCCTCGAGAAGAGCAACTCCAAGACACATAATTGCCAGATTCACCAAAGTTGAAATGAAGGAAAAAATGTTAAGGGCAGCCAGAGAGAAAGGTTCGGTTACCCACAAAGGAAAGTCCATCAGACTAACAGCAGATCTCTCGGCAGAAACTCTACAAGCCAGAAGAGAGTGGGGTCAATATTCAACATTCTTAAAGAAAAGAATTTTCAACCCAGAATTGCATATCCAACCAAACTAAGTTTCATAAGTGAAGGAGAAATAAAATCCTTTAAAGACAAGCAAATGCTTAGAGATTTTGTCACCACCAGACCTGCCCTACAAGAGATCCTGAAGGAAGCACTAAACATGGAAAGGAACAACAGGTACAGCCATTGCAAAAACATGCCAAAATGTAAAGTCCATCGATGCTAGGTAGAAACTGCATCAACTAACAAGTAAAATAACCAGCTAATATCATAATGACAGGATCAAGTTCACACATAACAATATTAACCTTAAATGTAAATAGACTAAATGGTCCAATTAAAAGACACAGTGGGGCAAATTGGATAAAGAATCAAGACCCATCAGTGTGCTGTATTCAGGAGACCCATCTCACATGCAGAGACACACACAGGCTCAAAATAAAGGGATGGAGGAAGTTCTACCAAGCAAATTGAAAACAAAAAAAAAGCAGGGGTTGCAATCCTAGTCTCTGATAAAACAGACTTTAAACCATCAAAGATCCAAAGACACAAAGAAAGCCATTACATAATGGTAAAGGCATCAATTCAACAAGAAAAGCTAACTATTCTAAATATATATGCACCCAAAACAGGGGCACCCAGATTCATAAAGCAAGTCCTTAGAGACTTACAAAGAGACTTAGACTCCCATACAATAATAATGGGAAACTTTAACACCCACTGTCAACATTAGACAGATCAATGAGACAGAAAGTTAACAAAGATATCCAAGAATTGAACTCAACTCTGCACCAAGAGGACTTAAAAGACATCTACAGAACTCTCCACCCCAAATCAACAGAATATACATTCTTCTCAGCACCACATTGCACTTATTCCAAAACTGACCACATAGTTGGAAGTAAAGCACTCCATCAGCAAATGTAAAAGAACAGAAATGATAACAAACTGTCTCTCAGACCACAGTACAATCAAACTAGAACTCAGGACTAAGAAACTCAATCAAAACCACTCAGCTACATGGAAACTGAACAGCCTGCTCCTGAATGACTACTGGGTACATAATGAAATGAAGGCACAAATAAAGATGTTCTTTGAAACCAATGAGAACAAAGATACAACATACCAGAATCTCTGGAACACATTTAGTGTCTAGAGGGAAATTTATAGCACTAAATGCCCACAAGTGAGAGCAGGAAAGATCTAAAATTGACACCCTAACATCACAATTAAAAGATCTAGAGAAGCAAGAGCAAACACATTCAAAAGCTAGCAGAAGGCAAGAAATAACTAAGATCAGAGCAGAACTGAAGGAGATAGAGACACAAAAAACCATTCAAAAAATCCATGAATCCAGGAGCTGGTTTTTTGAAGCAATCAACAAAATTGATAGACTGCTAGCAAGACTAATAAAGAAGAAAAGAGAGAAGAATCAAATAGATGCAATAAAAAATGATAAAAGGGATATCACCACCGACCCCACAGAAATACAAACTACCATCAGAGAATAGTATAAACACTTCTATGCAAATAAACTAGAAAACCTAGAAGAAATGGATAAATTCCTGGACACATACACTCTCTCAAGACTAAACCAGGAAGAAGTTGAATCCCTGAATAGACCAATAGCAGGCTCTGAAACTGAGGCAATTATTAATAACCTACTGACCAAAAAAAGTCCAGGAGCAGAAGGATTCAGAGCCAAATTCTACCGGAGGTACAAAGAGGAGCTGGTACCATTTCTTGTGAAACTATTCCAATCGATAGAAAAAGAGAGAATCCTCCCTAACTCATTTTATGAGGCCAACATCATCCTGATACCAAAGCCTGGCAGAGACACAACAAAAGAAGAGAATGTTAGACCAAGATCCCTGATGAACATTGATGCAAAAATCCTCAATAAAATACTGGCAAACCAAATCCAGCAGCACATCAAAAAGCTTATTCACCATGATCAAGTGGGCTTCATCTCTGGGATGCAAGCCTGATTCAACATATGCAAATCAATAAACGTAAGCCAGCATATAAACAGAACCAAAGAAAAAACCACATGATTATCTCAATAGATGCAGAAAAGGCCTTTGACAAAATTCAACAGCTCTTCATGTTAAAAACTCTCAATAAATTTGGTATTGATGGAACGTATCTCAAAATAGTAAGAGCTATTTATGACAAACCCACAGCCAATATCATACTGAATGTGCAAAAACTGGAAGCATTCCCTTTGAAAACTGGCACAAGACAGGGATGCCCTCTCTCACCACTCCTATTCAGCATAGTGTTGGAAGTTCTGGTCAGGGCAATCAGGGAAGAGAAAGAAATAAAGGGTATTCAATTAGGAAATGAGAAGTCAACTTGTCCCTGTTTGCAGAAGACATGATTGTATATTAGAAAACCCCATTGTCTCAGCCCAAAATCTCCATAAGCTGATAAGCAACTTCAGCAAAGTGTCAGGATACAAAATCAATGTGCAAAAATCACAAGCTTTCTTATACACCAATAACAGACAGAGAGACAAATCATGAATGAACTCCCATTCACAATTGCTTCAAAGAGAATAAAATACCTAGGAATCCAACTTACAAGGGATGTGAAGGACCTCTTCAAGGAGAACTACAAACCACTGATCAGTGAAATAAAAGAGGACACCAACAAATGGAAGAGCATTCCATGCTCATGGATAGGAAGAATCAATATCGTGAAAATGGCCATACTGCCCAAGATAATTTATAGATCCAATGCCATCCCCATTAAGCTACCAATGACTTTCCTAACAGAATTGGAAAAAACAGCTTTAAAGTTCATATGGAACCAAAAAAGACCCTACATTGCCAAGACAATCCTAAGCCAAAAGAACAAAGCTGGAGGCATCATGCTACCTGACTTCAAACTATACTACAAGGCTACAGTAACCAAAACAGCATGGTACTGGTACCAAAACAGAGATGTAGACCAATGGAACAGAACAGAGTCCTCAGAAATAATATCACATATCTTCAGCCATCTGATCTTTGACAAACCTGACAAAAACAAGAAATGGGGAAAGCATTCTGTATTTAATAAATGGTGCTGGGGAAATTGGCTAGTCATAAGTAGAAAGCTGAAACTGGATCCTTTCCTTACTCCTTATATGAAAATTAATTCAAGATGGATTAGAGACTTAAATGTTAGACCTAAAACCATAAAAACCCTAGAAGAAAACCTAGGTAATACCATTCAGGACACAGGCATGGGCAAGCACTTCATGTCTAAAACACCAAAAGCAATGGCAACAAAAGCCAAAATTGACAAATGGGATCTAATTAAACTAAAGAGCTTCTGCACAGCAAAAGAAACTACCATCAGAGTGAACAGGCAACCCACACAATGGGAGAAAATTTTTGCAATCTACTCATCTGACAAAGGGCTAATATCCAGAACCTACAAAGAACTAAACAAATTTACAAGAAAAAACAAACAATCCCATCAAAAAGTGGGCAAAGGATATGAACAGCCACTTCTCAAAAGAAGACATTCATACAGCCAACAGACACATGAAAAAATGCTCATCATCACTGGCCATCAGAGAAATGCAAATTAAAACCACAATGAGATACCATCTCACACCAGTTAGAATGGCAATCATTAAAAAGTCAGGAAACAACAGGTGTTTGAGAGGATGTGGAGAAATAGGAACACTTTTACACTGTTGGTGGGACTTTAAACTAGTTCAACCATTGTGTAAAACAGTGTGGCGATTCCTCAAGGATCTAGAACTAGAAATACCATTTGACCCAGCCATCCCGTTACTGGGTATATACCCAAAGGATTATAAATCATGCTGCTATAAAGGCACATGCACATGTATGTTTATTGCAGCACTATTCACAATAGCAAAGACTTGGAATCAACCCAAATGTCCATGTGACAGACTGGATTAAGAAAATGTGGCATATATACACCAAGGAATACTATGCAGCCATCAAAAAGGATGAGTTTGTGTCCTTTGTAGGGACATGGATGCAGCTGGAAACCATAATTCTCAGCAAACTATCGCAAGAACAGAAAACCAAACACCGCATGTTCTCACTCTTAGGTGGGAATTGAACAATGAGATCACTTGGACACAGGGAGGGGAACATCACACACCGGGGCCTGCCATGGGGAGCGGGGAGTGGGGAGGGATAGCATTAGGAGATATACCTAAAGTAAATGACGAGCTAATGGGTGCAGCACACCAACATGGCACATGTATACATATGTAACAAACCTGCACGTTGTGCACATGTACCCTGGACCTTAAAGTATGATAAAAAATAAATAAATAAAAATTGCAACATATTTTTAAGGAAAATTATAGAAGAACTAAATAAATAGAAAAATATTCCATGTTTATAGATAGGAGGAGTCAATATTGTTAAGATGAGAATTCTTCACAAATTGATCTACAGGAAATTCATATCAAAATTCCAGCAGGCTTTGGCAGAAGCTTACAAATAGATCTTGAAATGTATATAACAATGCGAAAACTCAGAATATCTGAAATAATTTTGAAAGAGAATGAAGGTGAAATACTATCACTTCTTGATTTGCAAACTTACTGGTAGAGTTATCAAGACAGTGTGATACCGGCATAAGGATAGAAATATAGATCAATAGAAAAAATTAAAAGTGTGTCAATAAATCCTTATATTATTACAATATAGACTTGGAAATGATGAATTGTATGATATGTAAAATATGTCTGAGTTAGATTAACTGTAAAGAAAATAGAGGTTGACCTGTTCTCACTAAAACAGCAGTCTTACCCTGACACAACACAATTTATGATTAGAGTGAAGTGATCATTCATTCATATTGTCTGTCTAACTGAGGAAAAAATGAACATTCTGAGGAAAATGGTCAATTTTGTTCTCCAAAATCATTTATATACAATGTCTGGCATTAATTTTTTAGAAGGGGACAGATAACTAGGCGAAAAATATGACTGACAATCATAATAAAAATCAAGAACAATGAAATAGCTATTATAATCATACAAAGAAAAGAAAAATTGAACAAAGTGGGTGAAAGATGGGAAGTCTAAAAGAACATTGTAATATATAAGAGAATCAAATTGTGATTATAAAAATTCAGAACATAATACCTAAACTTCAGAATTCATTGAGTCCATGTAAGAGCAGGCTGGGCAGAGCAGAAGAGAGAAATAATGAACTAAAAAACAGGTAAATAGAAAACATCCACACTTGAAATAGAAAGAAGAAAAAAGATTGAAAATAGAGAACAGACTGTAAGAGACATTAGGAAAGCTTTCGGGTGATCTAATATGTATTTAATTTGAGTTCAGAAGGTATGGAGAGAGAGAACAGGAAAAAACAAGAGACGAACTAAAATTTTCAAAATCTGGTGTAAGATATCAGACTACAGATTTAAGATAGTTAAGCCAAAGCTTAAGCAGTTTCAAAAAAGGAAAAGGAAAAAAGAAAGCCAACAACCGGGCAAGTCAAGCTTTGGATAATCCCAGATACAGGGCGAAAAATAGTTAAGCTTTGGATAACCACACATACAAAGTGAAACAAAAAATTTAAAGCAGCCAGGAGAAAGGTTACATTTATTACTTGCAAAGGGCCAATATTAAGATTGGCAAATGACTTTTCAAGTGAATGCATTTTTCAGAAGATAGGGGAAAACCATCTTTAAAAGAATGTGGGGTGTGTATGCGGGGGAGGTGACTACTAAGTTAGACATGTATTCTCAGTAAAACAAGTTCCACAAATGATGGGTAAATAAAGATATTTCCATGTGAACAAAACCTGGCAGAATTTACCATGAAATCTGTAATAACTGAAATATTAAACAAAAATTTTCAGTTTGGAGGAAAATGATCTCAGATGGAAGTGCTAAAAAGGATAAAGATTACCAGAAATAGTAAAATGGGGTAAAACACAAAAGAATATTGACTAAAGTAATGACAATAACAGTGTCCTGTGGGGTCCATCACATTTGTGAAGCAAAATACATGACAACAATAGGACAAACAGTGGAGGAAATACATATAGATAACAGTTATAAAGTTGTACATTATTTTCAACACAATAAAAGTATTAATTTGAGGTAGATTACAATATTTCAAGGATATGTATTAAAATATTCATGATAATCACTAAAAGAACAATGCAACAAATATAAAACTAGAAATCTGGTAAAGGAGAGGAAATAAAATATGAAAACACTTGATTCATCCAATAGAAGTCTGGAAAGTAGAGTCAAAGAAAAAAGTATGGATACAATAATTAGAAAGCAAATACCAAAACGAAAGCCCTACACCCAATTATATCAGTGATGATGTTAAATGTAAATGATCTAAGCACTTCAATTAAAAGGTTGAAATTTCCAGACCTGATTAAAAAAAAAAAACTCAAGTATACGCCCTTTAAAAGAGGCATGTTTTAAATATGAGAGACAGATAGGTTAAAATTAAACGGCCCAAGGGAACTGATTGCATATATCAATCAGAGTACTTCCATAAGAATGCTTGCAGCAGCTTTAAATACATAAAGTAGTCTAAATCTGGAAATGACTCAGAACATATCACTGCTACATGAATACATGAATAAGTCTCACAGGCACCATATTGAGCAAATGGAACTAGGCACAGCAATGTACATCTTCTATAATTTTATTTATATGATGGTTAACAGCAGTTAAAACTAATCAATGGTGGTTGAAGTCAGAATAGGTGATCTCTGAAAGAAGGAGTATATGGTCTGGGGAATGCACAATGACAAGTTTGAGGATAAATGTTCTAAGAGGTCTGGGAAGTGGTTATATATATGTGTGTATGTGTGTGTGTGTGTGTGTGTGTATATATATATATATATGAATTTATTGAGCTATACCTTTAGGATCATTTGCCTTTGCTCATTGAAATGAATGTATGTTAGACCTCACCTAAGAAGAAGGAACAGAAAGAAGCAAATGCACAAATGCGACCAAGGTGCATACATAGGTTCCTAACCTTCCATTGCTAGAAACTTAGGTTGTAGCCAATATTTCACCATAACAAAAATATTTTTAGAAGGAAAATGACACCACATTTATTAATCTTAAAAAAAAAGAATAAATGATTGTCCACGTAGTAATGATAGTCAGTTAGTCTACTTAATAGGGGCTGCCTCCATCCAGCTCTGCAACTCCACTTCCACCTGTTCCCTGCCAATTTTTTTCCAAAGAGAGCTTTAAATTTCCAAATTCAAATACATAGGGATGAGAAGGCCAAAACAAATTTATTGCCAATTTCTGAGATAAAAGGAGCAAGTCACCTCCCATCTGCCCACATTTCTAATGTCCAGCCCTTCCTTCTAGGATACAGTCTGAGGGCATCTCTCTTTAATGCACAGAGGAGAAAACGCAGCCAGGTAATTGAGTGTATGACTCGGTCCGATGAAGGTAAGGCTGACAAGGCAGAACCAGTCCACTGTCACTGAGTCACAGATGGCCAGCCCCAAAGGAAAGAGCCTCTCGTTATGAGGTGTGCAGAGACAAGCTAGTATCCCAACACATCCATCCTGTGGTGCATGTGCACATCTGGCATCAATTCCCCCACTTCCCTTTCCAGGGAGGCCTGTGTGTACACGTGTGTGTGTGTGTGTGTGTGTGTGTGTGTGTGTAAGAGCCATCTAAGCAGGTGAGAATTTCCAACAAGCAAGGCACAGAGGACAGATGTCGGACAACCGGGACAAGTTAAAGAGGAGGCAGCTAATAAATGTGCTTTCCCAGGGCCACCTCTGGAAGGAAGAGGTCACATCAAGACGTTCCTCTTTGCTTTTCACAAGCAAGTCATGTTAATGTTCTAAAAGAGTTTTGGGAGATGAACTTCTGACCCTAATTTGTGCAGACAGGTGAACCTGTCTTCAATTAGTGCTCAATTGCTTCTTCCTGAGGTTCTCCAATTTTGCCTCTTCCTCATGGTCCTTTTAAAGAACCTAATATCTACATGTCATCTCTGATTTGTGCCAGCTTAGGCCTCACGTCCCATGTACCATATGCTTTTGTCAGTCTCTGCAGTGCCTGGTATTGCCCTTACCTCCCTTGCTCCACCCTTCCCTCTGCCCCACCCTTTTTCCCTCCTCTCCTTGCAGGTGTCCTAACTCTGCCAGCCCATATGTCATTATCCAGTGTCTCAGCCATTTCTGCCTTCTTATGGCTTTCTTCCATTTCTCATGGTTCTCCAGGGTCTTTGGGCTCCATGGAGGAGGAGGACGCTCTGCCTCCCTTGCCCAGGCAATCCTGAACAGGAGCCTGTGAGCCAACATACTTCCTGAAGGTACATCCTTGAGTGTGTATTGCCCTCTGGGTTTTTCCAGAGAGGCGCAGCTGTGCTATGGGACAGAGTTTGAGCATTTCTGTTCAATTAAAACACCATCTAATCTCATCACAATATCACCTGACTCCTAACAGGAATGACATCTGTTTGTGGGAGACCACCTTGGATTGAGTGTGAAAGGAAGAAGCAAGGACGGGCCGGCATGGAGTAAAAGCCACACTGTCCCAGGCTGTGCGCCATCCTTCGGCACTCACCGTGAGCTCTAGGCCCTTGCCTTTGGAGTTTCACACCCCTGTGGATCGGGGCCCTTACTATACTGTGAGAATAATATGCGTGACCATTATATGAATAATAAGCAGCATTCCTAATGCCAGAAAACACAGAACTGAGTAGTGACCTGGCCATGCTACATTCATGTAATGTTGAACATTTCCAGTCTGTTGGCCTCATTTTTTACCTCTACAAAAATGTAAATATTAGAAGGATCTTAGAAGTTTATGAATTCTCCTTTAATATGTATCTTTCTATGAATCAGAGTCCTAGGATGGAACCATAAGCACTTTTTTAAAATTTTACTTTAAGTTCAGAGATACATGTGCAGAATGTGTGGGTGTGTTACATAGGTATACATGTGCCATGGTGGTTTGCTGCATCTATCAACCCGTCATCTAGATTTTAAGCCCTGAATGCATTAGGTATTTGTCCCAATGCTCTCCCTCCCCTCGCCCCACACCCCCTGACAGGCCCCCGTGTGTGTTGTTCCCCTCCCTGTGTCCATGTGTTCTCATTGTTCAACTCCCATTTATGAGTGAGAACATGCAGTGTTTGGTTATCTGCTCCTATGTTAGTTTGCTGAGGATGATGGCTTCCAGCTTCATTCATGTCCTGAAAAAGGACATGTTCTCATTCTTTTTGTGGCTGTATAGTATTGCATGGTGTACATGCACCAGATTTTCTTTATCCAGTCTACTATTGATGAGCATTTGGGTTGATTCCACGTCACTACTATTGTAAATAGTGCTGTAGTAAACATAGGTGAACCTGTGTCTTTACAGTAGACTGATTTATATTCCTTTGGGTATATACCCAGTAATTAGATTGCTGGGTCAAATGGTATTTCTGGTTCTCGATCCTCGAGGAATCACCACAGTGTCTTCCACAATGTTTGAACTAATTTATATTCCCACCAACATTGTAAAAGTGTTCCCATTTCTCCTCAGCCTCGCCAGCATCTAGTTTTTCCTGACTTTTTAATAATCGTCACTCTGACTAGCGTGAGATGGTATATCATTGTGGTTTTGATTTGCATTTCTCTAATGATCAGTGATGATGAGCTTTTTTCATATGTTTTTTAGCCACATAAATGTCTTCTTTTGAGAAGTATCTGTTCATATATTTTGCCCACTTTTTGACGGGGTTGTTTTTTTCTTGTAAATTTGTTTAAGTTCCTTGCAGATTCTGGATATTAGATCTTTGTCAGATGGGTAGATTACAAACATTTTCTCCCATTCTGTAGGTTGCCTGTTCACTCTGATGCTAGTTTCTTTGCTGTGCAGAAACTCTTTAGTTTATTTAGATCCCATTTGTCAATTTTGGCTTCCATTGCAATTGCTTTTGGTGTTTTATTCATGAAGTCTTTGCCCACGCCTATGTCCTGAATGGTATAGCCTAGGTTTTCTTCTAGGATTGTTATAGTTTTGGGTTTTACATTTAAGTCTTTAATCCATCTTTAATTAATTTTTGTATAAGGTATAAGGAAGGGGTCCAGTTTCAGTTTTCTGCATATGGCTAGGAAGTTTTCCCAGCACCATTTATTAAATAGGGAATCTTTCCCCATTATTTGCTTTTGTCAGGTTTGTCAAAGGTAAGATTGTTGTAGATGTGTGGTGTTATTTCTGAGGTCTCAGTTCTGTTCCACTGGTCTATATATCTGTTTTGGTACCAGTACCATGCTATTTTGGTTACTATAGCATTGTAGAATAGTTTGAAGTCAGGTTGTGTGACGCCTCCAGCTTTGTTCTTTTTGCTTAGGATTGTCTAGGCTATATGGACTCTTTTTTGGTTCCATATGAAATTTAAAGTAATTTCTTCTAATTTTCTGGAGAATGTTAATCATAGTTTGGTGGGAACAGCACTGAATCTATGAATTACTTTGGGCAGTATGACCATTTTCATGATATTGATTCTTCCTATCTGTGAGCATGAAATGTTTTTCTCTTGTTTGTGTCCTCTCTTACTTCCTTGAACAGTGGTTTGTAGTTCTCCTTGAAGAGGTCCTTCACATCCCTTGTAAGCTGTATTCCTAGGTATTTTATTGTCTTTGTAGCAATTGTGAATAGGAGTTCATTCATGATTAGAATCTCTGCTTGTCTATAGGAATACTTGTGATTTTTGCACAATAATTTTGTATCTTGAGACTTTGCTACAGCTGCTTATCAGCTTAAGGAGTTTTGGGGCTGAGACAATGGGGTTTTCTAAATATAGAATCATGTCATCTGCAAACAGAGACATTTTGACTTTCTCTTTTCCTATTTGAATACCCTTTATTTCTTTCTTTTGCCTGATTGCCATGGCCAGGACTTCCAATACTATGTTAAATAGAAGTGGTCAGAGAGGGCATCCTTGTCTTGTGCCAGTTTTCAAAGGGAATGCTTCCAGCTTTGCCCCTTCAGTTTGATATTGGCTATAGGTTTTTCACACATAGCTCTTATTATTTTTAAATATGTTCCATCAATACCTAGTTTATTAAGAGTTTTTTGCCTGAAGGGTTGTTGAATTCTACTGAAGGCCTTTTCTGCATCTATTGAGATAATCATGTGGTTTTGTCATTGGTCCTCTTTATATGATGGATGACATTTATTGATTTGTGTAATTTGAACCAGCTTTGAATCCCAGGGATGAAGCCTACTTGATTGTGGTGGATAAGCTATTTGATGTGCTGCTGGATTTGGTTTGCCAGTATTTTATTGAGGATTTTCACATCAAAGTTCAGCAGGGATATTGGCCTAAAGTTTTCTTTTCAGTGGTTTCTCTGCCAGGTTTTGGTATCAGGATGATGCTGGCCTCATAAAATGAGTTAGGGAGGAGTCCACCCTTTTCGATTGTTTAGAATAGTTTAATAAGGAGTGATACCAGCTCCTCTTTGTACCTCTGGTAGAATTTGGCTGTGAATCCGTCTGCTCCTGGGCTTTTATTGGTTGGTAGGCTGTTAATTATTGCCTCAATTTTAGAACTTGCTGTTGGTCTATTCAGGGATTCGATTTCTTCCTGGTTTAGTCTTGGGAGGGTGTATGTGTCCAGGAATTTATCCATTTCTTCTAGATTTTCTATTTTATTTGTGTAGAGGTGTTTGTAGTATTCTCTGATGTTAATTTGTATTTCTGTGGGATCAGTGGTAATATCCCTTTTATCATTTTTTATTGTGTCTATTTGATTCTTCTCTCTTTTCTTCTTTATTATTCTAGCTAGTGGTCTATCTATTTTGTTAATTTTTTCAAAAAATCAGCTCCTGGTTTCATTGATATTTTGAAGGGATTTTCATGTCTCTATCTCTTTCAGTTCTGCTCTGACCTTAGTTATTTCTTGTCTTCTGCTAGCTTTTGAATTTGTTTGCTCTTCCCCTTCTAGTTCTTTTCATTGTGATGTTAGACTGTCGATTTGAGATTTTTCCAGCTTTCTGATGTGGGCATTTAGTGCTATAAATTTCCCTCTTCACGCTGCTTCAGCTGTGTCCCAAAGATTCTGGTACATTGTCTCTTTGTTCTCATTGGTTTCCAAGAACTTCTTGATTTCTGCCTTGCTTTTGTTATTTACCCAGGAGTCATTCAGGAGCAGTTTGTTTAATTTCCATGTAGTTGTGTGGTTTTGAGTGAGTTTCTTTATCCTGAGTTCTAATTTAATTGTAGTGTGATTGGAGAGACTGTTTATTATGATTTCAGTTCTTTTGCATTTGCTGAGGAGTGTTTTACTTCCAACTATGTTGCCAATTTTAGAATAAGTGCCATGTGGCACTGAGAAGAATGTATATTCTACTGGTTTGAGGTGAAGAGTTCTGCAGATATCTATTAGGTCCACTTGGTCCAGAGCTGAGTTTAAGTCTTGAATATCCTTATTAATTTTCTGTCTCATTGATCTGTCTGATATTGACCGTGGGGTGTTAAAGTCTCCCATTATTATTGTGTGGGAGTCTGTCTCTTCGTAGGTCTTTAAGAACTTGTTTTATGAATCTGGGTGCTCCTGCATTGAGTGTATCTATATTTAGCATAGTTAGCTCTTCTTGTTGCACTGATCCCTTTACCATTACGTAATGCCCTTCTTTGTCTTTTTCTGATCTTTGTTGGTGTAAAGTCTGTTTTGTCAGAGAGTAGAATTGCAAGCCCTGCTCTCTTTGTTTGTTTGTTTGTTTTGTTTTGCTTTCCATTTGCTTGGTAAATATTCCTTCATCTCTTTATTTTGAGCTTATGTGTGTCTATGCACATGAGATTGGTCTCCTGAATACAGCACACTGATGGGTCTTGACTTTATTCAATTTGCCAGTCTGTGTCTTTTAATTGGGGCCTTTAGCCCATTTACATTTAAGGTTAATATTGTTATGTGTGAATTTGATCCTGTCATCGTGATGCTACTAGTTATTTTGCGCACTAGTAGATGCAGTTTCTTCATAGTGTCACTGGTCTTTATATTTTGATGTGTTTTTGCAGTGACCAGTATGAGTTTTTTCTTTCCATATTTAGTGCTTCCTTCAGGAGTTCTTGTAAGGCAGGCCTGGTGGTGACGAAATCCCTTAGCATTTGCTTATCTGTAAAGGATTTTATTCCTTCTTTGTTTATGAAGCTTAGTTTGGCTGGATATGAAATTCTGGGTTGCAAATTCTTTTCTTAAAGAATGTTGAATACTGGACCCCACTCTCTTCTGGCTTGTAGGGTTTCTGCAGAGAGATCCGCTGTTAGTCTGATGGGCTTCCCTTTGTAGGTGACCTTACCTTTCTCTCTGGCAGTTCTTAACATTTTTTTCTTCATTTCGACCTTGGAGAATCTGATGATTACGTGTTTTGGGGTTGATCTTCTTGTGGAGTATCTTAGTGGTGTTCCAAATTTGAATGTTGAATTTGAATTTGAATGTCGGCCTGTGTTGCTAGGTTGGGGAAGTTCTCCTAGATAATATCCTGAAGTGTGTTTTCCAACTTGGTTCCATTCTCCCCATCACTTTCAGATACACCGACCAATCATAGGTTTGTTCTTTTCACATAGACCCATATTTCCTGGTGGCTTGTTTATTCCTTTTTATGTTTTTTCTCCAATCTTGTCTGTGTGTCTTATTTCAGCAAGGTGGTCTTCAATCTCTTATATCCTTTCTTCCACTTGATCGATTCGGCTATTGATACTTGTGTATGGTTCAGGAAGTTCTCGTGCTGTGTTTTTCAGCTCCATCAGGTCATTTATGTTCCTCTCTAAACTGATTATTCTAGTTAGCACTTTCTGTAACCCTTTATCAAGGTTCTTAGCTTCATTGCATTGGGTTAGAATATGCTCCTTTAGCTAAGAGGAATTTTTTATTACCCACCTTCTGAAGCCTATTTCTGTCAATTTGTCAATCTCCTTCTCCATCCAGTTTTGTGTCCTTGCTGGAGAGGGGTTGCAATCATTTGGAGGAAAAGAGGCATTTTGGCTTTTGAAATTTTCAGCGATTTTGCAATGTTTTTTCCTCATCTTCGTGGATTTATCTACCTTTGATCTTTGAGGCTGATGACCTTTGGATGGGACTTTTGTGTGGGGGTCTTTTTATGTTGATGTTGATGTTGTTGCTTTCTGTTTCTTATTTTGTCTTCTAACAGTCAGGCCCCTCTTCTACGGGTCTGCTACAGTTTGCTGGAGGTCCACAGCAGACCCTGTTTCCCTGGGTATCACCAGTGGAGGCTGCAGAACAGCAAAGATTGCTCCTTGCCCCTTCCTCTGGAAGCTTCGTCCCAGCAGGGCACAGACATGATGCCAGCTGGAACTCTCCTATATGAGGTATCTAGAGACCCCCGTTGGGACATCCCACCCAATCAGGAGGCATGTGGTCAGGGACCCACCCAATGAAGCAGTCTGACTGGCCTTTAGAGGAGCTGGCATGCTGTGCTGAAGGAATCTCTCTCACCCAGATCACCTAGACTCTCCAGAGCCAGCAGGCAGGAGAGATTAAGTCTGCAGAACCTGAGACCATGCTGCCCCTCACCTCAAGTGCTCTGTCCCAGGGAGATGAGAGTTTTATCTGTAAGCCCCGGAGGAGCTGCTAGATTTCCTGAAGAGATGCCCTGCCCAGTGAGGAGGAATCTAGAGAAGCAGTCTGGCCACGGCCACTTTGTCATGCTGTGGTGAATTCTGCCCAGTCCAAATCTCCCAGCCTCCTTAGCACTGTCAGGGGAAAACCGCCTTTAAAGCCACAGTAATGGTGGTCGCCCCTCCCCCCACCAAACTCAGACGTCCCAGCTCAACTCCAGACTGCTGTGCTGCCAGTGAGAATTTCAAGCCAGTGGTTCTTCAGCCCCTTTTCCAGGGGAGTGGACAGTTATCCTGTCTCACTGGAGTTCCAGGTACCGTTGGATTACAAAAAACCTCCTGCAGCTTGGTGTCTACCCAAACAGCCGCCCAGTTTTGTGCTTGAAACCCCGGGTCCTGGTGGTGTAGACTCATGAGGGGAACTCCTGATCCGAGGATCGCAAAAATCCAAGGGAAAAGCATAGTACCCTGGGCAGGCAGCACAGTCCCTCACCATGTCCCTTGACTAGGGGAGGGAGGTCCTCCGGCTCTGTACACTTCTGGGTGAAGCAACATCCCACTCTGCTTCTGCTCACTGTCTGTGGATTGTACCCACCGCCTAACCAGTCCCAATGAGATGAACTGAGTACCTCAGTTGGAAATGCAGAAATCGCCTGCCTTCTGCATTGGTCTTGCTGGAAGCTGCAGACAGGAGCTGTTTCTATTCCGCCATCTTGGCCCCTCCTGCCAAGCATTGTTTATTTAAAACATTTTTTATAGTTTTATAGTGCTGACACACAGGATATGCCTGAAATTTTGTAAAATAAATAACAATGTTCAAGCAAATAACACATTTATAAACCTGCTCCAAAGATGCAATAAATAACCTGGAAAGAAGTAACTCTATTCTCAGAGTTCCCAGGGCCCAGAAGAAGGGCACACAACCAACCAGCCCAGGGGCCCCAAGGCTCTGTCTCTACCCCACAAACAAAGCCTGAAATGCTGCGTTGAGGTCACTGCCCAGCACCGCCAACCCGGCCTCCAGGTTCAAGTCCCAGGAAAGTCAGAATAGAAGAAAATAGAAGTGAAGGAATCACTACTGACTAGGTCCAGGCTGTTTATTTTTATAATGTTAAATCACTCTGTGCAGGCCAGTAATATTGTCTGAGAATTACTTGAGAATTCTACAGTATAGCTGGGCTTTAATTTTTAAAGTAGAGTAACTCACAAAATTAGTGTATGATCCCATACTACATGTGGTTAATTTTGTCAGCTTGGCTAGGTTGTGGTACCCAAGTATGGGATTAAACATCATTCTGGATGTTACTGTGAAGATTGTTTTTAGATGAGAAATGACCTCACTCTCTTGCTGAATACTTCCCTCCATTCTACTCTTATCAATATGAAAGCTTTTTACCGTTACTTCCAAATCCCACGTTATCAAGGTCTTTTCATTTTCTGCTCTTCCTGGAAAATTCTACCAGATATTTGCAAGTTGGCTCCTTCCCCTTCTACAGTTCTTAGCTTCAAGTTCACTTCCTTAGGTCTTTCCTGACCACTGTCTCTAAAGTGACCATCACACCACCTACCCAAATTATAATTCTCTGCTTAGACTTCTCCTCATTTGGTATTTTTCTGATAGATTGATTGCAGTGGTTCCCATACTCATTTTGCTTGTGCTTTTATCTGCAGAACTCCACTAGGGTGGATGGAGAGGAAGAGACTAAGGATTCACATCTCACAAAGACATTTATGGAAGACTGAGTGTGTTTCCAGTATCTTTCAGAGTTTGCAAATGAGGCAGTGCCCAGCATAGACAGGTTCTTTGCCCACCCATCCTGAATCCACAAGGCCATAGATGCAGACAGGATATTTAATAAAGTTCAACACTGAGGCCTGACAAACACTGTGCAAGAAAGCTCAAACAGAAAGGAAGTTTCTTATTCTGATTGAGAATACATCATACTTCTGGTATGCTACTGAAAGCTTCTGAGGTTGGGAATAAGACAAGGGCTCTGGCTGTCACCATTTCTCTTGAACCTTACAGTGGAATTTGGCACTCGGGAATTGCAAGTCAACACAGTGGCCACTCAAGGAGAAGCAAGGGGTGGCTGGAAGGAGAGGTGCCCCTGGAGTTCTGTAAAATCTCTTTCTTGATGTGCCTTTGAGTGTTCTCTTTGTGAAAATTCTTTGAACTGCACTCTTATGATTTGTGCATATTTCCCTATGAAAATTATACCTCAATAAAATATTGACTTAAATAACAGAAGCAATCTGGATGTCCATCATTGGGGGAATGGATAAATCAAAATATATTTCTATTGTGATAAGTTACCCAACAGTTTGAAAAGAATAAGAGTGATCTGTATATGTTAAGTTGGAAAAAATCTCCAAGACATAATAGTATATGAGAAAGGAAAGTTGTCCCATATTCTCATTTGTGGATATGTGCGAATATTAAACATTTTTAAAAGACTTAGAAAGGAGACAGACTGTAGAAGACAAAATGAAAATTCTGTTTTTTGCTCTATTATATTATTTGATTAGTTTGTAACAAAACTATATTCCTGCATCACTTGTGTAAATGAGTACCAGTATTTTCTAGATGGATGCAGAGGAGACCATGGCTGATGGTGTAGTGTGGCACAGGGCGGGGTTCCTGGGGAGCAGAACACTGCCTTTGCTGGGGGTCCTGCAGGAGTTGGGGGGCAGTGACCTGGAGGCATCAGGGCTCCACCTCCTTTGCCATCTTTCAGTAGCTGGGCAACTTCGACAGGCAGCTGAGCCTCTGACGTGGTGTCCTCGACTCAGAAAGGGAAGGTGGAAGGCAGCGATGGTTACGACCTGTCCAATCCTGCTGGGTTGTTTCTCTGCCACTTAGGACTCTGTGTAAAATGTGTGTGGGAGAATCAGACCTTTCAGTTGAACCTTGACTTTCAGTCAACTTTTTGTTCTGTCCTAAAATTGGAGAGAAAATGATCTTGAGGGGCATGGCTTTAAGAGGTGTCGACTGGTGACTCTGTGTGGGATGAAGAGCTGGTTCCTGCACATGATTTCTGGGGCCAGGGTGCCCCCACCCCAGATTCTCAGTCTCCTGACAGCATTTCAACACAACATTGCTGTTTGTCCTTTGGTGCCTAAATGGGGAGACAAAGTCTGAGATTGTTACTTTAACAGGAAGGAACTACAAACAAATAGCACGGCATAAATCTAGGTTTGAAAATAAACAGTCTACACAGACAGCTCCTTCAGCTGCCTCCCTGTGAGTGGAGTGACAGGTCACCCAGCTGCCTAGGGCCAACAGAACCCCTATCTGTCAGTCTCACTGATTGCTCAAGGCAGATCGCTTGCATCTCCCTGGAGCCTGGGCCTGCTCAGCTGAGGTGAGAGCTCACCTTGCAGTCTAGCTGGTGTTCACCTCATCTTTTTCCTCCCACCTCCCTTGGCAGACAGCTCCACCCCTGTTCCCAGCCGGCCTGGGACTGCCTCAGCACTGGCCCTCTTCTCCGGCTGTGCAGGGCCCTGCACGCGTCACTACACTCTTAGCTGCAGCTGGGATCAATGTCATTTTGGGGAGCAGAAGCCCCCCTGAACACATCAGTGGGGGGTCATGAAGGGACAGATTCCTCCCGCAAGCCACACATACTGCTGCTATGTTCAGGCCAAGCCTCCTGGAAATCGTCAAAAGGGACCATTGCCTCTTTCAGATGGGCCCTCCTTAATCCTTCATTGGGAGTTTAATTGGCACCACCTTGGGGGCGCTGTGTGTTTACAAAATGATACACAAACCCAGACATTCATTAGCGCTGTCAGTGTCTTTGGAGTGATAAATAGTGGCAAGGCTCGTCAAAATGCTTCTGGAGCTAATCCCAAATTAACTTTTCTTTGCCTTGCCAAGAAGAAATATGAGAGCAATGAAGGTTTTATGATAGCCCATAATCTCACAATTAAACAAGTGACTGAAAAAATGGAACAATGTATTATACTTTAATTGAAAGGCAGGAACCAAAATAAACATGAGCGCCCCCAAGTCCTTCTGGTGACAAGCCCCAATATGCCTAAGCTTTAACACCAACTCCAGCCCACCTCCAAGGCAAGTGCACAGTGCTGGGTGTGCGTCCATGGATGGAGCGCGCAGCACCACACCAGGCTGGCTGGCATCTGCTGGTTTGCTGTCTGATCAGTTATAAATGGGCTGTCTCCAGGACTGTTTTCACACGTCCACTTCACTCCAACAGTTGCCCAAATTAAACCATTGGAATTCTACGGGTAATTGAGTTTAAAGTTTAATCTTACCTACAAGTAAATAACTCAATTCCACCAGGAGAACCACCACATGGTCTAGAGAAAATCTGAAAAGGAATGAAAGACCTCAACAGTGGAATTGCCAATGAGGGGGAGAGAAGGGCAGCAGCGGCAGGGCTGTCGTTTGCCCTCTGGAGAGTAATGTAAACTAGAGCTTAGCTTCCCCTCCAGACCACCCAGTTTTATCTCTTTAGAAAAACATTAGCACATTTGAAATGTCTGAGTAGCTCAGGAAGCCACTCAGGAGTTATTGAGAAGAGGCTGCCTATCTTTATTTTCCATTAGCAGAAGGAGACACCAGGATAGTTGGGGTACACCGAAGCAATTGCCAAAAAATTCCAGATTAATATTTTTAAATTGCATCGTAAGGGCAAATTACTCTTTTCTTCTTTCTCCTGTTTAAATTAAATTCAACTAATGCATTTGGTTATAGACGATTACAATCTGCCTATTCTGGATGGCTTCAAAGTTGAGTCAGTAAGAACTCTGGAATCGATTGTCCTTGCTATGGAATATGTCTTGCCTTTTGCTCTCCTTTCCATATCTGTGATTTTGAAAACTGTTTTCCCTTGAAAAAGAGAAGTCTAGCTGGTGGGCCTCATTTTAACAATCAGGATGGAGATTTGAGGAGAATGCAGTTCTTGGGCCTCTTAGCACTGCTGGACTTCCCTCCAGACAGGTCTGGGTGCTCTTCCATTCCTCACAGTGAGCCAGAGAAACGGCCCAGCACCACCCGGATCCTTTGGCCTGTGGAAGTTCTCCATGCTGTGTAGGCTCCAGGACACTTACCAGCCTGGATCCAGTTCCCGGTATCACTTTCCACATTCAAATATTTCCACATATTTTGTAAGAAGATGATGAACTTTATTTCTCCTCCTTCACTCTTATTTTTCTGAGTGTTCTTGCAGCAGGTGATTTGTTACCTGCGTATCTCCAGCTGTCGGCCAGGGCCGTCTCTGCTGAGCAAACCTCAGCAGCAGCGCCAGAAAAATGTCTGTCCAGGGATTTGCAGAGATCACAGAGCAGACCGAAGCTGCTCAGGAAGTCCAGCAGCTCTGCCACTAGTGCTTCCGTGGAGCAGCCCCCACTGACACCCCTGCAGTGTCCACCCTCTGGCCCTGACAGCAGCCTGTGAGATGGGTCTTCAGGTGACAGGTTCTGATGCTCCAGCAGCCTGTCTTGGGGGCTGTTCTGCACATGTACTTCTCACCCCAGAACCCTGTCCTGAGGAGGGCCCAGGGAGGGCAAGGAGGCAGCAGTGGTCCCAGTACCAGGACACCTCTCCTCTCACAGAGTTGAAGCACAACAAGCCCTCACTGTAGAGCTGATT
The DNA here is from genome assembly GCF_037993035.2 of Macaca fascicularis. Lineage (NCBI taxonomy): Eukaryota > Metazoa > Chordata > Mammalia > Primates > Cercopithecidae > Macaca > Macaca fascicularis. Next base: position 53,863,356 of record NC_088383.1, on the reverse strand, counting down.
CTAGAATGCATGGGCAGGTGGGGTGGGGCACTGAGTGTCAGGAAGGGTCTGTGTAAAACGGCCCCTCCCCAGCCTTGCCATAGCAAGGGACTGACCATGAATTTGAAGAGCCAGGGGACACCCCTCAAACTGCCTCAGCCTAGCCGACCAGTCCTGGGAAGGGAGCAGCCCACAGGGATGGCACAGCTGGGTGGACACATGGGGATGGTTACTGTCCCTACCTCGTCCCTATCCCCTGGAAATGACCCTGCTTTCCAGGCCCTGGCCTGTCCCTGGTCACTCCAAGAGCTGACAAAGTGTCAACTGGACAGAGCAAAGAAGAATTTTTCTTTGCAATTTCACAGTAGGATAAAGAAAAGAGATTTGGGTCTTTATCCTCCTAGCCCAGTCTGGTCTGGTCAGGGAGGATCAGCGGGGACCAGACTGTGTGAACTAGTCTGTGACTGGGGACCCAGCTGTCCTGAGGTCCCCATGATGTTTAGGGTCTGCCAGCCAGGACATGGAGACAGCCCTGCACTTGCCAATGAGCTGTGGCCTCTTGGGCAACTGCTTCATCTCCAGGATCCCCAGCCAGGCATAATTATTCCTTCCTGGAAATAATAGTGTGGTGGCAACCAAGAGTAGTGGTCCCCAACTTTTTGGCACCAGGGACTGGTTTTGTGGACGACAGTTTGTCCATGGGTGGGGGCGCATGGGAGGGGGCACAGGCTTAGGGTTTCAGGATGAAACTGTTCTACCTCAGATTATTGGGCATTAGATTCTCATAAGGAGCGCACGATCTAGATCGCTCGCACGCACAGGTCACAACAGAGTTCGCTCTCCTATGAGGATCTGATGCTGCCACTGATCTGAAAGGAGGCTGAGCTCAGGCTGTAATGCTCCCTCGCCCATGGCTCACCTCCTGCTGTGCAGCCCAGTTCCTAACAGGCCACAGACTGGTACAGGTCCCCTGATCAAAAGCATGTATTGAGCAGTGTTAGATAAACCCTAAACATCAAAACATGTTAGAAACTAAGGAGAAGGTTGGGAAAAGGCACCCAGAGGAAGAAGTAATAATCTACGTGTGTGTTGCTGAGTCTCCATGGAGCTTTTAAGCAGGGGTTCTCAGACATTAGTGTGCATTAACATCACTTCGAAGGCTCCTCAAAGGGCACACGGGTGGGCCCACTCCAGGAGCTCCTGACTCAAGGGTGGGACCCAAGAATGTGCATTCTAATAAGTTCTCCAGCACTGCTGGGGCTGCTGGTCTAGAGGCCTCACTTTGAGAACTGCAACCCTTGTCTGCCTGCCTGGGAAAAGAAGTGAAATGGCTCCTGGGCCTCAGAGGAGCTGGATTCAGGACCAAGGGCTGCTCCTAGTCAGGACCTATAGCCACCACCCTACCTCCCTTGCCACACCCCCTGCCCTGCCGTGGACAAGCCTAGGACCTGGTCTCCGCAGCCCTTTCGCTTGCTTCAGTTGCCCATCCATTGCTCCTCAGAAATGGTCCAGTGCCTCCCCAGCAACACTTACTTCTCCCCCATCCTCCCTCCACCTGCAGAGACTCCTACCTCCTGCTTGCCTGAGAAAATCCAGCCTCCAGTTCACTCTCCAGAAAAGTAACACTCGGAGACACGTGCAAGATCATTGCTTACAACACTGCAGAAGAAAACAGCGGGAAACATGCTATTTGTCTACCCACAAGGAAATGACTGAATAGGCTCTGAATCACACATACTGCAGAATATAAAATTAAGAAAAGAAAAACACAGCACAAAAGTATGTACTTTTATAGTCTGTGTTAATTTAGAGATGAAACATAAGAGATATATAGCTGATTAAAAGAGCTGGCCATCTTCAGACAGAAGTCTAGGATGGTGATAGGGTCAAGGGGAACTTTTATTTCTTCTATGTCATTGTCTAACTTGAATAAGTTTTACACCTGTGTGTGTATTTGTGTGTGTGTCTATATATATATATGTGTGTGTGTGTGCTATATAAACACACACACGTATGTGCTAGTATAAACGGACCTACTGAGATGCCAGTCGTATAAAGTAGAGCACATACAATTATGTACAGTATATAACGCTTGATAATAAATGACTGTGTTACTGGCTTCTGTATTTATTATGCTATACATTTTATTGTTATTTTAGAGTGTGCTTCTTCTATTTTAAAGTTAACTGTAAAACAACCTCAGGCAGGTCTTCAGGAGGGATTCTAGAAGAAGGCATCGTTACCACAGGAGATGACAGCTCCATGAGTGTTATTTCCCCTGAAGACCTTCCAGTGGGACAAGATGTGGAGGAGGAAGATAGTGATAGTGATGATCCTGACCATGCGTAGGCCTCAGTTAATGTGTGTGTTCATATCTTAGTTTTTAAACAAAAAAAAGTTTAAAAAGTAAAAAAAAAAAGAAATAAAAAAAGTTTACAGAATAAAGACATAGAGAAAAAAAATATTTTTGTACAGCTATACCATGTGTTTGTGTTTTAAGCTAAGTGTTATTACAACAAAGTCAAACAGTTAAAAAAATTAAAAGTTTAAAAATTTGTAAAGTAAAAAATTACAATAAGTAAAGTTAATTTACTATCGAAAAAAGGAATTTTAAAAATAAATTTAGTGTAGCCCACAGTAGTGTACAGTAATGTCCTAGACCTTCACATTCACTCACCACCCACCCAGTGACTTCCCCAGAGCAACTTCCCGTCCTGCAAGCTCCATTCATGGTAAGTGCTCCATAGGGGTGTGCCCCTTTTTTAATCTTTGATGCCATATTTTTATGGCCTTTTCATGCTTAGATATATTTAGATACACACATACTCACCACTGTGTTATAACTGTCTACAGTACTGAGTGCAATCATGCCCTGTGCAGGTTTGTAGCCCAGGAGCAACAATAGGCTGTAGCATAGAGCCTGGGGGTGTAGCAGCTGCACCAGCTAGGTTTGTGTGTCACTCTGTAGGGTTCACACAATGATGAAATCACCCAAGGATGCATTTCTCAGAAGTATCCCTCCTAAGTCACACATGAATCTATGTTTATCTATATGTGTATATACACACACACACGTATATATACGTATACATATATACATATGTACGTATATACATATATACACATAAACATATATGTGTGTATACATATACATGCAAATATACGCATATATGTGTGTGTATATATATAGATGTATATGTGGGAAAAGAGGAGAGGGGGCTGAGGAATATAGACTTCTGTCCTTGACCTCTCCCTGCCTCTATAATGGCACCCACCCCCACCCCCAAAAACTGCTCTTGCTGAGATTGGCAGGGCCTCTGTATTCCCAAAGAGGCCATGCTCGGCTCTCACCGCATGGAACATCTGAGTTGGAGCTACTCCTCTTCTTGCAGCTCTCTATATTATAGATATGGATGCTTTATAAGGCTTGATTTTCCAAAAAAGTTTTCTACGGATGCTTTCATGGGAATTGCATGAAAATCATTGTTGATGTATTTAGAGAGTCTTGATGCTTCCGCGTTTGTCCAAACACTCTTTCACATCTCTGGAGAAATGGGTTTCTAATTTTCATCATTTAGACCTTGTGCATACCTCATCAGACTTATCACTAGAGATTTAGGGTGCTTTTATATATGATAAACAACATCTCCATTTCTACTGTATTCCTTCATTGTTGCTTGTAATTACTGCTTGAAAATCTATCCTTTTAAACAATTTTGGCCATTTCATTAATGTGTTTTATTCCCAAAGATTTGACAGTCTTGAGCATCATTAAAGTAAAAATTAAAGTGTTCTTACCCCAAATTGTCTTTTAATTTATAATTCATATCTTGTTTAATTGACTTCCAGACAATATAAAATTATAATGGTGATAGGTAGCTAACCCTAGTCTCTTTGCTGATTTTTGTTTTAGAAGCTATATGATGATTTGGTTGTAAAAGTATACAGTTTACTAAAATACATGGCCAAAAGGATACTTTTATTTTTATTTATTTTTTTTATTTTATTTTTATTTTTGAGACGGAGTCTCACGCTGTCGCCAGGCTGGAGTGCAGTGGTGCAATCTCGGCTTACTGCAACCTCCTCCTCCCAGGTTCAAGGGAATCTCCTGTCTCAGCTTCCTGAGTAGCTAGGACTACAGGTGCCTGCCACCATGCCCAGCTAATTTTTGTATTTTCGGGAGAGATGGGGTTTCACCATGTTGGCCAGGATGGTCTCGATCTCTTGATCTTGTGATCCGCCTGTCTCAGTCTCTCAAAGTACTGGGATTACAGGCGTGAAACACCGCACCCGGCCCAAAAGGATACATTTTTTTCTTACCTTTCTAGGACTTCTTTTCCTAGAATGAAAAAATGAATGTTGATTTTTATCAAATTACTTCAGTGTCTTTTTAGCTTTACTTACGTTCTAGTTTTTACATTTCTTAATATTAACCTTTTGTCCCCAGGATACATCACTTTGGGTCCTGGTGAATGATAATTTCATGTACTGTAGGATTCAAGTTGTTATCTCACTTTTTGTTGAGATGTGTTTTCATCTATAGTTGACATTTGAAAGTCATAAGATATGTCTGAAGACCATCATAAATTCCCAGATTTCCCACAAAACATAGCAAAAAGACACATACAAGCCTTCATCATCTATTAATTATCAGTAATGTTAGTAGGACTTCTTCGCTTTCTCATGAATCATACATGAATCTTCTAGTGTTTGCTCCTTGGGAGTGTGTCCTCATAATGCAGACGTGGTCATGGTTCTTTTTGAATCCCCCTGTAAGCAGGCCCTGCGAGGAGGATTTGGCTACAGGCAGACATCTGAGGCAGGATCCCAGGAAGCAGGAGCCAGAGTAGAGGAGTGAACAAGAGAAGCAGAAAAGCCAGGGAAGGGTGAATTCACAGCTAGCTTTCTCTGCAGATAACCAGGGCTCCATCCAGCTAGGTTCTGGCTGAGAAGCCTGTGGAACATACCCCAGCATGGTCCTTCAGAGACGGAGAACAGGATGTGGATGCTGACCTCCAGGTGCTCACTGCTTGAAGGCGGCAGCTCTTCTGGTCCGCACTCCCTGAGGTTGAGTGAGCGCCCAGGGCTGGGGCAGCAGAGCAGTCCCCAGGGCAAAGCTACACTGTTAGTAGGGAACCAGCAGCTGGCATGGGCCATTCCCACAGCTGCAGCTAAATGCAGGAGATGTGGTGTGGTGTCAAAGCAGCTGCTTCAACCAGCATTCCTACATTAGCTTTTAAAAAGTCGAATCTCCCATCTTACAAGAGATCTTTGCCCCAGTGAAAGTACACATTAAACATTTCCCCAACTAGCTCCTGCTGAATTATCTACAGACTGTATGGTGAAGCTGTTCAGGTCAATGATGAAAATGAATAGAAAATTTAACAAAGAAAGGAACCAGTTTCTTGGAGCGACTGTTCCTGATGCTTTGCTGCTTTGCATGCCACCATAGGGGTCTTTAAAACAGCCCTCCTTTCCTCTAGAGACCTGGGTCAGGGTGTAGCCTTTGTCTCCAAGAGCACATCTGGAGCAAGCCATTCCTGAGTGCTGAGGTCCTGATGCTACCCACCCCAGACCCCTGCAGGGCTGAGCCTCACCTCAGATGCACCCACCCGTCAGCTCACCTCTGACTCCACCCTGTCCTCTGGGATAGGATGAAAAACCCAAAAAATATTAGGAGAGAGAATGATGCCTTTGCAACTTACATTACTTGGTAATTAAATAAGCTGAAAATTTAATAGTTAAGACTTTTGAGGCGTGCCAGGATGTCCCAGAGCTGCAGGGAGACACTCCTCCTTCACCGAAGCCCTTTGAAGTCTTGGAAATTTAAAAGATACTGCCCACGCATCACCTCCGGGTACCAATCAGCCCTGCTTTGACCCAGTGTGTCATCACAGAATCATTACATGATCACGTGTTATGGCCTTTTGCACACGAGCGGAAGAAGGGTACAGGCTCTGGCTCCTCAGTCTTTAGATCCTACTTGCCAGAGCAATGTTTGACACAAAAGGAACATCATTCAGTGGGCTCCTGAAATAGATTAGACCATCCAGAGACCTGCAGAGCTCCATCCCTCAGCTCTGGGTCTTTGTTTAAATATCAGCTTCTCAGGAAGACCTTCATTGACCACCCTTCTAGAATAGCAAACCCCACTCTAAACCATCCCTGTTTTCTCTGCTTCATTTTTTTCCATAGCACTCACCACCATCTGACACCCTCCATGTTTACCCACTTGGAGTGTGTTGGTCCTTCCTAGAATGTGACCTTAATGTAGCTAGAGTTTTTCCTAGTTTGGGTCACTGCTGAAACCTCAATACCTAAAACAGAGCCTGGAACATAGAAGCATTCAATAATTTTTGCAGACTGAAGAGTAAATAAAAGAATGAGTAAAAGAATTATTGTCACCAATGCTTTAGACTATGGCCACATTATTCTCAGCTGATACTCTGAGACATACACATTGAAAATGCCAGCAAACCTTTGAGAGGCAAAGCTAGCATGTTTCACATAAATTAAAATAGATTTAAGACTAAATAAAGTATTACAGAATGTTATCCCATTTGTTTGATTCAGCTCAAAGGCCATACATTATGAAAGAAAAAAGTACCCCCAAAGAAGCATAGCCCTGGAGGTCAGATCCGGGAAAGCCAGCCTGCCCCTGGTGGGGTTTTTAAACACTCATCACAAGAAATGTCCCCTAAAGTTTTCATGGTTTTAGGTCTTACATTTAAGTCTTTAATCCATCTTGAGTTAATTTTTTATAAGGTGTACAGAAGAAGGGGTCCAGTTTCAGTTTTTTGCATATGGCTAGCCAGTTTTCCCAACACCATTTATTAAATAGGGAATCCTTTCAGTACCATGCTGTTACGGTTACTGTAGCCTTGTTGTATAGTTTGAAGTCAGGTAGCATGATGCTTCCAGCTTTGTTCTTTTTGCTTAGGATTGTCTTGGCTATATGGGCTCTTTTTTGGTTCTCTATGAAATTTAAAATAGTTTTTTCTAATTCTGTGAAGAATGTCAATGGTAGCTTGATGGGGATAGCACTGAATGTAAATTACTTTGGGCAGTACGGTCATTTTCATGATATTGATTCTTCCTATCCAGGAGCGTGGAATGTTTTTCCATTTGTTTGTGTCCTCTCTTACTTCCCTGAGCAGTGGTTTGTACTCTCCTTGAAGAGTTCCTTCACATCCCTTGTAAGCTGTATTCCTAGGTATTCTATTCCCTCCGTAGCAATTGTGAATGGGAGTTCACTCATGATTTGAATAGGCAATGCCATTCAAGACATAGGCATGGGCAATGACTTCATGTCTAAAACACCAAAAGCAATGGCAACAAAAGCCAAAATTGACAAATGGGATCTAATTAAACTAAAGAGCTTCTGCACAGCAAAAGAAACTACCATCAGAGTGAACAGGCAACCTACAGAATGGGAGAAAATTTTTGCAATCTACTCATCTGACAAAGGGCTAATATCCAGAACCTATAAAGAACTCAATCAAATTTACAAGAAAACAAACAACCCTATCAAAAAGTGGGCAAAGGATATGAACAGACACTTCTCAAAAAAACACATTCATACAGCCAACAGACACATGAAAAAATGCTCATCATCACTGGCCATCAGAGAAATGCAAATCAAAACCACAATTAGATACCATCTCACACCAGTTAGAACGGCAATCATTAAAAAGTCAGGAAACAACAGGTGTTGGAGAGGATGTGGAGAAATAGGAACACTTTTACACTGTTGGTGGGACTTTAAACTAGTTCAACCATTGTGTAAAACAGTGTGGCGATTCCTCAAGGATCCAGAACTAGAAATACCATATGACCCAGCCATCCCACTAATGGGGTTATACCCAAATGATTATAAGTCATGCTGCTATAAAGACACATGAACATGTATGTTTATTGCAGCACTATTCACAATAGCAAAGACTTGGAATCAACCCAAATGTCCGTCAGTGACAGACTGGATTAAGAAAATGTGGCACATATACACCATGGAATACTATGCAGCCATAAAAAAGGATGAGTTCGTGTCCTTTGTAGGGACATGGATGCAGCTGGAAACCATCATTCTCAGCAAACTATCACAAGAACAGAAAACCAAATACCACATGTTCTCACTCATAGGTGGAAATTGAACAATGAGATCACTTGGACACAGGAAGGGGATCATCACACACTGGGTCCTATTGTTGGGTGGGGAGGGATAACATTAGGAGATATACCTAATGTAAATGATGAGTTAATGGGTGCAGCACACCAACACGGCACATGTATACATATGTAACAAACCTGCACGTTGTGCACATGTACCCTAGAACTTAAAGTATATAAAAAAAAAATTAAGAACATTAACCCTTTGTTATATGTACATATATTTTTTAGTTTATCTTTCATCTTCTTATGATGTTGTTTCCTATTTTTACAAAGTTTTATATAGTTAGATTTATAGAAATCTTTTCTCCACTTTAAAGTTATAAAAAATTTACCCTTTTTAATATTTATAGCTTTGCTTCTTGAAAGAGCTATCTATGCTGATTCTCTGTTTCCTCAATTTATACATACTGCTCATGTTATTTTAGTCCAGTTTTCTGGCTCCCTTTCCCCACCCTCCACCCCTGGGATAGAGCTTTCCCCACTGTGCCTTAGTTGGACCATAACTTGCCACTATTATGCATTACTGCTTTATTTTATGACCTGTTTATTTTTCCCTATTCCTCCTTAACAACAGGATTCTGCTTTGCTCTTTTGAATCCCTGGTGCCTCTGCTATGCTTAGTTTATAATAGGTGTTCAATAAATGCCTTTGAATGCATGGCTTAACAAATGGTGATTACTTATTGATTGAAAAGTGCTAAGAGCTTATAACTGCTTTTTGAAAGCTATTCCAATCATTATGAGTTCTATTTCTACTTCTGCCAGGAGCTATGCATTTGACCCAAAACCTTGGACTTTTAACTTCTCTGTACACATGCATAAGTATCTTCAGATGTAGAATGAAGTCATGGTCATGGGGCTAGGGGACATTTTTGAGTCCTAAAAATCTGTTATTCTGGGCTCTATGTCAAAGAGTAAACTCTTCCCATATAGAAAATACATTTCAGCTCATTTCTATGGAAGGAAAAAACTTAACTTTCCTATTTACATTTTGAAATATTTTTCTTCATAAGTTGGGTCACGAACATCAACCTGAAGTAAATCAGGCCTTGGCAAGGAGCAACTCTCCATGCTTCTCCAGTCGCTTGATTGTCTTTGTCCACAGGACTTTTGTTCTGTAGCCTCATTCTGGCGGGGCACAGCAGCCATGCTACAAACGTATTTACTGACCTCTGCAGATGTCAGTTTCTTTTGCAGATCACTGTATCTGACATCATGTCTCATGACCTGAAGGGAAAAGTCTAACTGCCAAACCCAAGCTTTGGAGGCTTGGCCTGCAATGCTTCAGGGTATGAGAGAAAGAAATGTGAGCCCAGCCAGCTCTCTGGGGGCCTTTACCCCATGAATGCTGATTGTTCAGGCTGAAGCACATGGCAGCAGGGAGTGTGGTGCTGATCTGAGAGGGGTCTGGCTGCCTCTGCAGGGGTGGTGAGCTTCCCCTCTCTTCAGAGGTGAGTTGCCTATGCATCTGGTGAGTTTCACAGACCACATGACGTAAAGTTTTTCAGAAAGATAGTGATAAATTTCTCTGCTTGCCCCATTCAGGTGGTAAGTATTAATGAATTTACTGTGTGTGCAGCTCTGTTTTGGAACTGGGAATACAATGGTAGACAGATAGACTTGGTAGTTTAAAAAAATGATTCTCAAACTTGGCTATACATGGGAATCACCTGGGAGCTTTTAAATATTCCAAAGCCCAGGCTGCCGCTGGTACCATTTAGTCAGAAAAATATCTGGTGGCAGGCCAAGACGTCAATATTTTTAAAATCCCCCAAGTGATTTCTATGTGTAGCCAAGGTTGAGACTCTTGGCTCTAGAACCTACCTTCTAGAGGGGAAACAGAACCGTGAGAAGCACTGTGATAGTGCCATCGCTGAGATGCGCAGGTGCATTGGTGGCATGTAGAGGAATATCCAGCCCAGATGTGGTGGGGAGAAATGATGCATGAGCTGAGATCTACAAGATAAGTGGGAGCTACAGAGATGGAAATCCATGGTTGAGGAGGGAAGGAGAGAGTTAGAAATAAAAAAAGGATGTCTGGCCCAGGGCCAGGGTGGTTAGAACCTAGGTGAGAGACATAAGAGAGGAAAGATTCCTAGAGGAGGTGACTGAAGGGAAGGCAGTGCCATAAATTAATTTAGAGAAAAATGGGTGTAAGAGAAAGTTTGGGGAAAAGATGAGCTCCACTTATGGACATCTTAAGTTTGGGACGTTTATCTATTTGGATGGAAATAGTCATAGGCCCCTTGATGCCTTTACTCTAAGAGGAGACAAGCCTGGGAAGAAGAAATAGAAGTGGCTTACAGCAGAGACCTTTGATTGCTCACCAGACATCCATGCTCCTTTGCTCCTGGACGTTGGAGCCCTGGTTTTGCGTGGCCATTGCTAAGGGAGTTGACTGAATCCCAGCTCAGGGTCAAATCCTGAATACTCTGAGTGAAGTGTGGCTGATTCCTTCTTTTTGTTAGTGGTTTATGTATTAGTTCATTCTCACATTGTTAGAAAGAAATTCCTGAGACTGGATAGGTTATAAAGAAAAGAGGTTTAGTTGGCTTATGGTCCTGCAGGCCGTACAAGAAGTGTAGTGGTTTCCGCTTCTGGGGAGGCCTCAGGAAACTTATAATCATGGTGGAAGGCAAGAAGAAACAGGCATCTTACGTGCCCAGAGAAGGAGGAAGAAAGAGAGAGAGGGGAGTGGGAGGGTGCCACACGCATTTAAACAACCAGATCTTGTGATAACTCACTCACTATAATGAGGACAGCACCAGGGGGATGTTGCTAACCCATTCAGGAAGGATCTGCCCCCATGAAATCACCTCCCACCAGCCTCCATCTCCAACATTGGGGAATTAATGCAGAGAGAAATAAACTGTATAGTCTTCACCCATGCTCCCTAATGGTAGCATCTTGCAAAATCATAGCACAACATCAAAATTAGGATACCAACATTGATGCAGTGCGTCCATATATTCACATTTCTCAGCTTTACTTGTGTGTGTGTGTGTGTTGTATTTATTTCTATACAATTTTATCACCTATGTTGATTCCCATATCCACCATGATAGTTTAGATACAGATTAGTTCTATGAGCACAAATTATACTTTTATAGTCTTAAATTTTACTTTTATAACAATACTCAATCCCTCCTGTCCCTGCCACCAACTGATCTTCATGCCTAGCAACCACTTATCTGTTCTGCAACTCTACAGTGATGTCATTTTAACAGTGATATGTAAATGGAATCATATAGTATGTACTCTTCTGTGATTGGTTTTTGTCTCGCTCAGCATAATTTCCTTGAGACTCACCCTAGCTATTCTGTGTAATAGCTCTTTACCTTCATTGCAGGGTAGTCTTCTATGGTGTGATGGTTAACTTTATGTGTCAGTTTGATTGGGCTACAGGTTACTCAGACATTTGGTCAAACATTATTCTGGGCAGGCATTTCTGGATGAAACTAACATTTAAATTGGTGGATTGAGGAAAGCAGGTGGCCCTCCCTAATGTGGGTGAGCCTTATCCAATCAATTGAGGACCTGAATAGAAAAACAAGGTTAACCCTCCCCAAAGAAAGAATGCTTCCCACCTGATGGCCTTGAACTAAAACATGGACTTTTTTCCTGCCTTCAGACACAAACTGAAATATCTACTGGATCTTGAGCCTATCAGTATGGGTCTTGAGTCTATCAGCCTTCAAAGTGATCTTGAGCCTATCAGCCTTCCTGGGTCTTGAGCCTATCAGCCTTCAAAGTGGAACTATATCATCAGCTTTCCTTGTTCTGTGACTTTCTCTCTCTCTCTCTTTTCTATACGTTCTGTTTCTCTGGAGCCAGGAGAACCCTTATCATATACCCCGTATGAGAGTGCTACAGTTTGTGTACCCACTCACTCACGAAGAGCTTCTGGTCTGTTTCTAGTTTAGGGCTTCTGTGAACAATACTGCTATAAGCATTATGTGCAGATATTCATATGCACTTAGCTTCTCATTTCTCAGGGAAAAATGTTCAAGAGTGCAACTGCCAAGGTGTATGGTAGGTACATGTTTAGTTTTGTAAGAAACTTTTATGCTCCTTTTCGGAGTGGCTGTATCATATTACATTCCCACCAGCAATGTGTGAGTGAAGCAGCTTCTCCACATCCTTACGAGCATTAGGTAATATCACTATTTTTTATTTAAACCATTATGATAGGTATGCAGTGTATCTCATTTTGACTTTTATTTGCATTTCTTTAATGACTAATGACATTGAACACCTTTTCATGTGTTTATCTACTGTCTATATATTCTCTTGCATGAAATGTATGTTTATGTTTTTTGTCTATTTACTAATTAGATTGTTTTTAATGTTGAGTTTTGAGAATTCTTTCTATATTATAGATACTTTGTCAGATGTGTGGTTTGCAAATGCTTTCTCCCAGTTGTAGTTTGTCTTTCTATACTTTTAACAGAGTCTTTTGAACAGCAAAAGGTTTTAATTTGATAAGGTTCAGTTTATCAAACTTTCCTATTATTGATTTTGCTTTTGATGTCAAGTTTAAAAACTTTTTGTTTAGCCCTAGGTCCAGAAGATATTCTCCAATAATGTTTTCTGAAAGTTTTACACTTAAATATTTCACATGTATGTCTGTGATCCATTTTGAGTTAAATTTTATATAAGATATGAGGTCTATGTGGAAGTTTATTTAATTTTTCTTATGGATGTCTAACTTCTCCAGAACCATTTGTTTAAAAGTCTTATTTTTCTATATTGAACTGTTTTTGTATCTTTATAAAAAATCAGTAGGAAATATTTGTTAACAAATCAGTTGGAATTTTTTTCTGCATTCTCTGTTTTGTCCCATTGATTTATGTGCCATTTATCAACTACTAGTCCACTTCTGGAATTACTGTTGCTCTATGGTAAACCTTAGTATCAAGCAGAATGATTACATCTATTTTATTCTTAGCTTCTATAAGCTGTGCCTGTTCATTTAAATTTTAGGATAAGCTTTTCGACATTTCCCAAAAAAGACTTTGCAAGAATTTTGTTACAAATCAGACTAAATTAATTTGAGAAGGAGTAACATCTTTGTTTGGTTTAGTTGTCCAACACTTGGGCATCATGTGTCTCTTTTTGTTTTCTTTGATTTCTTTCAATCAGCACTTTGTGATTTTTAGCATTCAGATACTACACACATTTTGTTAGATTTACACCTATTTCATTTTCTTTGGAGCAATTGTAAATGGTATTAAAATTTTAATGTGTTTCCACAAGTTCATTGTTAGTATATACAAATCCAATGGATACTTTTGTATTGATTTTTGTCTTATTCAACCTTGTTGGACTTAATTCTTAGTTCTAGTTTCTTATTTTATTTTGTAGAATCTTTGGGATTTTATATGTAAACAATTATGTCTTCTGTTACAAGGTTGGGGGTCAGGATACATGGAGCCTTGGTCCCTTTTTCTGTTAGGTTGAAGCTTATCAAGCTCTCTCCAGCTGTGTTGTTTTTCTAGTCCCAGGGTCTCCTAATTAGCGTACTGTTCTCGTCCCACCTCTTGTAGTCCTCCTTTGGTTGCCTCTTGTTTTATTTCTAGGGTTCACAGTTGAATTTAGTGGGGAGGAGCAGAAAGAGGCAATCTATCCCATCCTTTAAGCAGAGCGGTAACAAAGCTAGACTGGTGTTTTAAAAACGAGTGGCGATAGTCTGGAGTGAGTCAGGTCTGCATTCAATACCAGACTTCCCACTTACTCAATATGACCTGGGATTTTACCAAGGCATCCCTAAATGTGTTTCCTATCTGTAAACTGGGGAGAATGGGGGATCTTTTTGAGGACTGAATGACGTCACAGGTCTAAAGCGCTCATTGCTGTGTCTGATCTGCCAGTTATTGTTAACACATTTACAATTCTAGAACAATGTGGGAAGGACAGACTGAAGCAGGATAAGATTTAAAACAGAGAAATTTGCAGCTGCCCACGCAGAAATAAAGAATGCTTAAATCAGGCCAATGAAAACAGGAAATGTCCTCCCTTAAATGGCATATGCTGAGAATACTGGCTTGGCCAAGTCACATTTGCAGGAATCTTAGGCAATCAAGAATTCTGAGCAGACATTCTTCCCCTGCGAAAAACATAGCACTGAGGACAAATGATCAGGAAATGTGTCATCCCTGCTCACTTGATGCGAAGCCACCCTGAGAGCACTGTGGGAGTGGCTGGGCTGGAATCCAGAACTAAGACTACGGAATAGCAACGTGGACCTGCAGCAGCAAAGGTGGCCCTGCCTCAAGGCCCTGATTTTCCTCGACTCTGCAGGAGAACTTGATGTTGGAAGTCAGCCTGTCCTTCACTCCCAGGCTGGGCTGAGGCACCTGAGGATGCCAGGGTTTCAGTAGAAAGCCTGGGGCCAGATCCTTCACAGAGGACTGAAGAAGACAGGAGAGGGCGGATTTGCAGTGCTGGGTCTCCATTCCCTTCAGGCCAAACCAGCCACAGGCAGGAATGAGCGTGCAGCATGCCTAACACAGTGCCTGACAGAGCGATAAATGTCCATCCCCTGGCACTCCACCACCTAGTCTTCTTTCTTTAGCATATGAGGTGGCCAGGCAGGGTCACACATTTACAGAGCAACTCTGCTCTCCAGGGAAAACCATTTGGCATGGGCTCCTGGAGTGTCTCATAATTCCTAGAAACCAGTGATGAAGCTGTGCATGAGATCCAGGTACCAAGACACATCCTGTACATTCTGTGACGATGAGGAATCTTGCAGGAAAAACAGGCTTGGTGGTCCAGGGCCTCTCTGGCACCCTGGTTGAAAGAAGCGAGCCTGCACATTGCTCCTCGGGTTCTTCATGAAGAAGCTATTCTGGCTACGGAAGGCTCTCTGGGCTCTTGGGAATTCCTGAGATTGGTAATTTATAAAGAAAGGAGTTTATTTAGCTCATGGTCTGCAGGCTGTACACGAAGTGTGGTGCCAACATCTGCTTCTGAGGAGGGCCTCAGGAAGCTTACAGTCACAACAGAAGGCAAAAGGGGAACAGATATGTCACATGATGAGAGGCAGCAAGAGACAGAGAAGGGGGAGGTCCCAACCTCTTTTAAGCAACCAGATCTCCTGTGAACCAACTGAGGAAGAACTCACTCATCACCAAGGGGATAGTTTGACTCCTTCAAACAGATCATGTACTGACTCCAGAAGAAGCTCCGCAGGCAGCCTTTCTGGCTGCTGGTGCCATAGACCCTCGCAGGAGTGAATTTAACATCTATTCTGTTCCCAAGTGACCCTGAAGTTCCATGGTACATAACAATTTTTGTCAGAGTCTTGTGTGCTGAGATGTTCTCAACTGGGAGCAAGAACTATAGACAGAAAGCAGCCTGGACAGGATTTATTAATGCCTCTGCTCATCGCTGGGCTCTGTGCTAATGGTCCTGGGCGAGAGGAAGGTCCTCAGGTGGGAGGTGAAGCATCTGTGAACTTTGCAGTTCATGTCTGTGACCTTGAAAAGAGGCTTGTGCCTCTTCAGAAACCATGGAGCTGGCATGAACATGAGCTTTCACATCACATCAGTAGTTTCTCTACACATTTCTGTCATCTCAAGAGTGAGTGGCTGTTAGGATCTAACTGCTTTTTGAGGGCTGGTTGACTAACAGGCCTTCTCCACCCATGGCACCTGAATGGATCAAGGCAGGAGAGTGGGTGTGGACAGAAGAAAGAATGCTTTATTTTTTCCTCTATTCACCGAAACAAGCCACACTGGTACCCGAAAATGCCATACATTAAACGTATTGACTTTGTCAAATCCGTGGGAGAGGCTGCAACACCCTGGGCAGTGGGGAAGCAGAAGCAAGTAGGACATGGTTCCAGCTCCAGTGCAATTCAGGGTCCCGTGTATTTGCATTTCCTCAAATAAGGCCAAAGTCTGTAAATGCCAGCAAGAGCTGGAAGCAAAGTGCTAAGCAAGGCAAAGATGAAGTTTTAACTCTGAAAGGGCAGGATGTTGAAGGGCGGGGGTCCAGGTCCAGGTCTCCTTCAATCTGTGGCAGGACATGAATTCCCGGCATCAATATGGTGGCCAATTGTTTCATCTCCCTAGAGCCCAGCTCCTCTCTTTCAGTCGCAGCATCTTGGTTCTCCACTGAGGAAATTTTTTTTCTCTAATCCTTGTCCATGTGGGCATCCCTCCCCTTTTACCTGAGCCCCAGCTGGAGGAATCATTAATCAGTGTAGCCCATCCCTCTGGCCACACTGACTTTCTCAGAGATGGACATGACTACATTTGTGAGATGAGACTTAGTCATGGCTGATATGGTTTGGATGTTTGTCTCCTCCGAATCTCATGTTGAAATGTGATTTCCAATGTTGGATCTGGGAGGGTGTCAGGCATGCATGCCTCAGTGACAATATGTGGAGGGCCATCTTGGATGGTGATGCCCATGGTGCTGGTTCTCTGCCCAGAAATCTGCAAAGAAGCCCCAGAGCCCAACATGGCTCCCCTAGAAGTCCTGTGTACACAGAGCGCCCGATATGTAAAGGGCCGCCCCTACCCTGGACTGTGCCTGATGCCCACAGGGAGTGTCCCATCTTCTGCCTGCAAGACCACAGGGCTCTCAGCCTTGCTGTGGAGGAGCCCAACCCCAGCCGTCTCCCAAGCAGGGTGGCTAAGGAGGGAGTTGCCTCAACAGGCCCTGGGAGGCACCCAGGGAGAGGAGCTGGAGCCCCCTCATCATTGTAGACTGGCTTTATTCTACCCTCCATTCCCTGGGCAGTCGTTAGCAAAGAGCCCCGGCCGTGCACCCAACTTCTGATGTGGCAGTCAGACCTGGCAGGGACACAAGCCTTCCATCAATGGATGGCAGCTTCACCCCAGGGCAAGCCCAGGAGGCCCCAAGCAGCTTATCACTAGAGCACGAGGTCTCCAGATGCCAGGGTGCCCACCCGGCCTGTGCTTCCTGCTGTGAGGCTGTCACGCCTGAGCCAACCGCTCACAGAGACATCGAGGGAGGAAACTCATACAGATGGGAGAGATCGGACAACACGCAGTTCAAAGGACGCCCCAGGCAGTAAGAAACAAAGCAGCCCAGGCCTGGCCTGCCCTGGATGTGTGCCGCAAAGAGAGCAGCTCCTGTCCCTACGATGTCTTTGTTTCACTATGGACACATGGTCGGCCCCCGTGGCACCTAGGGCAGCACAGGTGCAATGAAGACAGCCAGAGGGGCTGGAGGTGTCAGCCACGCTCACACAGGCCACACCTGGTCCCGCTCAGATCCTCTGACCCCTTGCGTCTGCATTTCCCAAGTGCTCCCTGGCTCTGAGAGGCTCACAGCATCAAGTCTGGGCTCTGTCCTTCCTCCACCAGGCCCACCCTGGGTCCCCGTGCTGACGTCCCTCTACCTGAGAGGGACGTTCTTTTTTACTCTGCCCAGTCAATCTCTACTTTTCTTTCTTAATGTTCCAGCTGGCGTCACCTCCTTGTAAACCGTTCTCTAACACCCAAGCTAAGCAAGGTCTTCCTTCCTGGCACACACAGCAGGTCTGTGTTGATTTTACACTAGGACACTTCACATTGTATTAGTTAGATGGTTACAAGGGCCTGTTACAAGGCCCTTGATTCCAACCCAGACCCCTCCCTTTATTCCTGGTAAGTGCCTGGAAGTGAGGCCCACAGTCAGGGTGGCTCGTGTGTGCGTGACTGCAGGAGTAAAAGAGAGAAATAAGACATCTGCCCAGTTATTGGATCCATCATGGGGACGTTTTGCATCCTGGAAGCCATTTGTGGGGATTGCTGGGCTGGGTGTTCATGGTAACTGCAGAATTTCCAGTCACCATGGAAACTTCTAGAAACACTGAGTGAGTCCTGGTTGGATCCCAGAGCAGGGAGGATGTCTGCCTCAGCTTGAGGAGCACTGAGGAAGTTCTGTTTTGTCCTCTCTGGTGGTGACCCTGCGAAGCATCCACCACTTGTGTGCCACAGGAAGGCAGGTGGCTGGGCAGTCCTCAGCTTCCCTCCACAACCCAGTGACCATGGGTTGAAGCAGTGCTGAGGGCCCCGGGCCCAGGGACAGGCAGTTCTGTGGCTCACACCCTCATCCGCTGACTCCACTGGGAGAGACAACTTGACGGTCCCACCCTTTTTCTGGTCCACGTGAATTTGTGAGCCCTGACCTAGTTTCAGAATCAGTTAAAGGCCTATGAGCAAGGAGAAAAACAAGAGATGAGATGGTTACAAGTACACAGAGAAGCCAAAAGAGATCTGAGGACATTTTGAGAAGGAGAAACAGAGCTGAACGCAGACACTGGGCCTGGGATCAGCTCTATTCACAAGGTCACTCAGGGGCACAGGAGCAGGGGTTCGTGCTGGGTGACTGACCCCAGACCAGTCCCTTGACCACCCTGAGACTTAGTCTCTTTTCCCATAAGAAGGGCTACTATTTCACCTAATTATAATACAAATCCTTGCCCAGATTTTTTCCGGGATTGTGAAAGGAGATGATCGATGAGAAACGGGATGCTTTTCTAAACAAAGGAGAGCTCATAAAGTCGCAAAAGATAGTCACTTTTAATAAGAAAAGGCTAGATTATAAAATTGTGAGGTTTGGCCTAAATGTTGAATTCTAAAACTCTCTTTCTAAAATTTCCCTTTAAAGCAGATAGAAGCACAGTTTATTTAAGCAAGGGAATGACAAAAAAAAAAAATATGGAGAAATCCTGTCTGCCTGCTCATCCCTGCCTGTCCCCTAGAGAACCACAGGCATCCTGACAGTTTTGAAATTAAACGTGGACTGTTTCTGCACTCATCCCTGTTCAGCAAATTCAACTTGGAAACAGATTTCATTCAGACAGTGATTGTTAATGTGCTCATATGATTTAGGGGCTAATGCTTTCCTTTGTGGCATAACTGGAAGAACCATTAAAGGAAAAAGTATTCGGTGATACTTGTTAAAGCACGGCAACGCCGACTGCACTCAGGCTCCTCTCAACAGGTATCCGGACAATGGGATTTTGCAGTGGGGAAGAGAAATTGACCTCAACTCCCAATACAGCACTGGCAAGTGAGGTCTGACAGCCACAGAGGAGGGTGAGGATCAGTGGGTGGAAAATTCCTCGGAGGAAGTCAGGGGTCAGCAAGGCTCAGGGACAGTCTGGATAAAATTATCTCATAGGATTCTTGCTGAAGACAGGCCAGGGTGATCAGATGTCACCTGGTGGATGGTGGAGGATAAGGAACCTGATCAGATGTTGAGTAGCAGGTTCTGGCTAAATGGGCTGAGCAGTGTTCTTGCTGACACTGAATTTTACAAGGATATGCACAGATGGGTCCGGGAGAAGGTTCTGGAGCCTGACTAAAGCTCGATCAAGCAGAGAGTCTTCGTCAGAATGTGCCAGTGTGCAATACCCTGAGCTCGCCTGGGTTCAGCCAGGATAAGAGAAGCCCTTCTATTTCCAGGCAATAGGGCAGCTGCTGTGAGTGTGGCATTGACAAGCAGATTCCACTGTGATATTTTTAGAAAAAGAATTGTGGAAAAGGTTGACAAGTCCTAGGACTCTCTGATTACCTTTATTCATATAGACAGGAACCTTGCAACCAATCTTTGCCAGGCCCCCATGTACCCGGGCTACCCTGCCAGTTTCCTGGAGTCGGCTCCCCAAATTGGCCATCCCTTGGTTTGGCTACAAGGTGTCAGTTCATGTCCCTTTTTCCTGTGTTGTGGGGGAGGAAGGATCCCTCTTTTCAGGGGACATTTCTTTATTATTATTATTATTGTATCTCTGTTGTGGTACCAGTACCATGCTGTTTTGGTTACTGTGCCTTGTAGTATAGTTTGAAGTCAGGTAGCATGATGCCTCCAGCTTTGTTCTTTTGACTTAGGATTGTCTTGGCAATGCAGGGTCTTTTTTGGTTCCATATGAACTTTAAAGCAGTTTTTTCCAATTCTGTGAAGAAAGTCATTGGTAGCTTAATGGGGATGGCATTGAATCTATAAATTACTTTGGGCAGAATGGCCATTTTCACAATATTGATTCTTCCTATCCATGAGCATGGTATGCTCTTCCATTTGTTTGTGTCCTCTTTTATTTCACTGAGCAGTGGTTTGTAGTTCTCCTTGAAGAGGTCCTTTACATCCCTTCTAAGTTGGATTCCTAGGTATTTTATTCTCTTTGAAGCTACTGTTAATAGGAGTTCATTAATGATTTGGCTGTCTGTCTGTTATTGGTGTATAAGAAAGCTTGTGATTTTTGCACATTGATTTTGTATCCTGAGACTTTGCTGAAGTTGCTTATCAGCTTAAGGAGATTTTCGGCTGAGACAGTGGGGTTTTCTCAATATACACTCATGTCATCTGCAAACAGGGACAAGTTGACTTCTCATTTCCTAATTGAATACCATTTATTTCTTTCTCTTGCCTGATTGCCCCGACCAGAACTTCCAACACTATGTTGAATAGGAGTGGTGAGAGAGGGCATCCCTGTCTTGTGCCAGTTTTCAAAGGGAATGCTTCCAGTTTTTGCCCGTTCAGTATGATATTGGCTGTGGGTTTGTCATAAATAACTCTTATTATTTTGAGATACATTCCATTAATATCGAATTTATTGAGAGTTCTTAGCATGAAGGGCTGTTGAATTTTATCAAAGGCCTTTTCTGCATCTATTGAGATAATCATGTGGTTTTTGTCTTTGGTTCTGTTTATATGCTGGATTCCTTTTATTGATTTGCATACGTTGAACCAGTCTTGCATCCCAGGGATGAAGCTGACTTGATCATGGTGGATAAGCTTTTTGATGTGCTGCTGGATTCGGTTTGCCAGTATTTTATTGAGGATTTTTGCATCAATGTTCATCAGGGATATTGGTCTAAAATTCTCTTTTTTTGTTGTTGTATCTCTGTCAGGCTTTGGTATCAGGATGATGTTGGCCTCGTAAAATGAGTTAGGGAGGATACCCTCTTTTCTATTGAATGGAATAGTTTCAGAAGGAATGGTACCAACTCCTCCTTGTACCTCTGGTAGAATTTGGCTGTGAATCCGTCTGGTCCTGGACTTTTTTTGGTTGGTAGGCTATTAATTATTGCCTCAATTTCAGAACCTGCTATTGGTCTATTCAAGGATTCAACTTCGTCCTGGTTTAGTCTTGGGAGAGTGTAAGTGTCCAGAAAATTATCCATTTCTTCTAGGTTTTCCAGTTTATTTGCATAGAGGTGTTTATCGTATTCTCTGATGGTAGTTTGTATTTCTGTGGGGTTGGTGGTGATAACCCCTTTATCATTTTTTATTGCATCTTTTGATTCTTCTCTCTTTTCTTCTTTATTAGTCTTGCTAGCAGTCTATCAATTTTGTTGATTCCTTCAAAAAACCAGCTCCTAGATTCATTGATTTTTTGGAGGGTGTTTTGAGTCTCTATCTCATTCAGTTCTGCTCTGATCTTAGTTATTTCTTGCCTTCTGCTAGCTTTTGAATGTGTTTGCTCTTGCTTCTCTAGTTGTTTTAATTGTGATGTTAGAGTGTCAATTTTAGATCTTTCCTGCTTTCTCTTGTAGGCATTTAGTGCTATAAATTTCCCTCTACACACTGCTTTAAAAGCATCCCAGAGATTCTGGTATGTGGTATCTTTGTTCTCATTGGTTTCAAAGAACATCTTTATTTCTGCCTTCATTTCATTATGTACCCAGTAGTCATTCAGGAGCAGGTTGTTCAGTTTCCATGTAGTTGAGTGGTTTTGATTGAGTTTCTTAGTCCTGAGTTCCAGTTTGATTGCACTGTGGTCTGAGAGATAGTTTGTTATAATTTCTGTTCTTGTACATTTGCTGAGGAGTGCTTTACTTCCAACTATGTGGTCAATTTTGGAATAAGTGCAATGTGGTGCTGAGAAGAATGTATATTCTGTTGATTTGGGGTGGAGAGTTCTGTACATGTCTATTAGGTCTGCTTGGTGCAGAGTTGAGTTCAATTCCTGGATATCCTTGTCAACTTTCTGTCTCATTGATCTGTCTAATGTTGACAGTGGTGTGTTAAAGTCTCCCATTATTATTGTATGGGAGTCTAAGTCTCTTTGTAAGTCTCTAAGGACTGGCTTTATGAATCTGAGTGCTCCTGTATTGGGTGCATATATATTTAAGATAGTTAGCTCTTCCTGATGAATTGATCCCTTTACCATTATGTAATGGCTTTCTTTGTCTCTTTTGATCTTTGATGGTTTAAAATCTGTTTTATCAGAGACTAGGATTGCAACCCCTGCTTTTTTTTGTTTTCCATTTGCTTGGTAGATCTTCCTCTATCCCTTTATTTTGAGCCTATGTGTGTCTCTGCATGTGAGACAGGTCTCCTGAATACAGCAAACTGATGGGTCTTGACTCTTTATCCAATTTGCCAGTCTGTGTCTTTTAATTGGACCATTTAGTCCATTTACATTTAAGGTTAATATTGTTATGTGTGAACTTGATCCTGTCATTATGATATTAGCTGGTTATTTTGCTCGCTAGTTGATGCAGTTTCTTCCTAGCATTGATGGGATTTACATTTTGACATGTTTTTGCAATGGCTGGTACTGGTTGTTCCTTTCCATGTTTAGTGCTTCCTTCAGGATCACTTGTACAGCAGGCCTGGTGGTGACAAATTCTCTAAGAGTTTGCTTGTCTGTAAAGGATTTTATTTCTCCTTCACTTATGAAACTTAGTTTGGCTGGATATGAAATTCTGGGTTGAAAATTCTTTTCTTTAAGAATGTTGAATATTGGTCCCTACTCTCTTCTTGCTTGGTGAGTTTCTGCCGAGAGATCTGCTGTTAGTCTGATGGGCTTCCCTTTGTGTGTAACCCGACCTTTCTCTCTGGCTGCCCTTAACATTTCTTCCTTCATTTCAACTTTGTTGAATCTGGCAATTATGTGCCTTGGATTGCTCTTCTCAAGGATTATCTTTGTGGCATTCTCTGTATTTCCTGGATTTGAATGTTGGCCTGCCTTACTAGGTTGGGGAAGTTCTCCTGGATGATATCCTGCAGAATGTTTTCCAACTTGGTTCCATTTTCCCCGTCACTTTCAGGCACACCAATTAGACATAGATTTGGTCTTTTCACATAATCCCATATTTCTTGGAGGCTTTCTTCATTTCTTTTTACTCTTTTTTCTCTACACTTCTCTTCTCACTTCATTTCATTCGTTTGATCTTCAATCGCTGATACTCTTTCTTCCAGTTGATTGAGTCGGTTACTGAAGCTTGTGCATTTGTCACATAGTTCTCATGTTATGGTTTTCATCTCTATCAGTTCTTTTAAGGTCTTCTCTGCATTGATTATTCTAGTTATCCATTCATCCATTCTTTTTTCAAGGTTTTCAGTTTCTTTGCACTGGTTACGTAGTTCCTCCTTTAGCTCTGAGAAGTTTGATCGACTGAAGCCTTCTTCTCTCAACCTGTCAAAGTCATTCTCCGTCCAGCTTTGCTCCATTGCTGGTGATGAACTGCGTTCCTTCGGAGGGGGAGATGCACTCTGATTTTTTGAATTTCCAGCTTTTCTGCACTGCTTTTTCCTCATCTTTGTGGTTTTATCTGCCTTTGGTCTTTGATGGTGGTGACGTACTGATGGGGTTTTGGTGTGGGTGTCCCTTCTGTTTGTTAGTTTTCCTTCTAACACTCAGGACCCTCAGCTGTAGGTCTGTTGGAGATTGCTTGAGGTCCACTCCAGACCCTGTTTGCCTGGGTATCAGCAGCTGAGTTTGCAGAAGATAGAATATTGCTGAACAGTGAGTGTTGCTGTCTGATTCTTGCTCTGGAAGCTTCGTCTCAGGGGTGTACCCCACCATGTGAGGTGTGAGGTGTCGGTCTGCACCTAGTGGGGGATGTCTCCCAGTTAGGCTACTCAGGGATCAGGGACCCACTTGAGCAGGCAGTCTGTCTGTTCTCAGATCTCAACCTCCATGCTGGGAGATCCACTGCTCTCTTCAAAGCTGTCAGGCAGGGGCATTTATCTCTGCTAAGGTTCCTGCTGTTTTTTGTTTAGCTATGCACTGTCCCAGAGGAGGAGTCTACAAAGGCAGGCAGGCCTCCTTGAGCTGTGGTGGGCTCCACCCAATTTGAGCTTCCTGGCAGCTTTATTTACTTACTTAAGCCTCAGCAATGGCAGGCGACCCTCCCCCAGCCTCGCTGCTGCCTTGCAGTTAGATCTCAGACTGCTGTGCTAGCAATGAGGGAGGCTCCGTGGGCATGGGACCCTCTGGACCAGGTGTGGGATATAATCTCCTGGTGTGCCGTTTGCTAAGACCCTTGGTAAAGCGCAGTATTAGGGTGGGAGTTACCTGATTTTCCAGGGGTTGTGGGTCTCAGTTTCCTTTGCCTAGGAAAAGGAATTCCCTTCCCCCTTGTGCTTCCCAGGCGAGGCGATGCCTCGCCCTGCTTCAGCTCTCGCTGGTTGGACTGCACCCGTAGACCAGTGCCAACTGTCTGACATACCCCAGTGAGATGAACCCAGTACCTCAATTGAAAATCCAGAAATCACCCATCTTCTGTGTCACTCATGCTGGGAGCTGGAGGCTGGAGCTGTTCCTTTTCAGCCATCTTGGGTGCGCCCCAAATGTTCTTAATGTTTAAGGAGCTACTAAAAACAAAAGAAAAAGATTCATGGGCTGCAGATATAAATAGCACAATTCACAGATAAAATAAATTCAAATGGCTCTTCAATCTCCCTTATAATGAGAGAAATGAAAATTAAAACTGTACTGAGATGAGCAAAATTTCCAAAGTTTGACAATATATTGTCTTGACAACATATTCATCTTGAAGAATGAAAGCCTCTCATGTATTCCTTGTATTATTGATTGAACGTTTGTGTCTCTGCCTCCCACATTTATATGTTGAAGCCCTAACTCTCAGTGTGATGGTATTAGGAGGTGGGGCCTTTGGGAGGTAATTAGCAAAGCCCACATGATGAAATTAGTGCCCTTATAAGAGGAGACATTGGAGAGCTTGCTTTCTCTTCCTCTGTCTGCCATGCGAGGACACAGCAAGAAGGTAGCCATCTACATGCCAGAAAGAAAGTCTTCACCAGGAACCAAGTCTGCTTGATCTGGGACTTCCTAGCCTCCAGAAGGGTGATAAATAAATGTCTGCTGTTTAAGCGACCCAGACCATGGGTGAACAGACCAAGCAGGCTGCACAAGCCCACAAAATTAGAAATTCTAACAGCATGTGATATAACAGATGAAAATCTAAAATTTCAATACCTTGACACAAAGTCCATTTATGGTTCCCACGAAGTCCAAAATGTGTGTCCATGCTGGACAGCCAGCTTACATCTCCAAGCGACCATCAAGGACCCAGGAAACTTTGATTTTGTGCCCAACTTCCCTCCCGTACTCAACACCTGGTATCCAGGGATGCTGCCTCAGCCTGCAGCAGCCAGCAGGGGAAGGGTACGGACACAGGAGGCTTATGTGTCAACCCAGAAGAGGTCCTTGGACAGCACTGGCCAGACCTGCCTCTTGACCATTCAGGACTGCAAGGGGGCTGGAAACACAGTTGAGCTGTGTGCTCAGGAAGAAGAGAGACGGGGTTTGAGGATCTGCAGAAACTGGGAGAAGGCTGTGGATTTGGTAATGAGGATGTCACTGGTGATTCTTGGTTCTGTGCACCCCATACTCAGCCTTTCCTCAAACATAGCACAGTCATCGCCACTCCCAAACCCTGGCGCGGCACTCCATGTCCAGTCTAAATGCTGTATTCTGAGGGGCCCAGGCCCTGATGTGTTGCACACAAGGGTTAGGCACACAGGGCCAGCCAGCAGTTAGGGTTTGCCCCAGAGTACGCGGGTGCAGCCAGCGGAGGAAGTGGTGGAACAAAGAAAGACCCCATCAGGAAGAGAGGCCAGGGCAGAGCAGGAGGCACTCAAGGCAGCTGTCCAGAGTGGCCCCAGCAGAGCCTCATCTGGGGGTGGCGTCAGTTGCCATTGCTGAGCGCTTGCTGTGGGCCAAGCTCTGGGCTAGAGGCATGCATTTAAACCGGGCCACATTTGCCTTTTGGGAACTTCTTGGATAAAACATCCTCCACAGGAAGGTCCGGCCTGGACCCTGTTCACAACCCACAGTGGGGCGCTGGTTACCTAAAGACCAGGACCCAGAGTGGGTCCAGAGAACACAGGCCCAGCTCCCTCATTTCCCAAGTGAGGAGCTGAGCAGAGGTTGTGCAAGGAAGGCTGGGGCAGGGCCAGACCCAGGGTCCGCCATTCCATACCAGCAACACACAATAATCTGGGACAGTCCACACTGAGAGGAAGCTGGGGTTACAGACCAGGGAGGATATCAAAAGAGCTCCTACAGTCTCCACCAAGCTGTGCGGGCATCTGGAAAGAATTGCAGTCTCAGCAGGAAACTGTTTAGAGCAACATTTCCCATAACATCTCTCTTTCTAAATAGCACATCATGGCAGTTCCGAGTTTGATTTCAAGGTCTGAAATTTGTTGAAATTCACATTGACTTCGGAAAAAGGAAAAAATATTGTGGAAGGGAGAAAACTGTGCAGAGAGGTGCAAGCTGCCTCCAGACTGTCCAAACAGCAAGCGCAGGGGACATGTCCAGTCTTCCCGGGAAAGGCAGCAGGGGTAGGTCAGGGTTCATGAAGGGGCCTCTATGCAAGCCCAGCCCTCCCCAAAGGGCCCACATGTGTACATAAACACCATGCACTGGGTCTTCGCACCTTTGGGTAAGGGGAGGTGGCTCATATTCCCTTTTCCCATCCCGGGAAAAGCAGAGGGAGTTGCAGCTCTGTAGTCAGAGAAGCCTCCAGCCTTAAGGCTTGGACGTCACCAAAAGAAAACTCTATGGAGGTTCAGAAGACAGTGTTAAGTGGGTTTTTACTTTTCCTAATGAGCCACCTGGCAATGGTAGAGCACACAGGCTCACTTCTGTTTTCCCCTCCTTGTTTGTGTCCTGAGGTCGCGTATGTCCATAAGAGGGAAACCCCACTGAGTTTCTCTCTCCTTTTTCAGAAACCAGTGCTACCTCATCCTCCCCTGTAATTGACACCTTCAGGAAGATCATCTACAGGAGAGAAAGAAGCCAGTCCCTGTCCACTAGTGACTCTCCTTTTGAGATTTGTGAAATGGTTTAAAGCTTCCAGGATTTGCCAGGCATTGTGGCTCATTACTGTAATCCCAGCACTTTGGGAGGCTGAGGCAGATGACCTGAGGTCAGGACTTTGAGACCAGCCTGGTCAACATGGTGAAACCCTGTCTCTACTAAAAGTACTAAATTAGCCAGGCATGGTTGTGGGTGCCTGTAATCCCAACTACTCAGGAGGCTGAGGCAGGAGAATCACTTGAACCTGAAAGGTAGAAGTTGCAGTGAACTGAGATCACACCATTGCACTCTAGCCTGGGCAAAAAGAGTGAAACTTCATCTCAAAAAAAAAAAAAAAAAAAAAAAGGCTCCCAGGGTTTCTGTCTCTAATCTCAATTTTCCCAAGGACTAGCCACAGCTGGGGGGAGAATCATGCTGCGTTTCACTCTCCCCCAGTGAAAATCTCGGCACGCGCAAAGGGAAGGACTCTTCCCTCACTCCACCTTAGAGAGTGAGGAGTGGCAGAGTGTGAATAAGAGTGGCAGCCCCCAACCTCACAGCACACATCTTTCTTTCTCCTCTGTGCACCTCTGCATTGGGGTGCGTACTTCAGTGTTCTTCAATATGCTTCTTCAGATGTTGAGATTTCCACCCTTCCACCTACATGCCCATACACATGTGCACATGTGCACACACACAGAGAGACACACACAGACACACACACACATACACACACAGACACAGACACACACACATACACAGACACAGACACACACACATACACACGGACACAGACACACACAGACACACACATGGTGGGCACTCATTGCTCCTCCCATGTTGCTTCCAGGAGTCATGTATTCATCTTGGACAAGTGTCTGGGTCCCAGGCTTTGGCCCTAAGATCTGCTGGAGAAAATACATCAATTTTGTGCTGATGTGGGGATGGATACTGCCCGAGGCTCTGGGTCCCAGGACCACACTCCCCGATTTCTGTGTCTCGTCTCTTGGGAGGGCATGCAAACACCTCTTCGGCCCTGGTTGGGGCACCTCTACATTCTCCAGGCCCTGTGCTGCCATCAGCGGCCCATGGTGGGCTTGGCCCTCTCTCCGCCAGTCCTCTCAAAGGTAAGATGTGGTTGTATTAGTTGCCCTCACACCTCTGGCTGTGGTCTCCAGTTGCACCCAACAGCCTAGTCAGGATTCTGATGGGGCTACTGTATCTCCCCTGGCAAAGGAGCGCAGCTCATCGCCAGCAACGGATCAAAGCTGGACGGAGAATGACTTTGATGAGATGAGAGAAGAAGGCTTCAGCCCATCAAATTTCTCAGAGCTAAAGGAGGAATTACGTACCCAGTGTAAAGAAACTAAAAATCTTGAAAAAAAAGTGGAAGAATTGATGGCTAGAGTAATTAATACAGAGAAGGTCATAAACGAAATGAAAGAGATGAAAACCATGACACGAGAAATACGTGACAAATGCACAAGTTTCAGTAACCGACTCGATCAACTGGAAGAAAGAGTATCAGCGATTGAGGATCAAATGAATGAAATGAAGCGAGAAGAGAAACCAAAAGAAAAAAGAAGAAAAAGAAATGAACAAAGCCTGCAAGAAGTATGGGATTATGTAAAAAGACCAAATCTACGTCTGATTGGGGTGCCTGAAAGTGAGGGGGAAAATGGAACCAAGTTGGAAAACACTTTTCAGGATATCATCCAGGAGAACTTCCCCAACCTAGTAGGGCAGGCCAACATTCAAATCCAGGAAATACAGAGAACGCGACAAAGATACTCCTCGAGAAGAGCAACTCCAAGACACATAATTGCCAGATTCACCAAAGTTGAAATGAAGGAAAAAATCTTAAGGGCAGCCAGAGAGAAAGGTCGGGTTACCCACAAAGGGAAGCCCATCAGACTAACAGCAGATCTCTCAGCAGAAACTCTACAAGCCAGAAGAGAGTGGGGGCCAATATTCAACATTCTTAAAGAAAAGAATTTTCAACCCAGAATTTCATATCCAGACAAACTAAGTTTCATAAGTGAAGGAGAAATAAAATCCTTTACAGATAAGCAAATGCTTAGAGATTTTGTCACCACTAGGCCTGCCTTACAAGAGACCCTGAAGGAAGCACTAAACATGGAAAGGAACAACCAGTACCAGCCATTGCAAAAACATGCCAAAATGTAAAGACCATCGAGGCTAGGAAGAAACTGCATCAACTAACGAGCAAAATAACCAGTTAACATCATAATGGCAGGATCAAGTTCACACATAACAATATTAACCTTAAATGTAAATGGACTAAATGGTCCAATTAAAAGACACAGACTGGCAAACTGGATAAAGAGTCAAGACCCATCAGTCTGCTGTATTCAGGAGACCCATCTCACATGCAGAGACATACATAGGCTCAAAATAAAGGGATGGAGGAAGATTTACCAAGCAAATGAAGAACAAAAAAAAGCGGGGGTTGCAATACTAGTCTCTGATAAAACAGACTTTAAACCATCAAAGATCAAAAGAGACAAAGAAGGCCATTACATAATGGTAAAGGGATCAATTCAACAGGAAGAGCTAACTATCCTAAATATATATGCACCCAATACAGGAGCACCCAGATTCATCAAGCAAGTCCTTAGAGACTTACAAAGAGACTTAGACTCCCATACAATAATAATGGGAGACTTCAACACTCCACTGTCAACATTAGACAGATCAACAAGACAGAAAGTTAACAAGGATATCCAGGAATTGAACTCATCTCTGCAGCAAGCAGACCTAATAGACATCTATAGAACTCTCCACCCCAAATCAACAGAATATACATTCTTCTCAGCACCACATCGTACTTACTCCAAAATTGACCACGTAATTGGAAGTAAAGCACTCCTCAGCAAATGCACAAGAACAGAAATTATAACAAACTGTCTCTCAGACCACAGTGCAATCAAACTGGAACTCAGGACTAAGAAACTCAATCAAAACCGCTCAACTACATGGAAACTGAACAACCTGCTCCTGAATGACTACTGGGTACATAACGAAATGAAGGCAGAAATAAAGATGTTCTTTGAAACCAATGAGAACAAAGATACCACATACCAGAATCTCTGGGATGCTTTTAAAGCAGTGTGTAGAGGGAAATTTATAGCACTAAATGCCCACAAGAGAAAGCAGGAAAGATCTAAAATTGACACTCTAACATTGCAATTAAAAGAACTAGAGAAGCAAGAGCAAACACATTCAAAAGCTAGCAAAAGGCAAGAAATAACTAAGATCAGAGCAGAACTGAAGGAGATAGAGACACAAAAAACCCTCCAAAAAATCAATGAACCTAGGAGCTGGTTTTTTGAAGGAATCAACAAAATTGATAGACTGCTAGCAAGACTAATAAAGAAGAAAAGAGAGAAGAATCAAAAGATGCAATAAAAAATGATAAAGGGGTTATCACCACCAACCCCACAGAAATACAAACTACCATCAGAGAATACGATAAACACCTCTATGCAAATAAACTGGAAAACCTAGAAGAAATGGATAATTTCCTGGACACTTACACTCTCCCAAGACTAAACCAGGACGAAGTTGAATCTTTGAATAGACCAATAGCAGGTTCTGAAATTGAGGCAATAATTAATAGCCTACCAACCAAAAAAAGTCCAGGACCAGATGGATTCACAGCTGAATTCTACCAGAGGTACAAGGAGGAGTTGGTACCATTCCTTCTGAAACTATTCCAATCAATAGAAAAAGAGGGAATCCTCCCTAACTCATTTTATGAGGCCAACATCATCCTGATACCAAAGCCTGGCAGAGACACAACTAAAAAAGAGAATTTTAGACCAATATCCCTGATGAACATCGATGCAAAAATCCTCAATAAAATACTGGCAAACCGGATTCAGCAACACATCAAAAAGCTTATCCACCATGATCAAGTGGGCTTCATCCCTGGGATGCAAGGCTGGTTCAACATTCGCAAATCAATAAACATAATCCAGCATATAAACAGAAGCAAAGACAAGAACCACATGATTATCTCAATAGATGCAGAAAAGGCTTTTGACAAAATTCAACAGCCCTTCCTGCTAAAAACGCTCAATAAATTCGGTATTGATGGAACGTACCTCAAAATAATAAGAGCTATTTATGACAAACCCACAGCCAGTATCATACTGAATGGGCAAAATCTGGAAAAATTCCCTTTGAAAACTGGCACAAGACAGGGATGCCCTCTCTCACCACTCCTATTCAACATAGTGTTGGAAGTTCTGGCTAGGGCAATCAGGCAAGAGAAAGAAATCAAGGGTATTCAGTTAGGAAAAGAAGAAGTCAAATTGTCCCTGTTTGCAGATGACATGATTGTATATTTAGAAAACCCCATTGTCTCAGCCCAAAATCTCCTTAAGCTGATAAGCAACTTCAGCAAAGTCTCAGGATACAAAATTAATGTGCAAAAATCACAAGCATTCTTATACACCAGTAACAGACAAACAGAGAGCCAAATCAGGAATGAACTTCCATTCACAATTGCTTCAAAGAGAATAAAATACCTAGGAATCCAACTTACAAGGGATGTAAAGGACCTCTTCAAGGAGAACTACAAACCACTGCTCAGTGAAATAAAAGAGGACACAAACAAATGGAAGAGCATACCATGCTCATGGATAGGAAGAATCAATATCGTGAAAATGGCCATACTGCCCAAGGTAATTTATAGATTCAATGCCATCCCCATCAAGCTACCAATGAGTTTCTTCACAGAATTGGAAAAAACTGCTTTAAAGTTCATATGGAACCAAAAAAGAGCCCGCATCTCCAAGACAATCCTAAGTCAAAAGAACAAAGCTGGAGGCATCATGCTACCTGACTTCAAACTATACTACAAGGCACAGTAACCAAAACAGCATGGTACTGGTACCAAAACAGAGATATAGACCAATGGAACAGAACATAGTCCTCAGAAATAATACCACACATCTACAGCCATCTGATCTTTGACAAACCTGACAAAAACAAGAAATGGGGAAAGGATTCCCTATTTAATAAATGATGCTGGGAAAATTGGCTAGCCATAAGTAGAAAGCTGAAACTGGATCCTTTCCTTACTCCTTATACGAAAATTAATTCAAGATGGATTAGAGACTTAAATGTTAGACCTAATACCATAAAAATCCTAGAGGAAAACCTAGGTAGTACCATTCAGGACATAGGCATGGGCAAAGACTTCATGTCTAAAACACCAAAAGCAATGGCAGCAAAAGCCAAAATTGACAAATGGGATCTAATTAAACTAAAGAGCTTCTGCACAGCAAAAGAAACTATCATCAGAGTGAACAGGCAACCTACAGAATGGGAGAAAATTTTTGCAATCTACTCATCTGACAAAGGGCTAATATCCAGAACCTACAAAGAACTCAAACAAATTTACAAGAAAAAAACAAACAACCCCATCAAAAAGTGGGCAAAGGATATGAACAGACATTTCTCAAAAGAAGACATTCATACAGCCAACAGACACATGAAAAAATGCTCATCATCACTGGCCATCAGAGAAATGCAGATCAAAACCACAATGAGATACCATCTCACACCAGTTAGAATGGCGATCATTAAAAAGTCAGGAAACAACAGGTGCTGGAGAGGATGTGGAGAAATAGGAACGCTTTTACACTGTTGGTGGGATTGTAAACTAGTTCAACCATTATGGAAAACAGTATGGCGATTCCTCAAGGATCTAGAACTAGAAGTACCATATGACCCAGCCATCCCATTACTGGGTATATACCCAAAGGATTATAAATTATGCTGCTATAAAGACTCATGCACACGTATGTTTATTGCAGCACTATTCACAATAGCAAAGACTTGGAATCAACCCAAATGTCCGTCAGTGACAGATTGGATTAAGAAAATGTGGCACATATACACCATGGAATACTATGCAGCCATAAAAAAGGATGAGTTTGTGTCCTTTGTAGGGACATGGATGCAGCTGGAAACCATCATTCTTAGCAATCTATCACAAGAACAGAAAACCAAACACCGCATGTTCTCACTCATAGGTGGGAACTGAACAATGAGATCACTTGGACTCAGGAAGGGGAACATCACACACCGGGGCCTATCATGGGGAGGGGGGAGGGGGGAGGGATTGCATTGGGAGTTATACCTGATGTAAATGACAAGTTGATGGGTGCAGCACACCAACATGGCACAAGTATACATATGTAACAAACCTGCACGTTATGCACATGTACCCTACAACTTAAAGTATAATAATAATAAATAAATTAAAAAAAAAAAAAAAAGAAAATTGGAAATCCATGTGATGTTAAACTTTCATTCTTTATATGGAAACACTGTATTGCCAAAATACTTACAGGTCCATTTCTATCAGGAATTTTGATTCTTATTAAAATTATTAAACTATTCATTTGATAAAAAAAAAAAAAAAAGAAAAAAGAAAATTATGGCTTTTATGGTGTTCCCCTAAGCTATGTCTAGCTGGTACTCCTAAATTTTGTAGTCACATTCAGGTCAGGCCCCCACTGCTGCCACTGAACCCCAAGATCAAGGTGGTGACTTAAATCAGAAAAGTAGTTGCAACCATCCTCTGCTTTATGCTGTTTCTTTTTTCTGATTCTCAGTAGCCTTGGCTTTCTCCTCTAGTTATAAATTAACCAAAATAAAAAGAGAAACCCAAGCATCCCCAGGGAGCTCCAGCCACCCAGAATTTGCTTGTGGGAACTGGCTGAAAGCATTTTCCACCAACACTGTGTGATTCTTGTCTCCCTCTTATCTCGTTATTTCCTCTCCACTGATTTAGGTAAAGATGTCTTTAATCTCCTCATAAAATTGAATTTTTTTCATTCTCATTTTCTTATTCTCTCTTAGACTCAGGTCAAAATGTTAGCACATGTTTTCTTATCACATCACATTCTACCCCATCAAAGACTTAAAGGAAAGCCCTCGGTTAGTCAAGGCCTCTGTGGTCTCTTGCCTCACACAACCCTGTAGGGCCTCCACGTGGTTCACATCCCATGTTCCTGTCCAGGGCCCCTGTTCTTGCACATTTTCCTAGTGTGTCCTATCCGTGGTTGAGTCCTTCCTCCCTGGCACCTGTTCTCAGTTTCCCTCCCTGGGACCAGCACCTGCTCCTGTGCTTTTCATGGACTGCCCGTCTTAGGCCCGTGTGTGGTGTGTGGTAGGGTGGCGGCACAAGATCTCATGTCAGCTGGGGCTCTCTCATCAACCTCCTCTGTTATGTTTTTAAAATAAATCTTCCTTTCTTCTAAAGAAACAACCCAACTTTATTACAGCGCAGAGTTGCGTGAGGCCCCTACACTGAATCTCACCTGTCATGGAAACTCCCATGACCCGTTGTGACTCGACCTCTCTGCCCGAACTATGCATTCTCGAAGCAATGCCCTCCACAGGAGAGAGATCCTGGCCTTCTCCACCACAGTTTCCTCCTGCTGGAAGCAGCTGCTCTTGCTGGTACCATTGAGCAATGCTTGGAAGTTCCTCACCTCCACTGAGCTCTAGGGTACACTGAGGAACTGCAGCTTAGCATCCCAGATGACAATCCCCAAAATGTTCTGATTCAGTGCCTGCAAAGTCACTGACAATTAACAGAGATAAAATAGCACTGTTGGACAGTCAGAAATCCAGAAAGCCCCTAAAATGATGTTAAATCGCCCTCTTCCTATCAGATCACAGAGAGTTCTTCCTCAGTGGGCATGAGATTAAGTTTTTCTTTGGTCTCTATTTCTATTTCCCTTCCATTGTAACCCCCAGGATATTTTTACTTATCTGTTTCTGGAGAAGGTTGGACAACCTACTTCTTCCAATTTTCTCCTTGGTGAAACTAGAGGGTAAAGTTTGCTATTCCAGATCCTTTAGAGTAAGTACTGTGTAAAGTGAAGGAATCTTTCTCCTGACAATATTAAAAGCTTTCTCTGTCCTACGTTGGGTATTATTTGCTATGTCTGTGTCTTTTCCCTGCTTTTCTCCCAATGAGTATTAATGGAGAGAGAAAAATCTCACCCTACTCTGAAGTATAGGTTTGAATCCAAGCTCCAACACCTCCTAGGTCTGAGAATTACATAAAATAGAGAATGAGAACATTCCAGGTTTTGGCACTCTGTGGCGCAAATTAGGTCCCATTGACATGGATGCCACACATTCTGAGAGCTCTAAGGCACCACCTGCTCCTGCAGGACCTTCGGCCCTTTAAGGCCTCCCCTCAGGTGTGCATGGAGCGGACCCAGTGCTGGGGTGTTGTGGAACTGCCCATCTCTATCCAGCAGGACACACCTTTAGTCTCTGTGAAGCTGCCTGACTATGACCTCTCTCAGCACCCCGGGAAGACCCTGCCTCTCTCTCCTCTATTCCTAGTATTATCTACAAGAATTCAACAAATGTTTTTGGAGCTTTTGACAACATTGTGCTCATGATGTGTATAATAGGAGGGGCCTGAGACACAAGGAGTGCCTCTGACTCTGTCTGTGTCCCCTCTCAGTGCCCACAGCCTAGGCCCCTGCTGTAATCCTGTCCAGCACTCGCTGTCCCCCCTCCTCTCTGGCCTGCCTTCCCATGGCAGAACCATGTGTGCACGTTTTAAAGTGCTGTTTGCAGAGGTAGTGTCAAAATTCAAGTTTGCCCTCCAAGGCCCGTTCCTTTTTCACTTTGATTCCTTCAGCATGGAGTGAACATCAGACCACTGTGCCCTCCCTGAGGTCGCCTGAGGCTTAGTCCTGGAACCACGAGAGTATTCAAAGTTTGTCCTTTGGCAAAAACTGAAATTTATTTCCAGGTTCAAAATGGCATTTTCCACCCAAATACTATCAGTGCTATGCTCACTAAAAGAAAATAGAATACACAACAGTAACAAAAGATGGTAAGTAAAACAAAAAGCATAGGCAGCCTCCTTTATAAGGAGGTAAAAAATGTTTGGCAAATACAGTCAATTCTTACTTGAAAGGGCAGGGAGGTTATTACCTATGTTTACAAATAATAAAAGGCAGTGCATATGTGGAAAAATGCAAATTTCTACCCATCAGAGGAAGCCTCTGGAACTACCCAAGAGGCACAACCTTGAGTGTCCTCTACTCCATTAGAATGTCATAGGAACATGGCAGGAACAGGAGAAAAGAAGAAAGTTTAAACAACTAGCAATAAATCATGGTGTTTTAGCTCCATGTGTTAGAAGTGCAGCTCCCTGGACCCTCCACGCACAGGCTGAGCCTTCTAGCCCTCCAGTGGGTGAGGTCCGTGTGGAAGAGGAAAGCTAAGAGCAGCTGTCAAAAAAAAAGATCACTAATTTACTTATTTTACATCTTTTTCAATAACAACAAAAATAAGTCTCTTGGCAGAAAAGGAGTGAACAGGGAGGATGAACTCACAACGCAAGGATGTAATGAGCCATGCCTACTCACCAGGCCATCTGTAGGGCTGTGTGCAGAGCAGGGAGGATGGGATACTGAGTGCCAAACTGGTGTTGCGTAGGTTTCATTTTAACATTTGAAAAAAAAGAGCTTCGCTGAAAAATGAAACTAACAACAGATTGTTTTAATTGAGACAAATCTTTTGCCCATTTTTCCTCTGCAACTGTAATGTTTTGTGTGCTTAAATGCTCATGTTTGTTACTCTTCCTGCACTTGAAAAATGATGTTTGGAGAACAATGATGTTCTCAATACTTAATGTAGAATTAATATCAAATTAACTCGAATCATGTTTTCACCAGCTTCATTTTATCTTCCGTAACAATAATTTTTTTCCCTTTGTTGTCTGGTTAATTGAGGATGGATAAAAATTATATGTGTGTCTCACAGGGAATATCAGAACATAGGGGCTGTGAAGAGAACAGGGACAATGTCCTCAGAGGAAGGGAAAATATTGAGAGGATGTCCTCTGAAAAGAAAATAATTGATGGAGTGACCATGAATTAAGTTATATTAACCACCTGCACAAGAGATTGTGCTAGAGGAAGGTTACCAAATGCCATGATGAGAATAGATACTAGCATCCACAATATCTCTCTAAGGAAAGTAAAATGCTTATGAAATAATAAATGTATACTTTACAAGTCATGGTTTGAAAATGCTTTTAGAGATCTTAGCTCATTTAGTCTTCACAACATTCTGAGATGTAGGCAATATTATTTCCTTTTTAAACAGAAAGCAAAGAGTAAGAGGACAATTGTTTCTCCATCAGGCAAACTGGAGCTTGCATACAAATTTAGCCCTTTATTTGTTTAACCACTCTACATCCTTCCAAATGAGAGTTTCAATAAGGACTTCACTGGACTGTTGTGAAATAAGTAAAGCAATTAAAACAATGCCCAGAACCTAATGGACACACACACATGCACACGTGGCTATTGTTATAATAGATATGAAGAAAACTGAAGTCCAGAAGGTTAATTTAACTGGGTCTAGACTACACTGAAAATAAGTTGCCATTGTAAGTAGTGTATTTATTGAGGCTGAAGTCTGAGACTTTCTCAACATGTCAGTCACAGCTTTCAAAAGAGTGGCTATGAAGAGATAGCAATATTACATATGTTTTGGTTGTCCATCCCAAATATAGTAAAAGTATGAAAAGATGCGATGTAGGTGCAAGGCTATTCACTCTAGTACTATTTGTAGCAGAAAAAGAGTGGAATGAACACTCATGGCTGCCATGTAGTTGTTAGAATAAACTTTGATTCAGTTACACAATGGAGTAATCTGAAACAATACCAAGAAATGAGGAATAACTCAACATACTGCTATTGTGTGGTCTCCAGGATACAGTTTGAAATGAACCAAGTGAAATGGGTGCAATGGTGTGGATATGATTGTTTGTCCTCACCAAATGTCATGTAGAAGACTGATTCCCAATGTGGTGGTATTGGGAGATGGGGCCTGGCAGGAAGTGGAGGCATGGAGGCAGAGCCCTCTGAACAGCTTGGTGCCTGTCTTGAGGTACTAAGCAAGTTTTAACTCTTGCGAGACAGGATTTGTTCTCAGGGGAATGGATCAGTTCCTTTGAGAGCCACGACGCCCCTCAGGTTTGGTCTCTTCACATATGCCCACTTCCCCTTTGACCTTCTCTGCCATATTTTGACTCAAACAAAAGCCCTCACCATAAGCCAAGCAAATGTCAGTCCCACACTTTGTAGAGCCTGTAGAACCATGAGCTAAATTATTCTCTTTACTTTATAAATTACCCAGCCTCAGGTATTCCTTTATAGCAATACATACAAAACAGACTAGAACAATGGGCAAGAAGGTATGTATATTATGCTTCTTCTTAACAAAGAACAAGATAAATACACCCACAGATTCTTCTCAACTTGCTATGAAGCTATATTCTCATAAACGCATTGTAAGCTGAAATGCATTTAATACCCTGATAAACCTATTGTAAAGTAAAAAAAAAATAAAAAATCCTAAGTCAAATCATCATAAGTCCAGGTGCCTACTGATTTATGATGGTACTACATCCTGATAAACCCATCATAAAGTCAAAAAACATCTTAAATTGAATCACTGTAAGTCAGGGATGAGACTTCCACTTTGGGGAAGATGGAGGAGATGTACTTTTCTATATTATGTATGCTAATACAAATAAAAGCACTCAACATTATATACAAAACCAACATTCAATGACTCTGAAGGGCAGAGAAAAGGAAGACTAGTAGGAACTTTAGGAACCAAGGATTATGTCATTGTTAGCTCTTCGGATGTTCTTTTTGCCTCATATCTTCCCAATACAGAAATGAAGAAGTCAACTACTTATAAATGCCAATATTCACAGACAAAAAGAACCCAAACCAAAGCCTGTTCTCCTGAGTCTGAGGACCTTGAAAGGAGCAGCCAAGCAAGACAAAAGAACACCCCAGAGAAAACTGTGGTTCCACTCACATTCACACCAGCAAAGTCCAGATAAGGCACCCAGAGTTCCAACCTCACCAGTTTGTAAGGAGGCATCCAACACCCCTATTGGTGTGGTATCAGAGAATGTCCAGTGGGAAGCCAGGACTTTCATCCCTACCAGACAATAAAGAATCCCCTCTCCTCCTGCTTGGTGTCAGTGGAGACCATAAGGGGACCCTGGACTTCCACCACCACTACCTCTTGATAATGAGGCATCCTTCCCCTCCCTAATGGTGTGGCATCAGAGGAGGCCTAGTGGGAAGTCTGGCCTTTTACCACTACTTTGTGGTAATGAGGCTGTACCATCTGTGGTATCAGTGGAGTCCTAGGGGGGATATAACTCCTATTCCTGCCCAGCAATAAAAAGAAGCTTTCCTCCCACCTTGAGTGCCAATGGATGCAAGTGGGGAACCTGGGCTTTGAACTCCATCCGACCATAATGAAACAGTGTCAGGAAAAGGCAGCTGACACAAGAGGCTTCAATAAGCTACAGAGCTGTGAATCATAATCCAAAAAATGAAATGTTCTTAATAAAACAATTACTCGTTATACTAAAAATCAGATTTAAAATCTGATGAAAAATCAATAGATGCCAAAATAAAGACAGTAGAATTATCTGGAAAAGATTTTAAAGCAGTCATCATAAAAATGCTTTAATGAACAATCATGAACAAGTTTGGAACAAATGAAATAAGAGTAAATCTCTGCAAAGAAATAGAAGATATAAAGAAAACCAAATGGAAATGTTCAAACTGAAAAATATAACCCCAATTTTTAAAAAGTCCTCAATGAATGCACTGAACAGCAGAGATGAGAGTCACGGTGTCAGCTGTAGAGGGTCATGACTGCAAGTTGCCCAGGTTCTTGGTGTTTTGAACAAACAATTAGACAAAACACCCAGCAAAGCAAAGAAAGAATGAAGCAACAAAGGAATGAAAGCAGAGATTTATTGAAAACAAAAGTACACTCCACAATGTGGGAGCAGGCCCAAGCAGTGGCTCAAGGGCCCCAATACATAATCTTCTTGAGTCCAAATACCCTCCAGAAGTTTTCCACTGGCCACTTCATGCTTACCTCATGTAAATGAAGTGGTGGCCGGCAATCAGTCTGATTGGTTGCAGAAAGCAGTCAACCAGAGGCTGAAGTTACAAAGGTCACACTCCTGTCCATTTGTTGTAGACAGCCAACTTCCCATCTTGCCATGTCGAAAAGGTCAAAGGGAGAAGTCTCTGGACCTTTTGTTACTTAGGCGTGGAAAGTCAGGGTTTTCCTTTCAGTTTAGTTCTAGGAAGTAGGTGTGAAACAGCCTTAGGTTCCCTACCTCCAGACCCTATTCTGCTGCCTCAAAGGGTGAACAGATAAAATAATAGAAATTGTTCAGTCTGAACAACTGAAATAAGATGAATTGAAAAAAATTACAGAGCAGAGACATGTGGGAGTATAGCAAAAGGTCTAATATTGGAGCTCTGGAAGGAGAGGAGAAACAGAGGAAGACAGAAAAATACCCAAAGTAATAATGACTGAAAACATGCCAAATTTGAAAAAAAAAATATGTAAATCTACAGATTCAAGAAGCAGAGCTAACCCTAAACAAGATAACCCCGTGGAAATCTATACCAAGACTCATCATGGTTAAACTTTTGTAAAATAAAGGCAAATAAAATATTTTGAAAGAAACAGGAGTGAAATTATATAATACCTATAGGGAACAACAATTTAGATGACAGAGGATTTCTCATCAGAAGCCATAGAGGTCAGAAGGAAGTAGCATACATTTTTCAAATAATGAAAGAAAATAACTATCAACCCAGAATCCTATACCCAGTGAAAATATCATTCAGGAATGAGAGGAAATAGAGATATTCTTAGGCAAAAAACAAACAAACCAACCAACCCTACAAATTTGTCACCAGCAGACCCAACTAAAAGAATGACTAAAGGAAGTTCTCACAACAGAAAGGAAACAAGGGATCTCAGTATATCAGGGAGAATTAACACATAAGAAAAAAAATGTAGATAAAT
This sequence comes from Macaca fascicularis, assembly GCF_037993035.2. NCBI lineage: Eukaryota > Metazoa > Chordata > Mammalia > Primates > Cercopithecidae > Macaca > Macaca fascicularis. Next base: position 53,822,241 of record NC_088383.1, on the reverse strand, counting down.
ACAATAGTCTTCCTTCTACTCATGAGTTCTCTAAATTATGATTGATGGTTTAAACAAAAAGTATATTACTATCTGATGTGGTTCTATGTAGAGAAATACTTAATACAGTTATAAATGGGAGAGGATAAAGAGACATACAGGAAGATAACATTTCTATATGTCACTTGAATTGATAAAACATGAAACCAGCAGGCTGTAACATATGTTAAATGTAATACCTATAGCAACCATTAAAACAGCTGTACAAAGATATACACTCACAGACATGCTAGAGATATCAAAATGAAATTCTAAAAAGTATTCAAGAAATCTACAGGAGGGCAAAAAAAAAAAAAAAAAGAAGCAAAATAAACAGAGAAAACAAACAGAAAACAAAATAAAATGGTAGACTTAAACCCTAACATATCAATAAGCATATTGATGTAAATGATCTAAACACATCAGTTAAGATAGAGACTGGGAAAGTGCATTAAAATATACTACCTAACTGGATTCTGTCTATAAGAAACTCACTTCACATGAAATTATGTAGATATATTTAAAGTACAGAGTCCATGACTAACGATGTTTTAACATATGATTTTTCTGTCTTATGATGGGTTTATCAGGGTATTAAATTTATTTTCTACTTGCAATGCTTTTGACTTATGAATGTTTATTGGGACACAGCCCCATCATAAGTCAAGAAACATCTATAAAATAATTTTTTAAACATGCTAATATTAACCAAGAGAAAACAGAAATGACTATATTGGTATCAGTAGACTTCAGAGCAAAGAAAATTAGTACATACAGAAATGGACATTGTGTAATGATTAAAAGGTCAATCCACCAGAAGAAGTAACAATCCTAAGGTGTATGCAACAAACAACAGAGCTGCAAAATACATGCAGCAAAAGCTGATGGATCTCAAAAGATAAATACACAAATCTACAATTATACTTGGAATCTTCCACACCTTTTTCTCAACAATTGATAAGATCCTGCTAAACAAAAAAAATCAACTATAATATAGAAAAATTTATCAACGCCATTAACCAACAGATCTGTATGACATATATGGAGTATGCCACCGAACAACAAAAGAATATACGTTGTTTTCAAGGGCCTATGCAGGACATATGCATATACCAAGGTAGGCCACTCCTGGGCAATACAACTATCTGAATGCATTTTTCTTTTTTTTAGTTTTTATTATTGGTGTTGAAATTTGGTCTTACTTTGTTGCCCAGGCTGGTCTTGAACTCCTGGCCTTAGGCAATCCTCCTGTCTTGGCCGCCCAAATTGCTGGGATTACAGGCAACCAGCTACGTGTACATTTTTTGAAACTGAACTTATTCAGAGATTGTTCTCTAACCCCAGTGAAATCAAAGTAGAAGTCATTTTTTTAAATTACAAGAAAATTTCCAAATAGTTGGAAACAAAACAACACACTTTTAAATAATACATAAATCAAAAAAGAAGTCTTAAGAGAAATTTAAAATGTATATATTTAACTGAATGAAAATGCAAATATGACATATCAAAATTTGTAAGACACAGATGAAGCAATGTTGCAAAAGAAATTTATAGCAGTAAAGGCAACATTTAAAAAGATAAAAAATCTCATGTCAATAATCTAAGCTTACACATCAAAGACCTAGAAAGACAAGACCAATATAAACCAAAAGCCAGTGGAAGGGAAAAAATATAAAAATAGAGTAGAAATTATGAAAATAGAAAACAGAAAAATAGTAGAGAATATAATGAATTAAGGAGCTGGTTCTTTTAAAAGATCAATAAAATTGACAAACCTCTAATAAGACTGGCAGAGAAAAAGGGAGAAGACAAATTACCAGTATCAGTAATGAATCAGGAATATCACTGCAAACTCTGCATACAAAGAAAAGATAATATTGAAGTGTTATGAAAAACACTATGTCTATAAATTAGAAAACTTAGATGAAATGAACCAATACCTTTAAAAGAGCAAACTATTACAGCTTATCAAATATAAAATAAATTGAGCCCTAAAACTAAAGAAAACTAAATTAAAAAGTAAAACTCTACCCACCCTCCCCATCACCAAATCTCCAAACCCAGATGGTTTTATTGGATAATTGTGCAAAACATTTAAAGAATTGACACCAATTTGGTAGAGATTGTTCCAAGAAAATAGAGGATTAGAGACCCTTCCCAACTCAGTTATTGAAGATAGCATAACTTGAATACCAAAACCAGACAGATAGCACTAACGGAAAAGAAACAGACCCATATCTCTCGTGAATACATATACCAACAAAATCATTCACAGTATATTAACAAAGAAAATCTAGCAATATGTGCTAAGAGTTATACACCATGGCCAACCCAGAGTTTATTCCAGGGATGCCAGTTTAGTTTAATATTAGAATATCAATCAATGTAATCCACTATATTAATAAGCTGAAGTAGAAAAAGTATAGGATCATATCAATTAATGTAGAAAGATTATTTGAGAATATATAACACCTGCTCATATAAAAATTATCCCAAACTAGGAATACAGGAAATTTCTCAACTTGATAAAGAGAATCTACAAAAAAAATACAGCTCACACCATACTTAATGGCGAAAGACTAACTACTACCTCCATAACTGTGGGGAAAAGGCAAGAATGTTCCATCTCACTGCTCGTATTCTACATAGTGTTCAAAGTTCTGGTAGTGAAATATTGCAAGAAAAGAAAGTAAAAGAAATATAGACTGGAAACAAATAAAATGCATTACTATTTTCAGATAGCATGATTTTTTATAGGGAAAATCCCCAGAAACCTACCATATAACTTTTAGAAATAATAAATGAGTTCAGCCAGGTCACAAGATACAAGATAAACATGCAAAAATCAATTATATTTCTATATACTAACAATTAACATGTGAAAACCAAAACTTAAAATATATTACCATATACAATTGCTCAAAAAAATAAATACTTTGGTATAAATCCAACAAAATGTATAGAGTTTTTAGGCTGAAAACTATAAATCTCTGATGAAATAAAGAATATCTAAGTAGATGGAGAGCTATATTAAGTTATTAGGTTGGAAGATCCTACTAGAAAAAAAAGTCAGTTTCCCTTAAATTACCATACAGATTTAACACCATTCCTATTAAAACCCCAACAAGAGTTTTAGATATAAAAAAAGTTATTCCACTAATTATTTGGAAAGGCAGAGGAACTACAATAGCTGAAATAATTCTGAAAATGAAGAATAAAGCAGGAGGAATGTGCCTACCTGTCTACTTTTAAGATTTATACAGCTCACATAGTCGAGATCCTGTGACATTTGCAGAGAAATAGACATTCAGGTCAATGGAATAGAACAGGTAACCAATAAATATATCCCCACAAATATACTCAACTGATTTTTAACAAAAGTGCAAAAGCAATTCACTGGAAGAAATATAATCTTTTCAATAAATGCTGCTGGGGCAAAAAAAAAAAAATGAAACCTCAACATACACCTCAGACTTTACACACAAAATAACTCAAAATGGATTGTAGACTTAAATATAAAATTCACTACAGCTATAAAACTGAAAGAAAAAAAAAAAAAAGACAAAACAGAGTACAGGAGAAAGTCTTCAGGATCTAATACTATGCACAGAGTTGGCACCAAAAATACAATCTATAAAAGAGAAAAAAATTGAACTTTATTAAAATTAAAAACCTTTGCTTTGTGAAAGACTTTAGAGTATGAAAAGACAAGCTGTAAACTGGATAAACATATTTGCAAACCACATGCCAATAAAGGACTAATATCTGAACTCTGAAGATTGAACAGTAAAAAAACAAACAATCTGATTAGAAACTTGGCAGAAGACATGAACATTTACTAAAAAACATGAACAGGTAGAAAATAAGCAAATGAAAATATAACCATCACTAACCACATTAAGTAGATCATTCAGGTAGAAAACTAATGAAGAAACTCTGGACTTAAACTCAACACTTGACTAACTGGACCTAATAGACATCTATAGAACACTCTACCCAACAACCACAGAATATACATACATTCTTCTCATCTGCACATAGAACATATTCTAAGATTGGCCACATGCTCAGTCATAAAGCACATCTCAGCAAATTCAGAAAAACTGAAATCATGATCATATCAATTAATTTAGAAATATTATTTGAAAATATATAACACCAAATACCAAAACCAGACAGATAGCACTAATGGAAAGAAACAGACCCATATTTCTCATGAATACAGATACCAACAAAATCATTAACAGGATATTAACAAAAAAATAGCAATATATGCAAAGAATTATACACCATGGCCAACCCAGAATTTATTAAACCCAGAGTTTAATCAAGGGATGACAGGAATGCATGCTCTCATACCACAGTGCAATGAAAATAGAAATTAGTATCAAGATTTCTCAAAACTGTATAAATACATGGAAATTAAATAACTTGCTCCTGAATAAGTGCTGAGTGAACAATGAAGTTAAAGCAAAATCAAAAAACTATTTGAAGTTCATGAAAGTAGGGATACAACTTACCAAAATCTCTGGGATGCAGCCAAAGCAGTTTTAGGAGAAATGTTTATGGCCCTAAATGCCTCCATCAGGAAGTTAGAAAGATGTCAAATTAAAAATCTAACAAGATGCCCAAAGAAGCTAGGAGAAAAAAAGAACAAATCAACCCCAAAGCCAGCAGAAGAACAGAAATAACTAAAATTAGAGAATAACTGAATGAAACTGAGATTTAAAAATTCATCCAAAAGATCAATGAAGCTAAGAATTGTTGTCTTGAAAAAAATAAATGAGATCGATATACCACTAGTTAAATTAACTAAAAAAGGAGCACATCCAAATAAGTACAATCAGAAATAACAAAGATGACATTCAACTGATCGTACAGAAATACAAAAGGTCCTCAGAAAATACTATTAAGAACTGTATGCACACAAATTAGAAAATCTAGAGAAAATGAATAAATTCCCGGAAACACACAATCTCCCAAGATTGAATCAGGAAGAGGTTGAAACCCTAAATAGACCAATCTTGAGCTCTGAAATTAAAACCTTCCAACCAAACAAAGCCCTGGGCCAGGTAGATTCACAGCTGAATTTTACTAGATGTACGAACTGGTAGCAATCCTACTGAAACTATTCCCCCCACCAAAAAAAATAAGGAGAAAGGACTCTACCCTAAGTTATTCTATGATGCCAGTATCATCCTAATACCAAAATCTAGCAGATACACAACAAAGAAAGAAAACTTCAAGCCAATATCCCTCTTAAACATATATGCAAAAATTCTCAACAAAATACTAGCAAACTTAATCCAGCAGCACATCAAAAGTCAATTCACCATGATCAAGTGGGCTTTATTCCTGAGATGAAAAGTTGGTTCAACTTATGTAAGTCAACAAATACGATACACCACATAAATATAATTAAAACAAAAACCATATTATCTCAATAGATTCAGGAAAAACTTTTGATAAAATCCAACATTCCTTCATGATTAAAAAAAAAAAACCCTCCACAGATTAGGCATTGAAATAATGTACCTCAAAATAATAAGAACCATCTATGACAAACCCGGAGCCAACTTCACACTGAATGAGTGAAAGCTGGAACCGTTCCCCTTGAGACGTGAAACAAGGTAAGGATGCTCACTCTCACCACTCCTATCCAACATAGTATTAAAAGTCCTAACCAGAGCAATCAGGCAAGAGAAAGAAATAAAAGGAATCCAAATGGAAAAATAAAATAAAGAAGTCAAAACATCTCTTTTCACTGATGATATAATTCTATACTTGGAAAAACCCTGAGGATTCTGCCAAAAGGCTGCTAGAACTGATCAATGGTTTCAGCGAGAATTCACAATAAAAAAAAATGTAAAAAATCAGTAACGTTTCTATACACCAATATCACCCATGCTGAAAGTCAAATTAAGAACACAATTCCATTTACAAGAGCCACAAAGAAAATGAAATTTCTAGGAATACAGCTTATCAAGAAAGTAAAAGATTTCTACAAGGAGAACTAAAAAACACTGCTGACATAAATCAGAGATGACACAAATAAATGGGAAAATATCCCATGCTTATGGATAGGAAGAATCAATATCATTAAAATGACCTTCCTGCCCAAAGCAATTTAAAGATTCAATGTTATTCCTATCAAACTACCAATGTCATTCTTCACGAAACTAGATAAAAACTATTCTAAAATTCATATAGAAAAAAAAAAGAGCCTGAATAGCTAAAACTATCTTAAGCAAAAAAGAACAAAGCCAGAGGCATCACATTACTCAACTTCAAATTATACTATAAGGCTATAGTAACCCAAATGGCACGGTGCTAGTACAAAACCGTACACATAGACCAATGGAACAGAATAGAAAACTTAGAAATAAAGCTGCACACCTATAACCATCTGATCTTCAACAAGGCTAACAAAAACAAGCGATGGGGCTAGGACTTCATACTAAATAAATAGTTAAATAGCGATGGGAGAACTGGCTAGGCACACGAAGAAGAATGAAACTATACCCTTACCCTTCACTATATACAAAATTAACTCAAGATGGATTAAAGATTTAAATATAAGACCTCAAGCTATAAAACTCATAGAGGAAAACCTAGGAAATATCCTTCTTGATGTTGGCCTTGACAAAGAATTTATGGCCAAGTCCCCAAAAGCAATTGTAACAAAAACAAACATTGACAAGTGGGACCTAATTAAACTAGACAACTTCCGCACAGCAGAAGAGTGAACAAACAATCTACAGAATGGGGAGAAAATATTTACAAACTATGCACCCAAAAAAGGTCTAATATCCAGAATCTATAAGGAACTTAAATCAACAAGCAAAAAGCAAATAATACCATTAGAAAATAAGTAAAAGACATGAACAGACACATCTCAAAAGAAGACATGTAAGTGGCCAAACAACATACGAAAAAAATGCTGATCATCACTAATCATCAGAGGAATGCAAATCAAAATCACAAAGAGATACCAGCCAGAATGGCTATTATTAAAATGTTAAAAAAAAAAAAAAAAAAAAAAAAAAAAAAAAACAGATGCGGTCAGCCGGGTGTAATCTCAGCATTTTGGGAGGCCGAGGCAGGTGGATCACGAGGTCAGGAGATCCAGTACATCCTGGCTAACAGGATGAAACCCCATCTCCACTAAAAATACAAAAAATTACCTAGGTGTGGTGGCAGGGGCCTGTAGTCCCAGCTACTCAGGAGGCTGAGGCAGGAGAATCGCTTGAACCTGGGAGGTGGAGGTTGCAGTGAGCCAAGATCGCACCCTTGCACTTCAGCGTGGGCGACAGAGTGAGACTTCATCTCAAAAACGAAATATAAAAAACAACAGATGCTAGCGAGGCTGCAGAGAAAAGGGAATGCTTCTGCACACTTGGTAGGAATGTAAATTAGTTCAGTCACTGCGAAAAAGCATTTCAAAGATTTCTCAAAGAAGTTGCAGCAGAGCTACCATTTGAACCAGCAATCCATTACTGGATATATACCCAAAGTAATATAGATAATTATACCAAAAAGACACGTGCACTTGTATGTTAATTGCAGCATTATTAATAAAAGCAAAGTCATGGAATCAACCCAGGTGCCCATGAATGGTGGATTGAATAAAGAAAATATGGTATTTGTACACCAGAAAATACTACACAGCCATCAAAAAGAATGAAATTATGTCCTTTACATCAACATGGATGGAGCTGGAGGCCATAATCCTAAATGAATTAACACAGGACTAAAAAAACAAATACTGCATGTTCTCACATATAAGTGGGAGCTAAACATTGAGCACATATGGATATAAACATGGGAATAATAGACACTGTGGACAACTAAGGGAGGAGGAAGAAAGGAGCTGTGTGTTGGAAAATTAACTATTGGGTACAATACTCACTACCTGGGTCCAATATATCCAGGTACGTATCCTATATGTGAAACCCCTATATCTAAAATAAAAGCTGAAACAATTTTAAAATATATGCAAATGAAAACCACAGAGTTATTATGCCATGCCTATCAGAATGGCTAAAACGAAAAATAATGGCAAAACCAAACGTTAGTGAGAATGCAGAGAGATCAGATGATCATACATTGCTTGTGGGGGCATTAAATGGTAAAACTCTGCTGGAAAGCAGCTTGACAGTTTTATTATGAAATTAAACATGCAAGTATGATACAACCCAGAAACTGCACTCTCGGGCATTTATCCCAAGGAAATGGAAACTTATATGCATGCAAAGCTTGTATACGGGTTTTCGTAGCACCTTTGTACATAATAGGTAAAAAACTGGAAATAACCCAGGTGCCCTTCAATGGGTGAGTGGTTAACAATCTGTAGTATATCCATACCATGGAATATTACTCAGCAACAAAAAGAAATCTACTAGTGATACATGTAAAAGCTTGGATTTATCTTAAGAGAATTATGCCAAATGGAAAAAGTAAATTGCAAAATGTTACTGTATGATTCCATTGATATAATATTCTTGAAACAACAAAATTTTAGGTGTGGAGAACAGGTTAATAGTTCCCAGGGACAAAGGAGGAGTGGGAGCAGGAGGAACACATAAAAGGGTCATGTAAGGCATCCTTGTGGTGATGGAACCCTTCTGTATCCTGACTCTATCCATGTCAGTATTCTGGTTGTGATATTGTAGTGTATTGCACTGTATTTTACATGCTGTGTGGTATTGTAGATTTCAGTTCCATATTGTACGTATTGCACTGCATTGTATACCAGTTGTGATTTGCAAGATGTCACCTTTCGAAAAGCCTAAATAAAGGGTACACATTATTTCTCTGTATTATTTCTTATCGCTACATGTGAGTCTACAATTTTCTTAAAATAAAAGTTTTATATTCACAGTAGCCAGATGTGGAAACAATTCAAATATCCACTGTTGGAAGAATGGATAAACAAAAAGTACGTGTGCATGTGTGTGTGTGTGTGTGTGTGTGTGTGTGTGTGTACAGTGGAATAGGAATATTATTCAGTCTTAAAAAGGAATACAATTCTGTCACATGCTACAAAGTGGATGAACCTTAGAGGCATTATCCAAAGTGATATGAGCTATATACAAAAAGATGAATATTCTATAATTCTACTTACATGAGGTACCTAGCATAGTCAAATTCTTAGAGACAGAAAGTAGAAGAAAGTTCAGCGGGTGGGGAAGAGGAAATAAGGAGTAATTTAATGAGTACAGAGTTTCAGTACAGGATGATGAAAAAGTTCTGGGGATTGATAGTGGTGATGGTTGCAAAAAAGTGTGAAGGAATTAATGTCAATAAATGGTACATTTAAAATAGTAAATGGTAAATTTTATGACATATACATGTTTAATTTTGAGTCGTCCCCTTTTTAATGTGGTTACATTGAAAACTGTTATTTAGCCCAAAACTAAATAACAGAAATAAAGAATTACATTTTAGTGAGGAAGAAAACATGATGGAGGGAACAGGAGTAGAAGCTACACTTTCTATTTGTTTTCTTTTGGCAGATTTTACTCTTTTGAAGCACTTTTGCATAATTACAATATGACTAAATTTAAAATAATAAATCTCTAAAAAAGAAAAGCTAATTTAAAGAAATACACTTGACTATGTTGACTTGTGGCATAAACATACAGAAATAAAATACTATAAAATTAAAGAAATGTAAAGGTTTTCGATCATATCGTTGAAGATAGTTTTGGTGGTGGTGTTCTGAGGTGACTCTTTATGTGTTTCAACATAAAACAAATGAGTAATTTTGCTGGAGTTACTGAGAACTGGGAATTTTAGCCTGGGGAAGTGAAGATACAAATGTAAGATAAATGGGGTTAAGAAAAAATCTATAGTCTACAGTCTTTTGGTCCCAGACAACACGGCATAGACTCCCCTGTAAACTGAATTAAAAATCTTGCAAATACTTTAACATGCAATCAAAATATATCTCTATAAGGCGGAAACAGGACAGCAGAATTGCTAGGCACCTCTGGACTTGCGGAATGAAATGCTATGCATCCCAAGTCTTTGATTTACCATATATGCCAGACTTGGCAATGGAGAGGCGTGCCACCCGGGACTGTCAGCAGGTGCAGACAGAGAAAGCCCTAAAAAAAGTCTGCTTTCAGGTCAAAATACAGAGAAAAGTGTGGCCCAGCAGAGTTAGATTGGAGAGCTCCACTCTCACTCCATAACAAGTGGCAACTGGTGTGCCTGTGCCACCAGCATTGGCAATGCCAGAGAAGACCAGACGGGGAGTTTCGTTTTCCTTTCCTCAATCAACAGCAGTTTCAGATGGACCCACATCACCACCTGCTACTCACAGCAGAAGCATAGGCACAGACTGGATGGGGAGCTCCATTTCTGTTTGCCACCCAGTAGCAGCGATTTGCTCTTTCTGCTGGAGATGGTGACAGGTGAAGACTGGGAGAGGAGTACCGTCTTTCAAATACCCACCCGCTAGTGGCATAAGCAGAGACAGAGCAAGGAGCTCTCTCTTCTGTCACCTATGCAATGACAGCAGGAGGCCTGCTTCCCACCTCTACTAGTTCCACCAGAGCAACCAGCAAGCCTAGAATCTCCTATTCAGTGTAGAAAGTGGCCTGGACTTGGTCTCCTGATCTTCTACCTGCAGAAGATGGCAAGCTATTCCTAGCCCTTTGGTAGAGGGTTACTTAGGCTCAGGGTCTTCTGACTCCCATCTCCAGTGACAGAATGCATCATAAATGGGCACTTTCAAGCAGGAAGCCAGTAGCATAAGGAGAACCAGAGAGTAGGCCCAGGGAAAGGCTACGTATCCTGTAGGACTGGCCTTCCCCAACTCCTGTCTAACAGCACTGGAGGCACAGGCAGCACATTCCATGCCTACGAGCAACACCATAGTGGTCAAGTGAGATTTCTACCAGCACTGGGCAACCCAGAGGGCAGACTGCAGGAAGTGCTCACTGCCTTGGTTACTCAGTGACTCCTATACTCAACAAAGCAACACCAGATCCAGGGAAGTGCCCTCTGCTTCCCATCCCACAGGTGCCTCCATGAAGAATCAAGCAGTAGCCTCATTGGTGCCAAATGAACAAAGCAGACCAGAATAGGAGTGAAAGGGCTCTAAAAGCCAAATCGTAGCCACATCTTCAGCATGCTAAAACTAAACAGGAAACCTGACTGCTGAAATAGAAGATTTAAATGGGATTCAGAATTTCCCATCATAAAACCCAAAATGTCCACTGTACAATAGAGAATCACTCATCCTACTAAGAACCAGGAAAACTCACCTTGAATGAGAAAAGATAATTTAAAAAATCAATACTGAGATGAACCAGATGGTGAAATTATCTAAAATATGTTAAAGCAGCCCTCATAAAATGCATCATGATCAATTGCAAATTCTTTTGAAAGAAGTGCAATGTAAAAAATGGAAAACCTCAGCAAACAAATATAAGTTATTTTAAAAGAATCAAATAGAAGTTATATAACTGAAAAACACAACAGCCAAAACAAAAATGTTGATAGATGGTCTCAATAGTAAAGTGAAAATGACAGAGGTTGGAATCAGCAAATTTGAGGACATATTGATAGAATCTGTTCAATTTGAAAAAGAAAAAAAATAGGCTGGAAAAAATAACAAGCCTCAGGGGCTTGGAGGACAGTAACAAAAGGGTTAGCTTTAGTTTACTGAGATTAAAACAGCATTCAACAAAATAACAGATAAAAGCTTCTTAATTTGGCAAAACATATAAACTTATAAATTCACAAATCTTAGCAAACCCCCAATAGGATAATAAATACAAATACATCTATGCAAAGACACGTTGCAACATTACAGTTACGTTTCTGAAAACCAAAGATAAAGGGAAAAAACCTTAAAGGTAACCAGACAGAAATGGCGAATTACCCATAGGGGATCATCAATTCCATTGACAGTGGATTTCTCATTTAAAACCATTTATACAAGCAGGAATTGGCGCAGCGTGTTAAAGTGTTGAAATAATAGGATTGACCACTTTAAATTCTTTATTTGGCAAAAGTCTTCTTTAGGAATGAAGAAGAAATATAGCCATTATCAATCAAAGGAAAATCAAGAGAATTTGTTCCCTCCTGGACTACCCTTAAAGAATGTCTGTGGGGAGTTCTTTAGACAGCTGAAGAAGCTTTAGATAACAGAAAAGGCTTTGGAACTTCAGAAAAGAAAGAAGAACAATAGAACGGGTAAAATGATCTTAAATATAGTAGACATTGTTTTACTCATAAATTTTTAAAATCATAATTAAAAGTTGAAGCCAAAAAATGACAGCAACCAACTTATGTGGTGCTCAGATTATAGAGAAGAACTATGTAAACACTTATATTTAAGAAGTGGATAATTTAAACGGACCTGGATGGAAGTAAGTTACCTATACTTTATTCAAAGTGGTGACACATCAATAATAGTAGCATGTGGTATAATCTTAAACCATATTGTAATACTTAAAGTAGGCAATAAGAAAAGTACACAAAGACTTACACTCAAAATGGTGTGAATAAATTTATAAAATTCTAAAACATGGTAAAGTAATCCACAAGAAGATAAAAAGAGATAAAGAACAGGTGAACAATAGAGAGAACAATCACAAAACAAATGATAAAACGACAGAATCAAGACTAAACCAACTGATGATTACTTTAAATGTTATTGGTCAAAACACTCCAATCAAAATACAGATATTGGCATAGTGAATTAAAAAACATGAACCAATTATGTGCTGTCTACAAGAAACTTACATCAAGCATAACATAGGTAGATTGAAACTGAAGGGATAGAAAAGATACACCATGTAAACATTAATTTTAAAAAACAGGCATGGGTACATTTTATCAGATAAAATAGACTCTTTGCAAAGAAAGGAATTTGGGACAAGGAGAGACATTACATAATGACATTTTTGTCAATCCACAAAGAAGACATAGTGAACCTGATTGTGTATTCACCAAATAGCAGCACTTCAAAGCATATGAAGCAAAAACTCATAAAACTTACAGAAGAAATGGGCAAATCAACAGTTAAAATTAGGGACTTCAACACTGACCTATCCATAATTGATAGGACAGCTAGATAGAAATTCAGAAAACATGTAGACAATCTAAACAACATAATCTGCCAACAGGATCTAATTGACCCATAAGAACGTTTTACCCAACAGTAGAAGAATATACATTATTTTCAAGGACTTATGAAACATTCACCAATATCCACCATATCCTTTGCCATTAAACAAAACTGAAAAGATTGTGCGCAGAGGCTCACGCCTATAATCCCTGCACTTTGGGAGGCTGAGGTGGGCAGATCACCTGAGGTTGGGAGTTCACGACCAGCCTGACCAACATGGAGAAACCCCATCTCTAGTAAAAATGCAAAATTAGCCTGGTGTGGTGGTGCATGCCTGTAATCCCAGCTACCCAGGAGGCTGAAGTAGGAGAATCACTTGAACCCAGGAGGTGGAGGTTGTGGTGAGCTGAGATCACGCCATTGCACTCCAGCCTGGGCAGCAAGAGCAAAACTCCATCCCAAAAGAAAAAATAAAAATAAAAAAAGAAAAGAAAAAGAAAAAAGGAATCTGAAAAAAACAGTAAATAATTAAAATTATACAGAGTATCTCTCTCTACTTCAAACTTGGCAATTTCAATTGTCCTCTATTCAAGCTCATTTTTTTTTTCTTCTGCCTGCCAGATATTATTTTGAACTCCACTAGTGAATTTTTTATTCCAGTTAATGAAATTTCCAGAATTTCTATTTGATTCCTTTACATTGTTTATCTTCATTGACACTGTCACTTTGTTCATATGTTATCTTTCTAGTTTACTTAAGCTTTTGGCTCATGCTTTATGTTAGTTCTTTAAATCTATTTAAGATAGTCGACGTAATGTCTTTTAGTAAATACAATATCTGAGCTTCCTCAAGGGTGATTTCTATCGATTTATTTACTTTTTCTCTGAATGGCCCATATTCAGGTCTTATTCTGAGCATGTGTCTAGTCCTAGGCATTCATAGTGCACTTCCTTTCCCCCCAGTATATGTTATTGCCCTTCCACTATTTCCACAAGAGACTTCTTTCTCTGTCTCCTTTGTTCTAAGTTTTTATGTTTGCCTCCTGCTCCATATACTGTCTCTTGCCATAGGTGAGCACGGATAGCATATTCTTTCAATCTTTCTACAGACATTACCACTGCCAGGGAGGCTGCTCCAGTCTAAAGGGAGGACAAAGGAAAAGACAGCTTTTATCTTCATTCCTCAGGGAACTACCAGATGGCTCAAAAGGCACAATCACCGTATACTAATAAGAAAGCCTTGGGTAACTCCCTGGCACCAGCAAGCCATATCAGAAACATGCAGGGAATCGAATAAAAATTCTGATAATTTTAATAACAAAAATGAAAAATTTACTAAAGAGTTTATATATTTGTGCAGTCACAATAAAGAATCTGTGAACTTGAAGACAGGGAAATTGCAATGATTAAATCTGAAGAACAAAAAGAAAAAAGAATAAGGAAAAGTGAACGGAACCTAAAGGAACTCTGGGACACCATCAAGTTGACCAACATGCAAAGCATAGAAATTGAAGAAGATGAGAGAGATAAACAGAGAGAAAAATAATTTCACAAAAACAATAGTCAAGACTTTCCTAATTTGATGAAAGAAATTAATCAATACATCCAAGAAGATCAATGATCAATGAATACCATGTTGAATAAACTTAAAAAGAGCCACATTAATATAAATCATAATGAAACTGTCAAAAGACAAAAGCAACAACAATCCTGAAAGCATTAGGAGAGAAGTGATTTGTCATGTACAAGGGATTTGATATTATTTGGATGTCTGTCCCCTCCTAACCTCATTTTGAATCATGATTGCCACTATTGGAGGTGTGACCTACTGGGAGGTGTTTGTGTCATGGGAGAAGATCTCTCATGAAGGGCTTGGTGCCATCCCCACAGCAATGAGCTCATGTGAGATATGGTTGTTAAAGTGGTTGGAACCTCCATCCTCCTTCTTGCTACCTTTGTCACCATGTTACATGCCAACTCCCCTTTCCTTCTGCCGTGAGTAAAAGCTGCCTGAGGCCCTCACCAGAAGTACATGCCTGTGCCATGCTTTTTGTATAGTCTGCAGAACCATGAATCAAAATAAACTGCTTGAAAAAAAATACCCAGCCTCAGGTATTCCTTTATAACAATATAGAGCAGACTAATACAGGATCCTCAGTGAGAGTTTGATTTATCATCAGAAACCATGGAGGCCAGAATGCAGTGGAATAAAACACTTAAAGTGCTGATATTTTTAAAAAATTAATGCAGAATGATATATAGAGAGCCAAACTATTTGTTTTATTTTCTACATAATTAAAAATGAATAAATAAAAATAATTGTAAATATATGTTAGTGGATAAACAATATCTAAAGATATAATTTATGACAATAATAAAAGGGATTGGAAAAGAGCTGTAGAGGAGCAGACTTTTTTAATGCTATTGAAAGTAAGTTGGTATCCATTAAACTATATTGTTATAATTGTAGGATGTTAATTGAAATCTCCATGATAACCACTAGGAAAATACCCCAAAAAAAGTATACTCAAAAGGAAATGAGAAGAGAATGAAAATGGTACACTGCAAAAAATCAAACACAAAAAAGGCAGTAAAGGAGAATTTAAAAAAATGTATAAACTTACAGAAAATAATCAGCAAATGGCAGAAATAAGTCCTTTCTTATCAGTAATTACTTTAAATATAAATAGATTAAACTTCCAATCAAAAGACATAGATGGGCAGAGTGGATAAAGAAAACAGAACCCAACTAGTCTTCGAGACACTTGCTTTGGATTTAAGCACACTAATAGGTTGAACAAGAAAAGATGAAAAGGGATATTTTATGCAAATAGTAACTAAAAGAGAGCAGAAGTGGCTACACTTAAATTATGGGGGTCATGGGGGCAGATGCCTCATGAATGGTTTAACTCATTTTAGAAAGTGTTGTTTAATTTTTATATATTTGTGAACTTTCCAGTTTTACTTCCATTATTTATTTCTAGCTTTATTCCACTTTGGTTCAAGAGGATACCTTGGGTTGTTTCAGTCTTTTAAAGCTCATTAAGACTTGTTTTGTAGTCTAAAACATAGTCTATCTTGAAGAATGATTTATGTGCGCTTGAAAAGCATGTGTGTTTTCCAGTTGTTGGGTTGAAGGTTCTTTAGGTTTAGTTTTTATGTTCTGTCCAGAATTGGAAACTTTGGTGACAAGCGAGTTCTCACTCTATTAGTTCACATGAGATCTGACTGTTTAAAATAGTCTGGAACATCCCCCTTCTCTCTCTTGCTTCCTCTCTCACCATGTGACATGGCTGCTCCCTCTTTGCCTTCTGCCATGAGTAAAAGCTCCCTGAGGCCTTCCCAGAAGCCAAGCAGGTGCCAGAACCATGCTTTCTACACAGCCTACAGAACCATGAGCCAGTTAAACCTCATGTCCTTAATAATTAATCAGTCTCAGGTATTGCTTTACAGCAACACAAAAATGGTCTAATACAACAGAATTAAAGGTAGAAAGAGATACTTCTACAGTAATAATTGGAGGCTTTACTACATGGCTTCCAATATTGCATCAGCAAATTTGAAAACCTAGATGAATCTGATAAATTCCTAGAAATAAATAGTCAAAACTGTTTCCAGGAAAAATATAAAATCTGAACAGACCTATCCAAGAGGTTGAATCACTAATCAAAAGCTTCCTAAAAAAGAAAATTTCAGGACGAGATGTCTTTATTGGTGAATTCTACCAAATATTTTAAAGAAATACACCAATCTTTCTCAAACTCTTACAAAAAATGTAATAGAAAAAAACACATCTTGACTCTTTCTATGAGCCACTATAATCTTAATACCAAAGCCAGACAAAGACATCACAACAAAAGAAAACTACAGGCCAATATTTCTTATGAATACAGAATCAAAAATCCTCAAAAAAATTCTAGCCAACCAAATCCAACAGCATATTCTAACAATTATACACTATGACTAAGTTGAATTTATCCCAGAAATGGAAGGATAGTTTGACATAAGAAAGTCAATCAATGTAATATACAACATTAATAGAACAAACAACAGCAAAAAGGATCATCTCAATTGACGCAGAAAACAACCTTTTATAATAAACCACACCCTTTCATAATAAAAACACAGAGCACTAGGAATAGAAAAATCATCTCAACATGATAAAGGTGATTTTTGAAAAACCCACGGCTAACATTATATGTAATGGTAAAAGTCTGAAAGTTTTCCTCTTAAGAGCAGAAACAAGAAAAGGATGTCCTTTTTTTTTTTTTTTTTCACTGCTATTCAACATTATACTGGAAGTTCTAGTCAGAGCAATTAGTCAAGATAAAGAAATCAAAGACTTCCATATTTGATAAAAAGAAGTAAAATTGTTGCTATTCACAAATGACGTGATTTATATGTAGAAAATTCCAAAGAAACCACGCATACACACAGCAACTAGAACTAAAATTAACTCAGTAAAGTTGCAGGGTACAAAATAAATAAATGAACATTAGTTGTGTTTCTGTATATCAGCAATGAACAATCTGAAAATAAAATTAAGAAAACAATTCCCTTTACAATAGCATCCAAACAAGTATAATATCTAGAAATAAATTTAACCAAAGAGGTGAAAGATTTGTACATACTGAAAACTAGAAAATATTTCTGTAGGAAATAAAAGAAGGCCTAAATAAAAGGGACTTTAATTATTGGTTTGAATGTGGTAATGTTGCTTTCAGTTACTTTGTGTTGAAAATTTAAAGCTTTGATACTACATGGTAGGTTACTGTATTACAGCTTAAGACCTTAAATGTATTGTCATTGACAGTAATTGATTTCAAAATTGTTGTTGGAAACAATCATTTATAATTTGAGGATTGCATATACATCACTTCCTTGTGGAGAAATATTTGCATACTGAAAAATTATGTCTAAATAAAACCGCCATTCAGAATTAATGATAAAAAATGTAAAGCCATCTTATGTTTGTGGATTTAAAAATTTAATATTTTCGCTGAGCACGGTGGCTCATGCCTGTCATCCCAGCACTTTGGGAAGCCAAGATGGGGTGGATCACCTGAGGTTAGGAGTTTGCAACCAGCCTGACCAACATGAGAAAACCCTATCTCTACTAAAAATACAAAGATTAGGCTGGGTGTAGTGGCACATGCCTGTAATCCCAGCGACTTGGGAGGCTGAGGCAGGAGAATCGCCTCAAGGAGAATCGCTTGAACCTGGGAGGTGGAGGCTGCAGTGAGCCAAGATTGCGCCACTGCACTATAGCCTGGGCGATAAGAGCAAAACTCCATCTCAAGAAAAAAAAAAAAGAAAATTTATTATTTTTAATATGGCAATATTTCCCACAGTGATCTATTGATTCAATGCAATGCCTATCAAAATTACAATGACTTCCTGCAGAAATAGAGAAACTGATATTCGAATTCATATGGAATTTCTAATGCTGTCATATAGTCAAAGTAGTCTTGAAAAAGGAGAACAAAGGTGGAGGACTCACACTTCCAATTTCAAACTTCCTAGAAAGCTACAATAATCAAATCAATGTAATATGTTATAAGGATAGACATAGACTAACGGAACAGAATTAAGAATCTAGAAATAAGCCCATATCTCTATGGCTAATTGATTTTCTACAAAGGTCCCAAGATAATTAAATGGTGGAAAGAATCATTTCTTTAATAAACGGTGCTAAAAAAACTGGATATTCACGTGTCCCAAAAAGTGAATTTGAACTCCTACCTCACACTGTATATAAAAATTATTTAACAATGGAACAATTACCTAAATAGGAGAGCAAACCTCACAAAACGCTTAGAAGAAAAGATAGAGGTCAATCTTCACAACCACGGATTTGGCAATATAATTTTAGACATGACACCAAAATCACAAGCAACAAAAGAAAAAAAATAGATAAATTGACTTCAAAAAAAATTGTAAAAATTTCACCTAAGGACATTATTTTAAAAGTGACTAGACAGTCCATAGAATGGGTGCAAATATTTGTTCATCATATATCTAATAAGGATCTAATACTCAGAATATACAAAGAACTCTTACTACTCAACAACAAGAAGACAACAACGCTGTTAAAAAATGGGCAAAAGACTTAACAGTTATTCCTCCAAAAAAAGAGATACAAATGGCCAGCAAGTTCATGAAAATATACTTGACATAGTTACTAACTAGCAAATGCTAACCAAAACCACAATGAGGTAGCACTTTACACTCAGGAGGATGGCTATAGAAAGAAGAACGGTAAATAGTAAGTGTTGCCAAGAATGTAAAGGAATTATAACTCTTTCACATTACTGGTGGGATTGTAAAATGGTTAAACCACTGTAGAAAACAGTCAGCAATTCCTCAAAAAGTTAAACATGGATTATCATGTGATCTAGTTATTCCACTCCAAGGTATGTGCTCAAAAGAACTGAAACTGGTTCTTAAATAAATACATGTACCTGTATGTTAATTCTAGAACTATTTACAATAGGCCAAAAGTGAATGCTGCCCAACTGCCCATCAACAGATGAATGGATAAACTTATTAGTATATCCATGTAATGGAATACTATCAAGTCACAAAAATGAATGAAGTACTGACACATCCTACCATGTGGGTGAATCTCAAAAATATTGTGCAAGTAAGAAGTCAG
Organism: Macaca fascicularis; assembly: GCF_037993035.2. NCBI lineage: Eukaryota > Metazoa > Chordata > Mammalia > Primates > Cercopithecidae > Macaca > Macaca fascicularis. The sequence goes on along the minus strand of NC_088383.1, from coordinate 53,802,485 downwards.
ACATAAAATACCACATATTGTATATCTTTTATATGACATGATTAAATTATGTAAATCCCAAAACACAGAACACAGATAGGTGGTTACCAAGGGATGGGGATGGAACTGTTAATGGGGAAGAGATTTCCTTGTGGGATGATAGAAATGTTTTGGAACAACACATAGGTGGTTGTTGCACAATATTGACCCCAAATTATTCCCTTAAAATTGTTAATTTTATGTTATATGAATTTCACTTCAATGAAGGAAAAAATAATGTAGAAAAAAACGCAATCTAATTAGAAAAGGGTAAAAAATGTGAATGAATATTTTAACAAAGAAAATATAAATGTCAAACTAACACATGAAAAGGTGTTCAACATGATTAGCCATTAGGAAAATGCAAATTAAAACCAAAATGATATATTACTACATGCCTATCAGAATGGCTGAAACAAAAAACACAATTTAAAAAAATCCTTATGAAGATGAGAAGAAAGTATATCACCCACACATTCCTGGTGGGAATGCAAAATGGTACAACCACTCCGAAAAAAACTTGTCAGTATCTCACAAAACTAAACACACACTCACCGTACTACTCAGCAATTGCACTTGTGGGCATTTGTTCTAGAGAAATGAAAACTGTTGTCCACACAAAAACCTGTACACAATTGTTCATAGCAGCTTTACTCATAATAGAAAACACTGGAAATATCCTAAATGTCTTTCAATGGGGAGGTGCCTGAACAAGCCATGATCCGTACATACCATGGAATACTCATCAGCAATAAAATGGAAACAACTACTGATACACCTTCCAACACCTTAGATGGATCCCAGGAGAGCTATTCTGAAAGACAAAGCCAAGCTCAAATGGTTACATACTCCATGATTTTCTTTATATAACGTTCTTGAAAAATTTATAGAAATAGAAAATATCAAAATAGCTTATTGGTTGCCAAGAGTTAGGGGTAGGGGTGGGGAGAGAGGAAAGACGAATGTGGCTCTAAAGTGGTAACCAGCACATCTGGTTAAACAACCTGTGAATCTATTATTTCGAAATAAAATCTTTTTTGGAACGTTGTATTAATAGTTCTGTGTCTTAATGGAAGCATCTGTGAATTATGATATATTTTATGCTTACACACACACATACATACACGTGCACTGACAAGTTCTGTCCACTGGAAAGGCCTCTTAACAGTGATCACACCAAGAGCAAGGAGCACCCTAGCACCCAGGCTGAAGCCTCACCATCAGGAAAGGAAACTGGACAGGAAAGGAAACTGGACCTAGACATAAGCAAATCCTGGTTTGGGGCAGGAAGAGCCCAGAACACAATTCAGCTCTCAAAGACTACTTGGGTTGTGTCAAAAGAATTCAAAAATTAACTTGAAGAAGCTCTGAATGGCCAAAGAAGAAACAATTTGAGGTTCAATAAGAACAATAACTGCAATGGATTGAAACATATCAAATAGGTCAAAAATCCACAATGTCTCTCAGCATCCATATCTTGGCTTTTAAATACCGTTCTCCAGTAAAGTAAGTCAGAGCTTCTTTCACAAAATGGCATGCCCTAGAGCTGGGGCCAGTTAAATGCAAGATGAGACTGGAGTATTTTTATAGTGCCACAAAGTAGGAATGAGCTCAAATACCAAAAGGATGCAGGCATGTCAACAAGGCACAGGAGCCGACCTGAAAGAATATCCAGGGGCCCAATCTGAAACAATGTGAGCAACAAAGCAAATAACAGAGTATTGAATTATCACCCAAAATACAAAATAAATATCCTGGGACCCACAAGGATGTAGGTAAATGATTGAATAAATAAATACATGGAGAAAAGAAACCAATCTTCTTTACAGATGAATTCTAAATAATCCATGCAGCTGGTCCTCTTCCAAAAGAAGCAGCTTAATCTCCCCTACTATACTCTAGAGTGTGAGCTGGATTTAGCTTCCAATGAATGGAATATTGAGGGAGAGGTAACTTTACAGTGGAGACATCAGGAAAACATGGCCAAGTGATCAAGGTTAACATCACTGGTTAACAGCATATACCCTTCAAGATGATATGACAAGAAGAGCACTTTGCCTATGCAATATTTTTTCCAAAATCCCACAAGTCAATGTAATAATAAGAAAAACATCAGACAAACCCATATTGAAGGGCTATCCTGCAAAATACCTGACTAGTACTTCTTAAAACTGCCAAGATCATGAAAAACAAGGAAAGACTGAGAAATCATCACAGCCCAGAGAATAAGGACACAGGACAACTTTATTAATTTCCTAGGGCTGCCATAAAAAAGTACCAGAAACCGGGTGACTTAAATAACAAAAGTTTATTTCCTCACAGTTCTGAAGGCTGGAAGCCCAAAGTCAAGATGTCAGCAGGGTTGGTTTCTTCTGAGGACTCTCTCCTTGGCTTGTAAACAGCCACCTTCTCCCTGTGTCTTCAGAGGGTTTTCCCTCTGTGTGTGTCTGTGTCCTAATCTCCTCCTTTTATAAATATGCCAATCATATTGAATTAGGACCTACCCTAATGGCCTCATTTTAACCTAATCACCTTTTTAAAGATCCTATCTCCAAATACATTCTGAGGCACTGCATATTAGGACTTTGACATGAATTTTAGGGGGACCTCATTCAGCCCATAACAACTACTAAAAGTCACATGGTGGTAGTATGCTGGATTAGATTCAGGAACAGAAAAAGATCATTAGTGGGAAGAATAATGAAATCTGAACAAAGTCTGGAGTTCAAGCAATAGTCCTGTACTAATGTTGGTTTCCTGCACTAGTTTTGACAAATGGACCATGGTTATGTAAGATATTGAACACAGGAGAAGACATGTGTACTCTCTGAAACTCTTGTACTGTCTTGGCAACTTTTCTATAAATCAAAATTATTCCAAAATGAGAAGTTTATTTAAGAATTTTGCAAACTCTGTTTTTCTGCATAAATTTATGTTACTCCCCAGATAAACACTGGTATGTGGGGACTTTGAAAACTTTGCTGGCTCAAAACAAGTTGATAACTACAGGAGAGGCTGGGGAAAGGATGGCAAGAATTTTGTGTGAGGCTTCCCAGAGTGAGTCATGGATCCATACTGGTGTGGAAAAAGAGCACATTCTAAAATCTCACAGTCCTTTACTTTTGCTCATCAGCCCTCAAAAGGACTGTGAGTGTTGCACTAAATAAAGATTGACCTGACCAACATGGAGAAACCCCATCTCTACTAACAATACAAAATCAGCTGTGCGTTGTGGTGCATGCCTGTAATCCCAGCTACTCGGGAGGCTGAGGCAGGGGAATTGCTTGAACCCGGGAAGTGGAGGCTGCAGTGAGCTAAGATTGCACCATTGCACTCCAGCCTGGGAAACAAGAGTGAAACTCCGTCTCAAAAAAAAAAAAAAAAAAAAAAAATTGTTGAGGTGAAAATACTATACTTTCTACTGTCTTCCTTCTTCTTCAACTGCATTTCTTCCTTTAAAAAGAAAAAATAGCACAGTGCTTACCAACAGGGTGTAGAATCAGACTGACTGTACTCAAGCCTTAGCCATGGGAGCCTAGGCAAGTTGTTTAGTCTCTCAAAGTCTCAGTTTGCTCATTCTTAAAATGAGAATGGCATCACTAATTTTAAAGGTTTGTTGATGGAATTAAATAAGGGAATTTATGCAAAGTATTGTGCTTAAGTTGGCATTGAACTTAAAATAACTTATTATTTCAAAATAATTATTTTAAATGTTTGATGGTTTCCTTTGATTCAGACATTTGTAATTGATCTTCTTCATACATTTACTAGTACCAACAAGTGCTATGACAGTTGCTTGGAACTTAATTTTTACCAGGTCTCTTTTCATACACAGTATCTTATTTATGCTACAACAACCAACCACAAAGGATAGACCTTATCAGTCCCAAAACACAAAAGAGGGAACAGAGACTCAGAGATTAGGCAACTTGTCCAAGGTTGCAGACTTGGTGTGCCTGAGACAGGCTCTCTGTTTGCCCACTCTTCCTCTTCCTGGGCACATATTCTCCAGCTGTCCTTGCAGATAATTTGGGGCTATATAACTGGACTCTGGACATTGAGATGTGGGTAGAAGTGATGTGCACTACCTCCCAGGCTGGCTGTAAAACCCACTGCATAATCCTACAACCTACCTTTTTCCTTTCTGTGCCATTTCTGGAGGCCATGAGTTGAAGATGACAGCACCATTAGAAGGAATGTTCCTCATCTCTGAGCCATCTTTTGAAGATAAGCTGCTTAGGAGAGCTGCCTGACCCAAATCTAGCTGTAACATAAACAAAACACAAGTGTTTATATGTATTTGTTTGGATTTCAAGGCTGGGCCTCCCAACTCTGTCATCTCCTCCACAGGTTCCCTCCCAGTGGACAAGTTCACTGGCTCCTCCAGGGAAATACTCTCTCTTCCACTCATTTGCTCATGCCTCCCACTTTGTGTGGTCTGCTCTTTCTTGACAGAGAAGACCCAACCAGTCGAATGTCTGCTTGCCAAAACCCTGCTTATCTTTGAGTAGGGTCTTATCTATGCTCATATGTTTTCATATTTTTCAAGTATTAATACACATTGCCATTTAATTTTAACACCCACATGACAAATATTTACAATAGAAGTATCCATGCTGAGAGGGAAAATTAAAATATAAGAAAATGAAAATAGTATCTTTTCCGTTTCAGTTATACCCTTTCTCAATAACTCCAATGAGCCATGCTCCTGACATTCATGCCCTTATGAAGTTCTCATCCACATTGTCCCCTCATTGGACGTGAGAATGCTTTGACCAACATAATACAACAGAAGTGAGGTTGTGCCAATTCTAGGGATGGCAATTATTTGTCTGATAGCTTCTGCTTCCTCACCCTTGGAACACTCGTTTTGGGGACTCAGCCACCAGGCTCTGAGGCAGCCCAGGCAGCCACAAGGAGAACAGAGGGCCCCAGCAGAGAGTTCTTGATGAGCTCAGATGACTTCCGCTATCCTAGGCCCCAGCTACTTGGAACAAAAGAGCCACCAGATCCACCCACAGAATGGCAAGAGATCATCAAATGGTATTTTAAGCTACTAAGTTGATTTGCTACCTAGCAATAGATAATGGAAACACTCTACTACAAGGTGCTCCTGTCAAGCTCCAGTGCTTACAGCTGGCACTAATGTCTTTTTCTGTGCTGTTGCACATGACTGTAATCACTGGTGCATTTATCATTGCTGCCATGTTATAGTTATTTCTTATTTACCTTACCTCTGTCACAAAACATGAACTGCCAAAAGCAGGACTTCTAGGTAGCAGATGCATTATAAATATGTGTAAGAATTCAGGCTTCCAAGCCAGGTTGCCTGGGTCGAATTTGGGTTTTACTGTTTACTAGCTATACAGTCTTGTCATTTAACTTCTCTATATTTCTGTTTCCTGATCTGTAAAATGGGTCATTTCAAGAATGAAATGAGTTACTATTTGTAAAGCACTTAGATCAGTGACTAATACATAAGAAACACTCAGTAAATATGAGTGTTTTCATTTCCCTATCATTCAGCTCAGTGTCTAAGACAGTATAAGGACCCAGTGGGTTCTGAATGCAGAAATAGATGATGGTTGTGAAGGTGGGTGCAGTGGACTCAGGATGCCTTTGGTGCTCCTCCTATTGTGAGGGGCTCTT